>NW_026779043.1:849166-1175833 GCF_030144855.1 Hypanus sabinus
GAGGCTGAGGTATACAGAACATTGGTCATCAAAGAGGCTGATGTATATACAACATTGTTCATCTCCGAGGCTGAGGTGCATAGAACATTGGTCATCTCTCAGGCTGATGTGTATAAAACATTGGTCATCTCCGAGGCTGAGGTGCATAGAACCTTGGTCATCTCCGTTGCTGTGATGCATAGAACATTGGTCATCTCCGAGGCTGAGGTACATAGAACATTGGTCATCTCCGTCGCTGAGAAACATAGAACTTTGGTCATCTCCCAGCCTGAGGTACATGGAACATTGGTTATCTCCGTGGCTGAATTGCATGAAACATTGGTCATCTATGAGACTGAGCTGCATAGAACATTCGTCATCTCTGAGGCTGAGGTATATAGAACATTGGTCAACTCTGAGGATGAGGTGTATAGATCATTGTTCATCTCCGAGGCTGATATATAGAACATTCATCATCTCTGTTGCAGAAGTGCATAAACCATTGGTCATCTCAGAGGCTGTGGAGCGCAGAGTATTGGTCAACTCCGAGGCTGAGGTGCATGGAACATTGGTCATCTCCGTAGCTGAGAAACATAGAACTTTGGTCATCACCCAGCCTGAGGTACATGGAACATTGGTCATCTCCGAGGCTGAGATATATAGAACATTCATAATCTCCGTTGCTGAGCTGCATAGAACATTGGGCATCTCTGAGGCTGAGGTATATAGAACATTGCTCATCTCCGAGGCTGAGGTGCATAGAACATTGCTCATCTCCGAGGCTGAGTGGCATAGAACGTTGTTCATCTCCGAGGCTGAGGTACATAGAACATTGGTGATCTCCATGGCTGAGGTTGATAGAGCATTGGTCATCTTCAGGCTGAGGAATATAGAACGTTGGCCATCACCAAGGCTGAGGTGCATAGTACATTGGTCATCTCTCAGGCTGTAATACATAGAACATTGGTCATTTCCGAGGCTGAGGTGCATAGAACATTGCTCATCTCCGAGTCTGAGGTACATGGAACATTGGTTATCTCCGTGGCTGAATTGCATAGACCATTGGACATCTCCGAGGAGGAGGTACATAGTACATTGGTTATCTCAGTGGCTGAGGTTCATAGAACATTCGTCATCTCTGAGGCTGAGGTATAGAGAACATTGGTCAACTCTGAGGATGAGGTGTATAGATCATTGTTCATCTCCGAGGCTGTGATATATAGAACATTCATCATCTCCGTTGCTGAAGTGCATAAACCATTGGTCATCTCAGAGGCTGTGGAGCATAGAGTATTGGTCAACTCCGAGGCTGAGCTGCATGGAACATTGGTCATCTCCGAGGCTGTGATGCATAGAACATTGATCATCTCCAAAGCTGTGGTGCATAGAACATTGCTCATCTCTGAGGCTGAGGTTTATAGAACATTGGACATCTCCGAGGCTGAGGTGTATAGAACATTGGTCATCTCAGATGCTGAGGTGTATAGAACATTGGTCATCTCAGAGGCTGAGCTGCATAGAACATTGGTCATCTCTGAGGCTGTGGTATATAGAACATGGGTCATCTCTGAGGCTGATGTGCATAGAACATTGGTCATCTCTGAGGCTGAGGTATATAGAACATTGGACATATCTAAGGCTGAGGTGCATAGAACATTGGTCATCTCTGAGGCTGAGGTGCATAGAACATTGGTCATCTCTGCGGCTGAGGTATATAGAAAATTTGTCATCTCCGAGGCTGAGGTGCATAGAACATTGGTCATCTCCGAGGATGAGGTGCATAAATCATTGCTCATCTCCGGGGCTGAGGTGCATAAAACATTGCTCATCTCAAAGGCTGTGGTGCATAGAACTTTGGTCATTTCCGTGGCTGAGTTGCATAGAACACTGTTCATCTCCGTGGCTGAGGTACATCGAACATTGGTCATCTTGAGGCTGAGGTATATAGAACATTGGTCATCACCAAGGCTGAGGTGCATAGAACATTGATCATCTGGGAGGCTGAGGTGCATAGAACATTGGACATCTCTGAGGCTGAGGTATAGAGAACATTGGTCAACTCTGAGGATGAGGTGTATAGATCATTGTTCATCTCCGAGGCTGTGATATATAGAACATTCATCATCTCCGTTGCTGAAGTGCATAAACCATTGGTCATCTCAGAGGCTGTGGAGCATAGAGTATTGGTCAACTCCGAGGCTGAGCTGCATGGAACATTGATCATCTCCAAAGCTGTGGTGCATAGAACATTGCTCATCTCTGAGGCTGAGGTTTATAGAACATTGGACATCTCCGAGGCTGAGGTGTATAGAACATTGGTCATCTCAGATGCTGAGTTGCATAGAACACTGTTCATCTCCGTGGCTGAGGTACATCGAACATTGGTCATCTTGAGGCTGAGGTATATAGAACATTGGTCATCACCAAGGCTGAGGTGCATAGCACATTGATCATCTCCAAGGCTGAGTTGCATAGAATATTGTTCATCTCCGATGCTGAGCTACATAGAACATTGGACATCTGCGTGGTTGAGGATGATAGAACATTGGTCATCCTGAGGCTGAGGTATATAGAACACTGGTCATCAGCACGGCTGAGGTGCAGAGAACATTGATCATCTTTGAGGCTGAGGTATATAGAACGTTGGTCAACTCCGAGGCTGAGGTTGATAGAACATTGGTCATCTCCAAGGCTGAGGTACATAGAACATTGGTCATCTCCATAGCTGAGAAGCATAAAACATTGGTCATCTCCGAGGCTGAGGTGCGTAGATCATTGTTCATCTCGGTGGCTGAGGTAAATAAAACATAGATCATCTCCGATGGCGAGGTGCATAGAACATTGGTCACCTCCTGGGATAAGGCACATAGAACATTTTTCATCTCCCCGGCTGAAGTATATAGAACATTCGTTATCTCTGAGGATGAGGTGTATAGAACATTGGTCATCTCCGTGGCTGAGGTGCATAGAACATTGGTCATCACCTAGGCTGAGATATCTAGAACAATGCTCATCTCCGAGGCTGAGATATATAGAACATCGGTAATTTCCGAGACTGAGGTATACAGTATATTGGTCATCTCTGAGGCAGAGGTATATAGAGCATTGGTAATCTCTGAGGCTGAGATTCATAAAACATTGGTAATCTCTGAGGCTGAGGTATATAGAACATTGGTCATCAATGAGGCTGACTTATAAAGAACATTGTTCATCTCCGAGGCTGAAGTGCATAGAACATTGGTCATTTCTCAGGCTGAAGTGTATAAAACATTGGTCATCTCCGAGGCAAAGGTCCATAGAACGTTGGTCATTTCCGTTGCTGCGATGCATAGAGCATTGGTCATCTCCGTGGCTGAGTTGCATAGAACATTCGTCATCTCTGAGGCTGGGGTATATAGAACATTGGTCATCTCCGATTCTGAGGTGCATAGCCCATTGGTCATCTCAGATGCTGTGTTGCTTAGAGCATTAGTCAACTCCGAGGCTGGGTTGCATGGAAAAATGGTCATCTCCGAGGCTGTGATGCATCGAACACTGATCATCTCCAAGGCTGTGTTGCATAGAACATTGGTCATCTCCGAGGCTGAGATGCATAGAAACTTGGTCATCTCCGGGGCTGAGATACATAGAACATTGATCAACTCCGATTTCGAGGTGCATAGAACATAGATCAACTCCGAGGCTGAGGTACATCGAACATATTTCATCTCCGTGGCTGAGGTACATGGAACATTTTTCATCACGTAGGCTGAGATGTCTAGAACATTGTTCATCTCCGAGGCTGAGGTACATCGAACATATTTCATCTCAGTGGCTGAGGTACATGGATCCTTGGTCATCTCTGTGGATGAGGTATATAGAGAATTGGTCATCAATGAGGCAGAGGTATAAAGAACATTGGTCATCTCGGAGTGTGAGGTGCATAGAACAATGGACATCTCTCAGGCTGATGTGTATAAAACATTGGTCAACTCCGAGGCTGAGTTGCATGGAAAAATGGTCATCTCCGAGGCTGTGATGCATCAAACATTGGTCATCTCCGAGGCTGAGATGCATAGCAACTTGGTCATCTCCGGGGCTGAGATACATAGAACATTGATCAACTCCGATGGCGAGGTGCATAGAACATTGATCAACTCCGAGGCTGAGGTACATCGAACATATTTCATCTCCGTGGCTGAGGTACATGGAACATTAGTCATCTCTGTGGATGAGGTATATAGAACATTGGTCATCTCCGAGGCTGAGGTGCATAGAACATTGCTAATCTCCAAGGCTGAGGTGCGTAGAATATTGGTCATCTCCGAGGCGGAGGTGCATAGAACATTGCTCATCTCCGAGTCTGAGGTGCACAGAACGTTGCTCATCTCCGAGGCAGATGTGCATAGATCACTGCTCATCTCCGAGACAGAGGTGCCTAGAACATTGGTCATCTTTGAGGCTGAGGTATATAGAACATTGGTCATCTACGAGTCTGAGGTGCATACACCATTGGTCATCTCTGAGGCTGTGGTGCATAGATCCTTGGTCATCTCCGTGGCTGAGTTGCATAGAACATTCGTCATCTCTGAGGCTGGGGTATATAGAACATTGGTCATCTCCGATTCTGAGGTGCATAGCCCATTGGTCATCTCAGATGCTGTGTTGCTTAGAGCATTAGTCAACTCCGAGGCTGGGTTGCATGGAAAAATGGTCATCTCCGAGGCTGTGATGCATCGAACACTGATCATCTCCAAGGCTGTGTTGCATAGAACATTGGTCATCTCCGAGGCTGAGATGCATAGAAACTTGGTCATCTCCGGGGCTGAGATACATAGAACATTGATCAACTCCGATTTCGAGGTGCATAGAACATTGTTCATCTCCGAGGCTGAGGTACATCGAACATATTTCATCTCAGTGGCTGAGGTACATGGATCATTGGTCATCTCTGTGGATGAGGTATATAGAGAAGTGGTCATCAATGAGGCAGAGGTATAAAGAACATTGGTCATCTCGGAGTGTGAGGTGCATAGAACAATGGACATCTCTCAGGCTGATGTGTATAAAACATTGGTCAACTCCGAGGCTGAGTGGCATGGAAAAATGGTCATCTCCGAGGCTGTGATGCATCAAACATTGGTCATCTCCAAGGCTGAGATGCATAGCAACTTGGTCATCTCCGGGGCTGAGATACATAGAACATTGATCAACTCCGATGGCGAGGTGCATAGAACATTGATCAACTCCGAGGCTGAGGTACATCGAACATATTTCATCTCCGTGGCTGAGGTACATGGAACATTAGTCATCTCTATGGATGAGGTATATAGAACATTGGTCATCTCCGAGGCTGAGGTGCATAGAACATTGCTAATCTCCAAGGCTGAGGTGCATAGAATATTGGTCATCTCCGAGGCGGAGGTGCATAGAACATTGCTCATCTCCGAGTCTCAGGTGCACAGAACGTTGCTCATCTCCGAGGCAGATGTGAATAGATCATTGCTCATCTCCGAGACAGAGGTGCCTAGAACATTGGTCATCTTTGAGGCTGAGGTATATAGAACATTGGTCATCTCTGAGGCTGAGCTCCATAGAACATTTGTCATCTCTTAGGCTGAGGTATATAGAACATTGGTCATCTACGAGTCTGAGGTGCATACACCATTGGTCATCTCTGAGGCTGTGGTGCATAGATCCTTGGTCATCTCCGAGGCTGAGATATATACAGCATTGGTCACCTCTGTGGCTGAGGTACATAGAACATTGGACATCTCCGAGGCTGAGGTGTATAGAACATAGGTCATCTCCGAGGCTGAGGTTTATAGAACATTGGTCATCTCCGAGGCTGAGGTGTATAGAACATTGGTCATCTCTGAGGCTCAGGTTTATAGAACATTGGTCATCTCCGAGGCTGAGGTGTATAGAACATTGGTCATCTCTGAGGCTGAGGTTTATAGAACATTGGTCATCTCCGAGGCTGAGGTGTATAGAACATTGGTCATCTCCGAGGCTGAGCTGCATAGAACATTGGTCATCTCTTAGGCAGCATTACATAGAACATTGGTCATCTCCGTGGCTGAGGTGCATAGAACATTGCTCATCTCTGAGGCTGAGGTATATAGAACATTGTCAACTCCGAGACTGAGCTGCATAGAACATTGGTCATCTCTGAGGCTGAGGTTTATAGAACATTGGTCATCTCCGAGGCTGAGCTGCATAGAAACTTGGTCATCTCCGGGGCTGAGATATATAGAACATTGATCAAATCCGATGGCGAGGTGCATAGAACATAGATCAACTCCGAGGCTGAGGTACATCGAACATATTTCATCTCCGTGGCTGAGGTACATGGAACATTTTTCATCACGTAGGCTGAGATGTCTAGAACATTGTTCATCTCCGAGGCTGAGGTACATCGAACATATTTCATCTCAGTGGCTGAGGTACATGGAACATTGGTCATCTCTGTGGATGAGGTATATAGAGAATTGGTCATCAATGATGCAGAGGTATAAAGAACATTGGTCATCTCGGAGTGTGAGGTGCATAGAACAATGGTCATCTCTCAGGCTGATGTGTATAAAACATTGGTCAACTCCGAGGCTGGGTTGCTTGGAAAAATGGTCATCTCCGAGGCTGTGATGCATCGAACACTGATCATCTCCAAGGCTGTGTTGCATAGAACATTGGTCATCTCCGAGGCTGAGATGCATAGAAACTTGGTCATCTCCGGGGCTGACATACATAGAACATTGATCAACTCCGATGGCGAGGTGCATAGAACATTGATCAACTCCGAGGCTGAGGTACATCGAACATATTTCATCTCCGTGGCTGAGGTACATGGAACATTGGTCATCTCTGTGGATGAGGTAGATAGAACATTGGTCATCTCCGAGGCTGATGTACATCGAACATTTTTCATCTCCCAGGCTGAAATACATAGAACATTGGTCATCTCCGAGGCGGAGGTTCATAGAACATTGCTCATCTCCGAGTCTGAGGTGCATAGAACATTGCTAATATCGAAGGCTGAGGTGCATAGAGTATTGGTCATCTCCGAGTCTGAGGTACATAGAACATTGGTCATCTGAGGCTGAGGTATATAGAACATGGGTCATCACCAAGGCTGATGTGCATAGAACATTGGTCATCTCCGAGGCTGAGTTTTATAGAACATTGGTCGTCACCGAGGCTGAGGTGTATAGAACATTGGACATCTCTGAGGCTCAGGTTTATAGAACATTGGTCATCTCCGAGGCTGAGGTGTATAGAACATTGGTCATCTCTGAGGCTGAGGTTTATAGAACATTGGTCATCTCTGAGGCTGAGGTGTACAGAACATTGGTGCTCTCCGAGGCTGAGGTACATTGAACATTTTTCATCTCCCAGGCTGAAATACATAGAACATTGCTCATCTCCGAGTCTGAGGTGCACAGAACGTTGCTCATCTCCTAGGCAGATGTGCATAGATCATTGCTCATCTCCGAGACAGAGGTGCCTAGAACATTGGTCATCTTTGAGGCTGAGGTATATAGAACATTGGTCATCTCTGTGGCTGAGGTGCATAGAACATTGGTCATCTCCGAGGCTGAGCTGCATAGAAATTTATTCATCTCCGAGTCTGAGGTACATAGAACATTGGTCATATGAGGCTGAGGTATATAGAACATTGGTCATCACCAAGGCTGAGGTGCATAGAACATTGGTCATCTCCGAGGCTGAGGTTTATAGAACATTGGTCATCTCCGAGTCTGAGGTGTATAGAACATTGGTCATCTCTGAGGCTCAGGTTTATAGAACATTGGTCATCTCCGAGGCTGAGGTGTATAGAACATTGGTCATCACTGAGGCTGAGGTTTATAGAACATTGGTCATCTCCGAGGCTAATCTGCATAGAACATTGGTCATCTCTTAGGCAGCATTACATAGAACATTGGTCATCTCCGTGGCTGAGGTGCATAGAACATTGCTCATCTCTGAGGCTGAGATATATAGAACATTGTCAACTCCGAGACTGAGCTGCATAGAACATTGGTCATCTCTGAGGCTGAGGTTTATAGAACATTGGTCATCTCCGAGGCTGAGCTGCATAGAAACTTGGTCATCTCCGGGGCTGAGATAGATAGAACATTGATCAAACCCGATGGCGAGGTGCATAGAGCATAGATCAACTCCGAGGGTGAGGTACATCGAACATATTTCATCTCCGTGGCTGAGGTACATGGAACATTTTTCATCACGTAGGCTGAGATGTCTAGAACATTGCTCATCTCCTAGGCAGATGTGCATAGATCATTGCTCATCTCCGAGACAGAGGTGCCTAGAACATTGGTCATCTTTGAGGCTGAGGTATATAGAACATTGGTCATCTCTGTGGCTGAGGTGCATAGAACATTGGTCATCTCCGAGGCTGAGCTGCATAGAAATTTATTCATCTCCGAGTCTGAGGTACATAGAACATTGGTCATATGAGGCTGAGGTATATAGAACATTGGTCATCACCAAGGCTGAGGTGCATAGAACATTGGTCATCTCCGAGGCTGAGGTTTATAGAACATTGGTCATCTCCGAGTCTGAGGTGTATAGAACATTGGTCATCTCTGAGGCTCAGGTTTATAGAACATTGGTCATCTCCGAGGCTGAGGTGTATAGAACATTGGTCATCACTGAGGCTGAGGTTTATAGAACATTGGTCATCTCCGAGGCTAATCTGCATAGAACATTGGTCATCTCTTAGGCAGCATTACATAGAACATTGGTCATCTCCGTGGCTGAGGTGCATAGAACATTGCTCATCTCTGAGGCTGAGATATATAGAACATTGTCAACTCCGAGACTGAGCTGCATAGAACATTGGTCATCTCTGAGGCTGAGGTTTATAGAACATTGGTCATCTCCGAGGCTGAGCTGCATAGAAACTTGGTCATCTCCGGGGCTGAGATAGATAGAACATTGATCAAACCCGATGGCGAGGTGCATAGAGCATAGATCAACTCCGAGGGTGAGGTACATCGAACATATTTCATCTCCGTGGCTGAGGTACATGGAACATTTTTCATCACGTAGGCTGAGATGTCTAGAACATTGCTCATCTCCTAGGCAGATGTGCATAGATCATTGCTCATCTCCGAGACAGAGGTGCCTAGAACATTGGTCATCTTTGAGGCTGAGGTATATAGAACATTGGTCATCACCATGCTGAGGTGCATAGAACATTGGTCATCTCCGAGGCTGAGCTGCATAGAAATTTATTCATCTCCGAGTCTGAGGTGTATAGAACATTGGTCATCTCTGAGGCTCAGGTTTATAGAACATTGGTCATCTCCGAGGCTGAGGTGTATAGAACATTGGTCATCACTGAGGCTGAGGTTTATAGAACATTGGTCATCTCCGAGGCTAATCTGCATAGAACATTGGTCATCTCTTAGGCAGCATTACATAGAACATTGGTCATCTCCGTGGCTGAGGTGCATAGAACATTGCTCATCTCTGAGGCTGAGATATATAGAACATTGTCAACTCCGAGACTGAGCTGCATAGAACATTGGTCATCTCTGAGGCTGAGGTTTATAGAACATTGGTCATCTCCGAGGCTGAGCTGCATAGAAACTTGGTCATCTCCGGGGCTGAGATAGATAGAACATTGATCAAACCCGATGGCGAGGTGCATAGAGCATAGATCAACTCCGAGGGTGAGGTACATCGAACATATTTCATCTCCGTGGCTGAGGTACATGGAACATTTTTCATCACGTAGGCTGAGATGTCTAGAACATTGCTCATCTCCTAGGCAGATGTGCATAGATCATTGCTCATCTCCGAGACAGAGGTGCCTAGAACATTGGTCATCTTTGAGGCTGAGGTATATAGAACATTGGTCATCTCTGTGGCTGAGGTGCATAGAACATTGGTCATCTCCGAGGCTGAGCTGCATAGAAATTTATTCATCTCCGAGTCTGAGGTACATAGAACATTGGTCATATGAGGCTGAGGTATATAGAACATTGGTCATCACCAAGGCTGAGGTGCATAGAACATTGGTCATCTCCGAGGCTGAGGTTTATAGAACATTGGTCATCTCCGAGTCTGAGGTGTATAGAACATTGGTCATCTCTGAGGCTGAGCTGCATAGAGCATTTGTCATCTATTAGGCTGAGGTATATAGAACATTGGTCATCTACGAGTCTGATGTGCATACACCATTGGTCATCTCTGAGGCTGTGGTGCATAGATCCTTGGTCATCTCCGAGGCTGAGCTATATAAAACATTGGTCATCTCCGAGGCTGAGCTGCATAGAAACTTGGTCATCTCCGGGGCTGAGATATATAGAACATTGATCAAACCCGATGGCGAGGTGCATAGAGCATAGATCAACTCCTAGGGTGAGGTACATCGAACATATTTCATCTCCGTGGCTGAGGTACATGGAACATTTTTCATCACGTAGGCTGAGATGTCTAGAACATTGTTCATCTCCGAGGCTGAGGTACATCGAACATATTTCATCTCAGTGGCTGAGGTATATGGAACATTGGTCATCTCTGTGGATGAGGTATATAGAGAATTGGTCATCAATGATGCAGAGGTATAAAGAACATTGGTCATCTCGGAGTGTTAGGTACATAGAACAATGGTCATCTCTCAGGCTGATGTGTATAAAACATTGGTCAACTCTGAGGCTGAGATTTATAGAACATTGGTTATCTCTGAGGCTGAGGTGTATAGAACATTGGTCATCTCCGAGGCTGAGGTACATCGAACATTTTTCATCTCCCAGGCTGAAATACATAGAACATTGGTCATCTCCGAGGCGGAGGTTCATAGAACATTGCTCATCTCCGAGTCTGAGGTGCATAGAACATTGCTAATCTCCAAGGCTGAGGTGCATAGAATATTGGTCATCTCCGAGGCGGAGGTGCATAGAACATTGCTCATCTCCGAATCTGAGGTGCACAGAACGTTGCTCATCTCCAAGGCAGATGTGCATAGATCATTGCTCATCTCCGAGACAGAGGTGCCTAGAACATTGGTCATCTTTGAGGCTGAGGTATATAGAACATTGGTCATCTCCGAGGCTGAGGTATATAGAACATTGGTCATCTCTGAGGCTGAGCTGCATAGAACATTGGTCATCTCTTAGGCAGCATTACATAGAACATTGGTCATCTCCGTGGCTGAGGTGCATAGAACATTGCTCATCTCCGAATCTGAGGTGCACAGAACGTTGCTCATCTCCTAGGCAGATGTGCATAGATCATTGCTCATCTCCGAGACAGAGGTGCCTAGAACATTGGTCATCTTTGAGGCTGAGGTATATAGAACATTGGTCATCTCCGAGGCTGAGGTATATAGAACATTGGTCATCTCTGAGGCTGAGCTGCATAGAACATTGGTCATCTCTTAGGCAGCATTACATAGAACATTGGTCATCTCCGTGGCTGAGGTGCATAGAACATTGCTCATCTCTGAGGCTGAGGTATATAGAACATTGTCAACTCCGAGACTGAGCTGCATAGAACATTGGTCATCTCTGAGGCTGAGGTTTATAGAACATTGGTCATCTCCGAGGCTGAGCTGCATAGAAACTTGGTCATCTCCGGGGCTGAGATATATAGAACATTGATCAAACCCGATGGCGAGGTGCATAGAGCATAGATCAACTCCGAGGGTGAGGTACATCGAACATATTTCATCTCCGTGGCTGAGGTACATGGAACATTTTTCATCACGTAGGCTGAGATGTCTAGAACATTGCTCATCTCCTAGGCAGATGTGCATAGATCATTGCTCATCTCCGAGACAGAGGTGCCTAGAACATTGGTCATCTTTGAGGCTGAGGTATATAGAACATTGGTCATCTCCGAGGCTGAGGTATATAGAACATTGGTCATCTCTGAGGCTGAGCTGCATAGAACATTGGTCATCTCTTAGGCAGCATTACATAGAACATTGGTCATCTCCGTGGCTGAGGTGCATAGAACATTGCTCATCTCCGAATCTGAGGTGCACAGAACGTTGCTCATCTCCTAGGCAGATGTGCATAGATCATTGCTCATCTCCGAGACAGAGGTGCCTAGAACATTGGTCATCTTTGAGGCTGAGGTATATAGAACATTGGTCATCTCCGAGGCTGAGGTATATAGAACATTGGTCATCTCTGAGGCTGAGCTGCATAGAACATTGGTCATCTCTTAGGCAGCATTACATAGAACATTGGTCATCTCCGTGGCTGAGGTGCATAGAACATTGCTCATCTCTGAGGCTGAGGTATATAGAACATTGTCAACTCCGAGACTGAGCTGCATAGAACATTGGTCATCTCTGAGGCTGAGGTTTATAGAACATTGGTCATCTCCGAGGCTGAGCTGCATAGAAACTTGGTCATCTCCGGGGCTGAGATATATAGAACATTGATCAAACCCGATGGCGAGGTGCATAGAGCATAGATCAACTCCGAGGGTGAGGTACATCGAACATATTTCATCTCCGTGGCTGAGGTACATGGAACATTTTTCATCACGTAGGCTGAGATGTCTAGAACATTGCTCATCTCCTAGGCAGATGTGCATAGATCATTGCTCATCTCCGAGACAGAGGTGCCTAGAACATTGGTCATCTTTGAGGCTGAGGTATATAGAACATTGGTCATCTCTGTGGCTGAGGTGCATAGAACATTGGTCATCTCCGAGGCTGAGCTGCATAGAAATTTATTCATCTCCGAGTCTGAGGTGTATAGAACATTGGTCATCTCTGAGGCTCAGGTTTATAGAACATTGGTCATCTCCGAGGCTGAGGTGTATAGAACATTGGTCATCACTGAGGCTGAGGTTTATAGAACATTGGTCATCTCCGAGGCTAATCTGCATAGAACATTGGTCATCTCTTAGGCAGCATTACATAGAACATTGGTCATCTCCGTGGCTGAGGTGCATAGAACATTGCTCATCTCTGAGGCTGAGGTATATAGAACATTGTCAACTTGAGACTGAGCTGCATAGAACATTGGTCATCTCTGAGGCTGAGGTTTATAGAACATTGGTCATCTCCGAGGCTGAGCTGCATAGAAACTTGGTCATCTCCGGGGCTGAGATATATAGAACATTGATCAAACCCGATGGCGAGGTGCATAGAGCATAGATCAACTCCGAGGGTGAGGTACATCGAACATATTTCATCTCCGTGGCTGAGGTACATGGAACATTTTTCATCACGTAGGCTGAGATGTCTAGAACATTGTTCATCTCCGAGGCTGAGGTACATCGAACATATTTCATCTCAGTGGCTGAGGTACATGGAACATTGGTCATCTCTGTGGATGAGGTATATAGAGAATTGGTCATCAATGATGCAGAGGTATAAAGAACATTGGTCATCTCGGAGTGTTAGGTACATAGAACAATGGTCATCTCTCAGGCTGATGTGTATAAAACATTGGTCAACTCTGAGGCTGAGATTTATAGAACATTGGTTATCTCTGAGGCTGAGGTGTATAGAACATTGGTCATCTCCGAGGCTGAGGTACATCGAACATTTTTCATCTCCCAGGCTGAAATACATAGAACATTGGTCATCTCCGAGGCGGAGGTTCATAGAACATTGCTCATCTCCGAGTCTGAGGTGCATAGAACATTGCTAATCTCCAAGGCTGAGGTGCATAGAATATTGGTCATCTCCGAGGCGGAGGTGCATAGAACATTGCTCATCTCCGAATCTGAGGTGCACAGAACGTTGCTCATCTCCTAGGCAGATGTGCATAGATCATTGCTCATCACCGAGACAGAGGTGCCTAGAACATTGGTCATCTTTGAGGCTGAGGTATATAGAACATTGGTCATCTCCGAGGCTGAGGTATATAGAACATTGGTCATCTCTGAGGCTGAGCTGCATAGAACATTGGTCATCTCTTAGGCAGCATTACATAGAACATTGGTCATCTCCGTGGCTGAGGTGCATAGAACATTGCTCATCTCCGAATCTGAGGTGCACAGAACGTTGCTCATCTCCTAGGCAGATGTGCATAGATCATTGCTCATCTCCGAGACAGAGGTGCCTAGAACATTGGTCATCTTTGAGGCTGAGGTATATAGAACATTGGTCATCTCCGAGGCTGAGGTATATAGAACATTGGTCATCTCCGAGGCTGAGCTGCATAGAAATTTATTCATCTCCGAGTCTGAGGTGTATAGAACATTGGTCATCTCTGAGGCTCAGGTTTATAGAACATTGGTCATCTCCGAGGCTGAGGTGTATAGAACATTGGTCATCACTGAGGCTGAGGTTTATAGAACATTGGTCATCTCCGAGGCTAATCTGCATAGAACATTGGTCATCTCTTAGGCAGCATTACATAGAACATTGGTCATCTCCGTGGCTGAGGTGCATAGAACATTGCTCATCTCTGAGGCTGAGGTATATAGAACATTGTCAACTCCGAGACTGAGCTGCATAGAACATTGGTCATCTCTGAGGCTGAGGTTTATAGAACATTGGTCATCTCCGAGGCTGAGCTGCATAGAAACTTGGTCATCTCCGGGGCTGAGATATATAGAACATTGATCAAACCCGATGGCGAGGTGCATAGAGCATAGATCAACTCCGAGGCTGAGGTACATCGAACATATTTCATCTCCGAGGCTGAGGTGTATAGAACATTGGTCATCACTGAGGCTGAGGTTTATAGAACATTGGTCATCTCCGAGGCTAATCTGCATAGAACATTGGTCATCTCTTAGGCAGCATTACATAGAACATTGGTCATCATCGTGGCTGAGGTGCATAGAACATTGCTCATCTCTGAGGCTGAGGTATATAGAACATTGTCAACTTGAGACTGAGCTGCATAGAACATTGGTCATCTCTGAGGCTGAGGTTTATAGAACATTGGTCATCTCCGAGGCTGAGCTGCATAGAAACTTGGTCATCTCCGGGGCTGAGATATATAGAACATTGATCAAACCCGATGGCGAGGTGCATAGAGCATAGATCAACTCCGAGGGTGAGGTACATCGAACATATTTCATCTCCGTGGCTGAGGTACATGGAACATTTTTCATCACGTAGGCTGAGATGTCTAGAACATTGTTCATCTCCGAGGCTGAGGTACATCGAACATATTTCATCTCAGTGGCTGAGGTACATGGAACATTGGTCATCTCTGTGGATGAGGTATATAGAGAATTGGTCATCAATGATGCAGAGGTATAAAGAACATTGGTCATCTCGGAGTGTTAGGTACATAGAACAATGGTCATCTCTCAGGCTGATGTGTATAAAACATTGGTCAACTCTGAGGCTGAGATTTATAGAACATTGGTTATCTCTGAGGCTGAGGTGTATAGAACATTGGTCATCTCCGAGGCTGAGGTACATCGAACATTTTTCATCTCCCAGGCTGAAATACATAGAACATTGGTCATCTCCGAGGCGGAGGTTCATAGAACATTGCTCATCTCCGAGTCTGAGGTGCATAGAACATTGCTAATCTCCAAGGCTGAGGTGCATAGAATATTGGTCATCTCCGAGGCGGAGGTGCATAGATCATTGCTCATCTCCGAATCTGAGGTGCACAGAACGTTGCTCATCTCCTAGGCAGATGTGCATAGATCATTGCTCATCACCGAGACAGAGGTGCCTAGAACATTGGTCATCTTTGAGGCTGAGGTATATAGAACATTGGTCATCTCCGAGGCTGAGGTATATAGAACATTGGTCATCTCTGAGGCTGAGCTGCATAGAACATTGGTCATCTCTTAGGCAGCATTACATAGAACATTGGTCATCTCCGTGGCTGAGGTGCATAGAACATTGCTCATCTCCGAATCTGAGGTGCACAGAACGTTGCTCATCTCCTAGGCAGATGTGCATAGATCATTGCTCATCTCCGAGACAGAGGTGCCTAGAACATTGGTCATCTTTGAGGCTGAGGTATATAGAACATTGGTCATCTCCGAGGCTGAGGTATATAGAACATTGGTCATCTCCGAGGCTGAGCTGCATAGAAATTTATTCATCTCCGAGTCTGAGGTGTATAGAACATTGGTCATCTCTGAGGCTCAGGTTTATAGAACATTGGTCATCTCCGAGGCTGAGGTGTATAGAACATTGGTCATCACTGAGGCTGAGGTTTATAGAACATTGGTCATCTCCGAGGCTAATCTGCATAGAACATTGGTCATCTCTTAGGCAGCATTACATAGAACATTGGTCATCTCCGTGGCTGAGGTGCATAGAACATTGCTCATCTCTGAGGCTGAGGTATATAGAACATTGTCAACTCCGAGACTGAGCTGCATAGAACATTGGTCATCTCTGAGGCTGAGGTTTATAGAACATTGGTCATCTCCGAGGCTGAGCTGCATAGAAACTTGGTCATCTCCGGGGCTGAGATATATAGAACATTGATCAAACCCGATGGCGAGGTGCATAGAGCATAGATCAACTCCGAGGCTGAGGTACATCGAACATATTTCATCTCCGTGGCTGAGGTACATGGAACATTGTTCATCACGTAGGCTGAGATGTCTAGAACATTGTTCATCTCCGAGGCTGAGGTACATCGAACATATTTCATCTCAGTGGCTGAGGTACATGGAACATTGGTCATCTCTGTGGATGAGGTATATAGAGAATTGGTCATCAATGATGCAGAGGTATAAAGAACATTGGTCATCTCGGAGTGTTAGGTGCATAGAACAATGGTCATCTCTCAGGCTGATGTGTATAAAACATTGGTCAACTCTGAGGCTCAGATTTATAGAACATTGGTCATCTCCGAGTCTGATGTGTATAGAACATTGGTCATCTCTGAGGCTGAGATTTATAGAACATTGGTCATCTCTGAGGCTGAGGTGTATAGAACATTGGTCATCTCCGAGGCTGAGGTACATCGAACATTTTTCATCTCCCAGGCTGAAATACATAGAACATTGGTCATCTCCGAGGCGGAGGTTCATAGAACATTGCTCATCTCCGAGTCTGAGGTGCATAGAACATTGCTAATCTCCAAGGCTGAGGTGCATAGAATATTGGTCATCTCCGAGGCGGAGGTGCATAGAACATTGCTCATCTCCGAATCTGAGGTGCACAGAACGTTACTCATCTCCTAGGCAGATGTGCATAGATCATTGCTCATCTCCGAGACAGAGGTGCCTAGAACATTGGTCATCTTTGAGGCTGAGGTATATAGAACATTGGTCATCTCCGAGGCTGAGGTATATAGAACATTGGTCATCTCTGAGGCTGAGCTGCATAGAACATTTATCATCTCTTAGGCTGAGATATATAGAAAATTGGTCATCTACGAGTCTGAGGTGCATACACCATTGGTCATCTCCGAGGATGAGATATATAGAGCATTGGTGATCTCTGTGGCTGACGTGCATAGAAAATTGGTCATCTCCGAGGCTGAGCTGCATAGAAATTTGGTCAACTCCGAGGCTGAGGTACATAGAACATTGGTCATCTGAGGCTGAGGTATATACAACACTGGTCATCTCCGAGGCTGAGGTTTATAGAACATTGGTCATCTCCGAGGCTGAGGTGTATAGAACATTGGTCATCTCTGAGGCTGAGGTTTATAGAACATTGGTCATCTCTGAGGACGAGGTTTATAGAACATTGGTCATCTCCGAGGCTGTGGTGTATACAACATTGGTCATCTCCGAGGCTGAGCTGCATAGAACATTGGTCATCTCTTAGGCAGCATTACATAGAACATTGGTCATCTCCGTGGCTGAGGTGCATAGAACATTGCTCATCTCTGAGGCTGAGGTATATAGAACATTGTCAACTCCGAGACTGAGCTGCATAGAACATTGGTCATCTCTGAGGCTGAGGTTTATAGAACATTGGTCATCTCCGAGGCTGAGCTGCATAGAAACTTGGTCATCTCCGGGGCTGAGATATATAGAACATTGATCAAATCCGATGGCGAGGTGCATAGAACATAGATCAACTCCGAGGCTGAGGGACATCGAACATATTTCATCTCCGTGGCTGAGGTACATGGAACATTTTTCATCACGTAGGCTGAGATGTCTAGAACTTTGTTCATCTCCGAGGCTGAGGTACATCGAACATATTTCATCTCAGTGGCTGAGGTACATGGAACATTGGTCATCTCTGTGGATGAGGTATATAGAGAATTGGTCATCAATGATGCAGAGGTATAAAGAACATTGGTCATCTCGGAGTGTGAGGTGCATAGAACAATGGTCATCTCTCAGGCTGATGTGTATAAAACATTGGTCAACTCCGAGGCTGGGTTGCTTGGAAAAATGGTTATCTCCGAGGCTGTGATGCATCGAACACTGATCATCTCCAAGGCTGTGTTGCATAGAACATTGGTCATCTCCGAGGCTGAGATGCATAGAAACTTGGTCATCTCCGGGGCTGAGATACATAGAACATTGATCAACTCCGATGGCGAGGTGCATAGAACAATGATCAACTCCGAGGCTGAGGTATATCGAACATATTTCATCTCCATGGCTGAGGTACATGGAACATTGCTCATCTCTGTGGATGAGGTATATAGAACATTGGACATCTCCGAGGCTGAGGTACATCAAACATTTTTCATCTCCCAGGCTGAAATACATAGAACATTGCTAATCTCCAAGGCTGAGGTGCATAGAATATTGGTCATCTCCGAGGCGAAGGTGCATAGAACATTGCTCATCTCCGAGTCTGAGGTGCACAGAACGTTGCTCATCTCCGAGGCAGATGTGCATAGATCATTGCTCTTCTCCGAGACTGAGGTGACTAGAACATTGGTCATCTTTGAGGCTGAGGTATATAGAACATTGGTCATCTACGAGTCTGAGGTGCATACACCATTGGTCATCTCTGAGGCTGTGGTGCATAGATCCTTGGTCATCTCCGAGGCTGAGATATATAGAGCATTGGTCATCTCTGTGGCTGAGGTGCATAGAACATTTGTCATCTCCGAGGCTGAGCTGCATAGAACATTGGTCATCTGAGGCTGAGGTATATAGAACATTGGTCATCACCAAGGCTGAGGTGCATAGAACATTGGTCATCTCCGAGGCTGAGGTGTATAGAACATTGGTCATCTCTGAGGCTGAGGTTTATAGAACATTGGTCATCTCCGAGGCTGAGGTGTATAGAACATTGGTCATCTCCGAGGCTGAGGTGTATAGAACATTGGTCATCTCTGAGGCTGAGGTACATAGAACATTGGTCATCTGAGGCTGAGGTATATAGAACATTGGTCATCACCATGCTGAGGTGCATAGAACATTGGTCATCTCCGAGGCTGAGGTGCATAGAACATTGGTCATCTCTGAGGCTGAGGTTTATAGAACATTGGCCATCTCCGAGGCTGAGGTGTATAGAACATTGGTCATCTCTGAGGACGAGGTTTATAGAACATCGGTCATCTCCGAGGCTGAGGTGTATACAACATTGGTCATCTCCGAGGCTGAGCTGCATAGAACATTGGTCATCTCTTAGGCAGCATTACATAGAACATTGGTCATCTCCGTGGCTGAGGTGCATAGAACATTGCTCATCTCTGAGGCTGAGATATATAGAACATTGTCAACTCCGAGACTGAGCTGCATAGAACATTGGTCATCTCTGAGGCTGAGGTTTATAGAACATTGGTCATCTCAGAGGCTGAGCTGCATAGAAACTTGGTCATCTCCGGGGCTGGGATATATAGAACATTGATCAAATCCGATGGCGAGGTGCATAGAACATAGATCAACTCCGAGGCTGAGGTACATCGAACATATTTCATCTCAGTGGCTGAGGTACATGGAACTTTGGTCATCTCTGTGGATGAGGTATATAGAGAATTGGTCATCAATGATGCAGAGGTATAAAGAACATTGGTCATCTCGGAGTGTGAGGTGCATAGAACAATGTTCATCTCTCAGGCTGATGTGTATAAAACATTGGTCAACTCCGAGACTGGGTTGCTTGGAAAAATGGTCATCTCCGAGGCTGTGATGCATCGAACACTGATCATCTCCAAGGCTGTGTTGCATAGAACATTGGTCATCTCCGAGGCTGAGATGCATAGAAACTTGGTCATCTCCGGGGCTGAGATACATAGAACATTGATCAACTCCGATGGCGAGGTGCATAGAACAATGATCAACTCCGAGGCTGAGGTACATCGAACATATTTCATCTCCGTGGCTGAGGTACATGGAACATTGGTCATCTCTGTGGATGAGGTATATAGAACATTGGACATCTCCGAGGCTGAGGTACATCAAACATTTTTCATCTCCCAGGCCGAAATACATAGAACATTGCTAATCTCCAAGGCTGAGGTGCATAGAATATTGGTCATCTCCGAGGCGAAGGTGCATAGAACATTGCTCATCTCCGAGTCTGAGGTGCACAGAACGTTGCTCATCTCCGAGGCAGATGTGCATAGATCATAGCTCATCTCCGAGACTGAGGTGCCTAGAACGTTGGTCATCTTTGAGGCTGAGGTATATAGAACATTGGTCATCTCCGATGCTGAGGTATGTAGAACATTGGTCATCTCTGAGGCTGAGCGGCATAGAACATTTGTCATCTCTTATGCTGAGGTATATAGAACATTGGTCATCTACGAGTCTGAGGTGCATACACCATTGGTCATCTCTGAGGCTGTGGTGCATAGATCCTTGGTCATCTCCGAGGCTGAGATATATAGAGCATTGGTCATCTCCGTGGCTGAGGTGCATAGAACATTGCTCATCTCTGAGGCTGAGGTATATAGAACATAGTCAACTCCGAGACTGAGCTGCATAGAACATTGGTCATCTCTGAGGCTGAGGTTTATAGAACATTGGTCATCTCCGAGGCTGAGCTGCATAGAAACTTGGTCATCTCCGGGGCTGAGATATATAGAACATTGAATAACTCCGATGGCGAGGTGCATAGAACATAGATCAAATCCGAGGCTGAGGTACATCGAACATATTTCATCTCCGTGGCTGAGGTACATGGAACATTTTTCATCACGTAGGCTGAGCTGTCTAGAACATTGTTCATCTCCGAGGCTGAGGAACATCGAACATATTTCATCTCAGTGGCTGAGGTACATGGAACATTGGTCATCTCTGTGGATGAGGTATATAGAGAATTGGTCATTATGAAGCAGAGGTATAAAGAACATTGGTCATCTTGGAGTGTGAGGTGCATAGAACAATGGTCATCTCTCAGGCTGATGTGTATAAAACTTTGGTCAACTCCGAGGCTGGGCTGCTTGGAAAAATGGTCATCTCCGAGGCTGTGATGCATCGAACACTGATCATCTCCAAGGCTGTGTTGCATAGAAACTTGGTCATCTCCGGGGCTGAGATACATAGAACATTGATCAACTCCGAGGCTGAGGTACATCGAACATATTTCATCTCCGTGGCTGAGGTACATGGAACATTGGTCATCTCTGTGGATGAGGTATATAGAACATTGGTCATCTCCGAGGCTGAGGTACATCGAACATTTTTCATCTCCCAGGCTGAAATACATAGAACATTGGTCATCTCCGAGGCGGAGATTCATAGAACATTTTTCATCTCCGAGGCTGAGCTGCATAGAACATTGGTCATCTCTTAGGCAGCATTACATAGAACATTGGTCATCTCCGAGGCTGAGGTGTATAGAACATTGGTCATCTCTTAGGCAGCATTACATAGAACATTGGTCATCTCCGAGGCTGAGGTGTATAGAACATTGGTCATCTCTGAGGCTGAGGTGTATAGAACATTGGTCATCTCTGAGGCTGAGGTGTATAGAACATTGGTCATCTCTGAGGCTGAGGTTTATAGAACATTGGTCATCTCCGAGGCTGAGGTGTATAGAACATTGGTCATCTCTGAGGCTGAGGTGTATAGAACATTGGTCGTCTCCGAGGCTGAGCTGCATAGAACATTGGTCATCTCTTAGGCAGCATTACATAGAACATTGGTCATCTCCGTGGCTGAGGTGCATAGAACATTGCTTATCTCTGAGGCTGAGGTTTTTTGAACATTGCCAACTCCGAGACTGAGCTGCATAGAACATTGGTCATCTCTGACGCTGAGGTTTATAGAACATTGGTCATCTCCGAGGCTGAGCTGCATAGAAACTTGGTCATCTCCGGAGCTGAGATATATAGAACATTGATCAACTCCGATGGCGAGGTGCATAGAACATAGATCAACTCCGAGGCTGAGGTACATCGAACATATTTCATCTCCGTGGCTGAGGTACATGGAACATTTTTCATCACGTAGGCTGAGATGTCTAGAACATTGTTCATCTCCGAGGCTGAGGTACGTCGAACATATTTCATCTCAGTGGCTGAGGTACATGGAACATTGGTCATCTCTGTGGATGAGGTATATAGTGAATTGGTCATCAATGATGCAGAGGTATAAAGAACATTGGTCATCTTGGAGTGTGAGGTGCATAGAACAATGTTCGTCTCTCAGGCTGATGTGTATAAAACTTTGGTCAACTCCGAGGCTGGGTTGCTTGGAAAAATGGTCATCTCCGAGGCTGTGATGCATCGAACATTGATCAACTCCGATGGCGAGGTTCATAGAACATTGATCAACTCCGAGGCTGAGGTACATCGAACATATTTCATCTCCGTGGCTGAGGTACATGGAACATTATTCATCTCTGTGGATGAGGTATATAGAACATTGGTCATCTCCGAGGCTGATGTACATCGAACATTTTTCATCTCCCAGGCTGAAATACATAGAACATTGGTCATCTCCGAGGCGGAGGTTCATAGAACATTGGTCATCTCCGAGGCTGAGCTGCATACACCATTGGTCATCTCTGAGGCAGCATTACATAGAACATTGGTCATCTCCGAGGCTGAGGTACATCGAAAATTTTTCATCTCCCAGGCTGAAATACATAGAACATTGCTCATCTCTGAGGCTGAGGTATATAGAACATTGTCAACTCCGAGACTGAACTGCATAGAACATTGGTCATCTCCGAGGCTGAGCTGCATAGAAACTTGGTCATCTCCGGGGCTGAGATATATAGAACATTGATCAACTCCGATGGCGAGGTGCATAGAACATAGATCAACTCCGAGGCTGAGGTACATCGAACATATTTCATTTCCGTGGCTGAGGAACATGGAACATTTTTCATCACGTAGGCTGAGATGCCTAGAACATTGTTCATATCCGAGGCTGAGGTACATCGAACATATTTCATCTCAGTGGCTGAGGTACATGGAACATTGTTCATCTCTGTGGATGAGGTATATAGAGAATTGGTCATCAATGATGCAGAGGTATAAAGAACATTGATCATCTCGGAGTGTGAGGTGCATAGAACAATGGTCATCTCTCAGGCTGATGTGTATAAAACATTGGTCAACTCCGAGGCTGGGTTGCTTGGAAAAATGGTCATCTCCGAGGCTGTGATGCATCGAACACTGATCATCTCCAAGGCTGTGTTGCATAGAACATTGGTCATCTCCGAGGCTGAGATGCATAGAAACTTGGTCATCTCCGGGGCTGAGATACATAGAACATTGATCAACTCCGATGGCGAGCTGCATAGAACATTGAACAACTCCGAGGCTGAGGTACATCGAACATATTTCATCTCCGTGGCTGAGGTACATGGAACATTGCTCATCTCTGTGGATGAGGTATATAGAACATTGGTCATCTCCGAGGCTGAGGTACAACAAACATTTTTCATCTCCCAGGCTGAAATACATAGAACATTGCTAATCTCCAAGGCTGAGGTGCATAGAATATTGGTCATCTCCCAGGCGAAGGTGCATACAAAATTGCTCATCTCCGAGTCTGAGGTGCACAGAACGTTGCTCATCTCCGAGGCAAATGTGCATAAATCATTGCTCATCTCCGAGACTGAGGTGCCTAGAACGTTGGTCATCTTTGAGGCTGAGGTATATAAAACATTGGTCATCTCCGAGGCTGAGGTATGTAGAACATTGGTCATCTCTGAGGCTGAGCTGCATAGAACATTTGTCATCTCTTAGGCTGAGGTATATAGAACATTGGTCATCTAGGAGTCTGAGGTGCATACACCATTGGTCATCTCTGAGGCTGTGGTGCATAGATCCCTGGTCATCTCCGAGGCTGAGATATATAGAGCATTGGTCATCTCTGTGGCTGAGGTGCATAGAACCTTTGTCATCTCCGAGGCTGAGCTGCATAGAAATTTGGTCATCTCCGTGGCTGAGGTACATAGAACATTTGTCATCTGAGGCTGAGGTATATAGAACATTGGTCATCACCAAGGCTGAGGTGCATAGAACTTTGGTCATCTCTCAGGCTGAAATGTATAAAACATTGGTCATCTCCAAAGCTATGGTGCATAGAACATTGGTCCTCTGCGAGGCTGAGATGCATAAAACATTGGTCACCTCTGAAGCTGAGGTGTACAGAACATTGGTCATCTCTGAGGCTGAGGTGTATAGAACATTGGTCATCTCCGAGGCTGAGCTGCATAGAACATTGGTCATCTCCGGGGCAGCATTACATAGAAAATTGGTCATCTCCGTGGCTGAGGTGCATAGAACATTGCTCATCTCTGAGTCTGAGGTATATAGAACATTGTCACCTCCGAGGCTGACCTGCATAGAAATTTGGTCATCTCTGAGACTGTGGTATATAGAACATTGGTCATCTCCGAGGCTGAGGTACATAGAACATTGGTCATCTGAGGCTGAGGTATATAGAACATTGGTCATCTCTCAGGCTGAAATGTATAAAACATTGGTCAGCTCCAAGGCTGTGGTGCATAGATCATTGGTCCTCTGCGAGGCTGAGATGCATAAAACATTGGTCACCTCTGCAGCTGAGGTGTATAGAACATTGGTCATCTCTGAGGCTGAGGTGTATAGAACGTTGGTCATCTTTGAGGCTGAGGTATATAGAACATTGGTCATCTCCGAGGCTGAGGTATGTAGAACATTGGTCATCTCTGAGGCTGAGCTGCATAGAACATTTGTCATCTCTTAGCCTGAGGTATATAGAACATTGGTCATCTACAAGTCTGAGGTGCATACACCATTGGTCATCTCTGAGGCTGTGGTGCATAGATCCTTGGTCATCTCCGAGGCTGAGATATATAGAGCATTGGTCATCTCTGTGGCTGAGGTGCATAGAACATTTGTCATCTCCGACGCTGAGCTGCATAGAAATTTGGTCATCTCCGAGGCTGAGGTACATAGAACATTGGTCATCTGAGGCTGTGGTATATAGAACATTGGTCATCACCAAGGCTGAGGTGCATAGAACATTGGTCATCTCCGAGGCTGAGGTTTATAGAACATTGATCATCTCCGAGGCTGAGGTGTATAGAACATTGGTCATCTCTGAGGCTGAGGATTATAGAACATTGGTCATCTCCGAGGCTGAGGTGTATAGAACATTGGTCATCTCTGAGGCTGAGGTTTATAGAACATTGATCATCTCCGAGGCTGAGCTGCATAGAACATTGTTCATCTGAGGCTGAGGTATATAAAACATTGGTCAGCTCCAAGGCTGTGGTGCATAGAACATTGCTCATCTGAGGCTGAGGTATATAAAACATTGGTCAGCTCCAAGGCTGTGGTGCATAGAACATTGGTCCTCTGCGAGGCTGAGATGCATAAAACATTGGTCACCTCTGAAGCTGAGGTGTATAGAACATTGGTCATCTCTGAGGCTGAGGTGTATAGAACATTGGCCATCTCCGAGGGTGAGCTGCATAGAACATTGGTCATCTCCGAGGCAGCATTACATAGAACATTGGTCATCTCCGTGGCTGAGGTGCATAGAACATTGCTCATCTCTGAGTCTGAGGTATATAGAACATTGTCACCTCCGAGGCTGACCTGCAAAGAACATTGGTCATCTCTGAGGCTGAGGTTTATAGAACATTGGTCATCTCCGAGGCTGAGCTGCATAGAAATTTGGTCATCTCTGAGGTTGTGGTATATAGAACATTGGTCATCTCTGAGGATGAGATATAAAGAACATTGTTCATCTCCGAGCCTGTTATATATAGAACATTCATAATCTCCGTTGCTGTGCTGCATAGAACTTTGGACATCTCCGTGGCTGAGGATGATAGGACATTGCTCATCTCCAAGGCTGAGTTGCATAGAACATTGTTCATCTCCGATGCTGAGGTACATAGAACATTGGACATCTCCGTGGCTGATGTTGATAGAACATTGGTCATCCTGAGGCTGAGGTATATAGAACACTGTTCATCACCACGGCTTAGGTGCAGAGAACATTGATAATCTTTTAGGCTGAGGTATATAGAACATTGGTCATCTCCGAGGCTGCGGTACATAGCACATTGGTCATCCCCGAAGCTGAGGTGCATAGAACATTGGTCATCTCTGAGGCTGAGAAATGTAGAACATTCGTCATCTCAGATGCTGAGGTGCATTGAACATTGGCCATCTACGAGGCTGAGATGTAGAACATTGGTCAAGTCCGAGGCTGAGGTGCATAGAACTTTGGTCATCTCTGAGGCTGAGGTATTTAGAACATTGGTCATCTCCGAGGCTGTGGTGCATAGAACATTGGTCATCTCTGAGGCTGAGGTATTTAGAACATTGGTCATCTCCGAGGCTGAGATGCATAGAACGTTGGTCATTTCCATGGCTGAGTTGCATAAAATTTGGTCATCTCTGAAGCTGAGCTGCATAGAACATTTGTCATCTCTGAGTCTGATGTATATAGAACCTTGGTCATCTCCAAGTCTGAGGTGGATAAACCATTGGTCATCTCTGAGGCTGTGGTGCATAGAGCGTTGGTCATCTCCTAGGCAGATGTGCATAGATCATTGCTCATCTACGAGTCAGAGGTGCCTAGAACATTGGTCATCTTTGAGGCTGAGGTATATAGAACATTGGTCATCTCCGAGGCTGAGGTATATAGAACATTGGTCATCTCTGAGGCTGAGCTGCATAGAACATTTATCATCTCTTAGGCTGAGGTATATAGAACATTGGTCATCTACGAGTCTGAGGTGCATACACCATTGGTCATCTCCGAGGCTGAGATATATAGAGCATTGGTCATCTCTGTGGCTGACGTGCATAGAACATTGGTCATCTCCGAGGCTGAGCTGCATAGAAATTTGGACATCTCCGAGGCTGAGGTACATAGAACATTGGACATCTGAGGCTGAGGTGCATAGAACATTGGTCATCTCTGAGGCTGAGGTTTATAGAACATTGGTCATCTCCGAGGCTGAGGTGTATAGAACATTGGTCATCTCTGAGGACGAGGTTTATAGAACATTGGTCATCTCCGAGGCTGAGGTGTACAGAACATTGGTCATCTCCGAGGCTGAGCTGCATAGAAAATTGGTCATCTCTTAGGCAGCATTACATAGAACATTGGTCATCTCCGTGGCTGAGGTGCATAGAACATTGCTCATCTCTGAGGCTGAGGTATATAGAACATTGTCAACTCCGAGACAGAGCTGCATAGAACATTGGTCATCTCTGAGGCTGAGGTTTATAGAACATTGGTCATCTCCGAGGCTGAGCTGCATAGAAACTTGGTCATCTCCGGGGCTGAGATATATAGAACATTGATCAAATCCGATGGCGAGGTGCACAGAACATAGATCAACTCCGAGGCTGAGGTACATCGAACATATTTCATCTCCGTGGCTGAGGTACATGGAACATTTTTCATCACCTAGGCTGAGATGTCTAGAACATTGTTCATCTCCGAGGCTGAGGTACATCGAACATATTTCATCTCAGTGGCTGAGGTACATGGAACATTGGTCATCTCTGTGGATGAGGTATATAGAGAATTGGTCATCAATAATGCAGAGGTATAAAGAACATTGGTCATCTCGGAGTGTGAGGTGCATAGAACAATGGTCATCTCTCAGGCTGATGTGTATAAAACATTGGTCAACTCCGAGGCTGGGTTGCTTGGAAAAATGGTCATCTCCGAGGCTGTGATGCATCGAACACTGATCATCTCCAAGGCTGTGTTGCATAGAACATTGGTCATCTCCGAGGCTGAGATGCATAGAAACTTGGTCATCTCCGGGGCTGAGATACATAGAACATTGATCAACTCCGATGGCGAGCTGCATAGAACATTGATCAACTCCGAGGCTGAGGTACATCGAACATATTTCATCTCCGTGGCTGAGGTACATGGAACATTGGTCATCTCTGTGGATGAGGTATATAGAACATTGGACATCTCCGAGGCTGAGGTACATCAAACATTTTTCATCTCCCAGGCTGAAATACATAGAACATTGCTAATCTCCAAGGCTGAGGTGCATAGAATATTGGTCATCTCCGAGGCGGAGGTGCATAGAACATTGCTCATCTCCGATTCTGAGGTGCACAGAACTTTGCTCAGCTCCGAGACAGATGTGCATAGATCATTGCTCATCTCCGAGACTGAGGTGCCTAGAACATTGGTCATCTTTGAGGCTGAGGTATATAGAACATATTTCATCTCCGAGGCTGAGGTATATAGAACATTGGTCATCTCTGAGGCTGAGCTGCATAGCGCATTTGTCATCTCCGAGGCTGAGGTATATAGAACATTGGTCATCTACGAGTCTGATGTGCATACACCATTGGTCATCTCTGAGGGTGTGGTGCATAGATCCTTGGTCATCTCCGAGGCTGAGCTATATAGAGCATTGGTCATCTCCGTGGCTGAGGTGCATAGAACATTGGTCATCTCCGAGGCTGAGGTACATAGAACGTTGGTCATCTGAGGCTGTGGTATATAGAAAATTGGTCATCACCAAGGCTGAGGTGCATAGAACATTGGTCATCTCCGAGGCTGAGGTTTATAGAACATTGATCATCTCCGAGGCTGAGGTGTATAGAACATTGGTCATCTCTGAGGCTGAGGATTATAGAAAATTGGTCATCTCCGAGGCTGAGGTGTATAGAACATTGGTCATCTCTGAGGCTGAGGTTTATAGAACATTGATCATCTCCGAGGCTGAGGAGTATAGAACATTGTTCATCTCTTAGGCAGCATTACATAGAATATTGGTCATCTCCGTGGCTGAGGTGCATAGAACATTGCTCATCTCTGAGGCTGAGGTATATAGAACATTGTCAACTCCGAGACTGAGCTGCATAGAACATTGGTCATCTCCGAGGCGGAGGTTCATAGAACATTGGTCATCTCCGAGGCTGAGCTGCATAGAACATTGGTCATCTCTTAGGCAGCATTACATAGAACATTGGTCATCTCCGAGGCTGAGGTACATCGAACATTTTTCATCTCCCAGGCTGAAATACATAGAACATTGCTCATCTCTGAGGCTGAGGTTTATAGAACATTGGTCATCTCCGAGGCTGAGCTGCATAGAAACTTGGTCATCTCCGGGGCTGAGATATATAGAACATTGATCAACTCCGATGGCGAGGTGCATAAACATAGATCAACTCCGAGGCTGAGTTACATCGAACATATTTCATCTCCGTGGCTGAGGTACATGGAACATTTTTCATCACGTAGGCTGAGATGTCTAGAACATTGGTCATCTCCGAGGCGGAGGTGCATAGAACATTGCTCATCTCCGATTCTGAGGTGCACAGAACGTTGCTCATCTCCGAGACAGATGTGCATAGATCATTGCTCATCTCCGAGACTGAGGTGCCTAGAACATTGGTCATCTTTGAGGCTGAGGTATATAGAACATTGGTCATCTCCGAGGCTGAGGTATATAGAACATTGGTCATCTCTGAGGCTGAGCTGCATAGAGCATTTGTCATCTATTAGGCTGAGGTATATAGAACATTGGTCATCTACGAGTCTGATGTGCATACACCATTGATCATCTCTGAGGCTGTGGTGCATAGATCCTTGGTCATCTCCGAGGCTGAGCTATATAAGACATTGGTCATCTCCGAGGCTGAGCTGCATAGAAACTTGGTCATCTCCGGGGCTGAGATATATAGAACATTGATCAACTCCGATGGCGAGCTGCATAGAACATTGATCAACTCCGAGGCTGAGGTACATCGAACATATTTCATCTCCGTGGCTGAGGTACATGGAACATTGGTCATCTCTGTGGATGAGGTATATAGAACATTGGACATCTCCGAGGCTGAGGTACATCAAACATTTTTCATCTCCCAGGCTGAAATACATAGAACATTGCTAATCTCCAAGGCTGAGGTGCATAGAATATTGGTCATCTCCGAGGCGGAGGTGCATAGAACATTGCTCATCTCCGATTCTGAGGTGCACAGAACTTTGCTCAGCTCCGAGACAGATGTGCATAGATCATTGCTCATCTCCGAGACTGAGGTGCCTAGAACATTGGTCATCTTTGAGGCTGAGGTATATAGAACATATTTCATCTCCGAGGCTGAGGTATATAGAACATTGGTCATCTCTGAGGCTGAGCTGCATAGCGCATTTGTCATCTCCGAGGCTGAGGTATATAGAACATTGGTCATCTACGAGTCTGATGTGCATACACCATTGGTCATCTCTGAGGGTGTGGTGCATAGATCCTTGGTCATCTCCGAGGCTGAGCTATATAGAGCATTGGTCATCTCCGTGGCTGAGGTGCATAGAACATTGGTCATCTCCGAGGCTGAGGTACATAGAACGTTGGTCATCTGAGGCTGTGGTATATAGAACATTGGTCATCACCAAGGCTGAGGTGCATAGAACATTGGTCATCTCCGAGGCTGAGGTTTATAGAACATTGATCATCTCCGAGGCTGAGGTGTATAGAACATTGGTCATCTCTGAGGCTGAGGATTATAGAAAATTGGTCATCTCCGAGGCTGAGGTGTATAGAACATTGGTCATCTCTGAGGCTGAGGTTTATAGAACATTGATCATCTCCGAGGCTGAGGAGTATAGAACATTGTTCATCTCTTAGGCAGCATTACATAGAATATTGGTCATCTCCGTGGCTGAGGTGCATAGAACATTGCTCATCTCTGAGGCTGAGGTATATTGAACATTGTCAACTCCGAGACTGAGCTGCATAGAACATTGGTCATCTCCGAGGCGGAGGTTCATAGAACATTGGTCATCTCCGAGGCTGAGCTGCATAGAACATTGGTCATCTCTTAGGCAGCATTACATAGAACATTGGTCATCTCCGAGGCTGAGGTACATCGAACATTTTTCATCTCCCAGGCTGAAATACATAGAACATTGCTCATCTCTGAGGCTGAGGTTTATAGAACATTGGTCATCTCCGAGGCTGAGCTGCATAGAAACTTGGTCATCTCCGGGGCTGAGATATATAGAACATTGATCAACTCCGATGGCGAGGTGCATAAACATAGATCAACTCCGAGGCTGAGTTACATCGAACATATTTCATCTCCGTGGCTGAGGTACATGGAACATTTTTCATCACGTAGGCTGAGATGTCTAGAACATTGGTCATCTCCGAGGCGGAGGTGCATAGAACATTGCTCATCTCCGATTCTGAGGTGCACAGAACGTTGCTCATCTCCGAGACAGATGTGCATAGATCATTGCTCATCTCCGAGACTGAGGTGCCTAGAACATTGGTCATCTTTGAGGCTGAGGTATATAGAACATTGGTCATCTCCGAGGCTGAGGTATATAGAACATTGGTCATCTCTGAGGCTGAGCTGCATAGAGCATTTGTCATCTATTAGGCTGAGGTATATAGAACATTGGTCATCTACGAGTCTGATGTGCATACACCATTGATCATCTCTGAGGCTGTGGTGCATAGATCCTTGGTCATCTCCGAGGCTGAGCTATATAAAACATTGGTCATCTCCGAGGCTGAGCTGCATAGAAACTTGGTCATCTCCGGGGCTGAGATATATAGAACATTGATTAACTCCGATGGCGAGGTGCATAGAACATAGATCAACTCCGAGGCTGAGGTACATCGAACATATTTCATCTCCGTGGCTGAGGTACATGGAACATTTTTCATCACGTAGGCTGAGATGTCTAGAACATTGTTCATCTCCGAGGCTGAGGTACATCGAACATATTTCATCTCAGTGGCTGAGGTACATGGAACATTGGTCATCTCTGTGGATGAGGTATATAGAGAATTGGTCATCAATGATGCAGAGGTATAAAGAACATTGGTCATCTTGGAGTGTGAGGTGCATAGAACAATGGTCATCTCTCAGGCTGATGTGTATAAAACATTGGTCAACTCCGAGGCTGGGTTGCTTGGAAAAATGGTCATCTCCGAGGCTGTGATGCATCGAACACTGATCATCTCCAAGGCTGTGTTGCATAGAACATTGGTCATCTCCGAGGCTGAGCTGCATAGAAACTTGGTCATCTCCGGGGCTGAGATATATAGAACATTGATCAAATCCGATGGCGAGGTGCACAGAACATAGATCAACTCCGAGGCTGAGGTACATCGAACATATTTCATCTCCGTGGCTGAGGTACATGGAACATTTTTCATCACCTAGGCTGAGATGTCTAGAACATTGTTCATCTCCGAGGCTGAGGTACATCGAACATATTTCATCTCAGTGGCTGAGGTACATGGAACATTGGTCATCTCTGTGGATGAGGTATATAGAGAATTGGTCATCAATAATGCAGAGGTATAAAGAACATTGGTCATCTCGGAGTGTGAGGTGCATAGAACAATGGTCATCTCTCAGGCTGATGTGTATAAAACATTGGTCAACTCCGAGGCTGGGTTGCTTGGAAAAATGGTCATCTCCGAGGCTGTGATGCATCGAACACTGATCATCTCCAAGGCTGTGTTGCATAGAACATTGGTCATCTCCGAGGCTGAGATGCATAGAAACTTGGTCATCTCCGGGGCTGAGATACATAGAACATTGATCAACTCCGATGGCGAGCTGCATAGAACATTGATCAACTCCGAGGCTGAGGTACATCGAACATATTTCATCTCCGTGGCTGAGGTACATGGAACATTGGTCATCTCTGTGGATGAGGTATATAGAACATTGGACATCTCCGAGGCTGAGGTACATCAAACATTTTTCATCTCCCAGGCTGAAATACATAGAACATTGCTAATCTCCAAGGCTGAGGTGCATAGAATATTGGTCATCTCCGAGGCGGAGGTGCATAGAACATTGCTCATCTCCGATTCTGAGGTGCACAGAACTTTGCTCAGCTCCGAGACAGATGTGCATAGATCATTGCTCATCTCCGAGACTGAGGTGCCTAGAACATTGGTCATCTTTGAGGCTGAGGTATATAGAACATATTTCATCTCCGAGGCTGAGGTATATAGAACATTGGTCATCTCTGAGGCTGAGCTGCATAGCGCATTTGTCATCTCCGAGGCTGAGGTATATAGAACATTGGTCATCTACGAGTCTGATGTGCATACACCATTGGTCATCTCTGAGGGTGTGGTGCATAGATCCTTGGTCATCTCCGAGGCTGAGCTATATAGAGCATTGGTCATCTCCGTGGCTGAGGTGCATAGAACATTGGTCATCTCCGAGGCTGAGGTACATAGAACGTTGGTCATCTGAGGCTGTGGTATATAGAACATTGGTCATCACCAAGGCTGAGGTGCATAGAACATTGGTCATCTCCGAGGCTGAGGTTTATAGAACATTGATCATCTCCGAGGCTGAGGTGTATAGAACATTGGTCATCTCTGAGGCTGAGGATTATAGAAAATTGGTCATCTCCGAGGCTGAGGTGTATAGAACATTGGTCATCTCTGAGGCTGAGGTTTATAGAACATTGATCATCTCCGAGGCTGAGGTTTATAGAACATTGTTCATCTCTTAGGCAGCATTACATAGAATATTGGTCATCTCCGTGGCTGAGGTGCATAGAACATTGCTCATCTCTGAGGCTGAGGTATATAGAACATTGTCAACTCCGAGACTGAGCTGCATAGAACATTGGTCATCTCCGAGGCGGAGGTTCATAGAACATTGGTCATCTCCGAGGCTGAGCTGCATAGAACATTGGTCATCTCTTAGGCAGCATTACATAGAACATTGGTCATCTCCGAGGCTGAGGTACATCGAACATTTTTCATCTCCCAGGCTGAAATACATAGAACATTGCTCATCTCTGAGGCTGAGGTTTATAGAACATTGGTCATCTCCGAGGCTGAGCTGCATAGAAACTTGGTCATCTCCGGGGCTGAGATATATAGAACATTGATCAACTCCGATGGCGAGGTGCATAGAACATAGATCAACTCCGAGGCTGAGTTACATCGAACATATTTCATCTCCGTGGCTGAGGTACATGGAACATTTTTCATCACGTAGGCTGAGATGTCTAGAACATTGGTCATCTCCGAGGCGGAGGTGCATAGAACATTGCTCATCTCCGATTCTGAGGTGCACAGAACGTTGCTCATCTCCGAGACAGATGTGCATAGATCATTGCTCATCTCCGAGACTGAGGTGCCTAGAACATTGGTCATCTTTGAGGCTGAGGTATATAGAACATTGGTCATCTCCGAGGCTGAGGTATATAGAACATTGGTCATCTCTGAGGCTGAGCTGCATAGAGCATTTGTCATCTATTAGGCTGAGGTATATAGAACATTGGTCATCTACGAGTCTGATGTGCATACACCATTGATCATCTCTGAGGCTGTGGTGCATAGATCCTTGGTCATCTCCGAGGCTGAGCTATATAAAACATTGGTCATCTCCGAGGCTGAGCTGCATAGAAACTTGGTCATCTCCGGGGCTGAGATATATAGAACATTGATTAACTCCGATGGCGAGGTGCATAGAACATAGATCAACTCCGAGGCTGAGGTACATCGAACATATTTCATCTCCGTGGCTGAGGTACATGGAACATTTTTCATCACGTAGGCTGAGATGTCTAGAACATTGTTCATCTCCGAGGCTGAGGTACATCGAACATATTTCATCTCAGTGGCTGAGGTACATGGAACATTGGTCATCTCTGTGGATGAGGTATATAGAGAATTGGTCATCAATGATGCAGAGGTATAAAGAACATTGGTCATCTTGGAGTGTGAGGTGCATAGAACAATGGTCATCTCTCAGGCTGATGTGTATAAAACTTTGGTCAACTCCGAGGCTGGGTTGCTTGGAAAAATGGTCATCTCCGAGGCTGTGATGCATCGAACACCGATCATCTCCAAGGCTGTGTTGCATAGAAACTTGGTCATCTCCGGGGCTGAGATACATAGAACATTGATCAACTCCGATGGCGAGGTGCATAGAACATTGATCAATTCCGAGGCTGAGGTACATCGAACAAATTTCATCTCCGTGGCTGAGGTACATGGAACATTGGTCAATTCTGTCGATGAGGTATGTAGAACATTGGTCATCTCCGAGGCTGAGGTACATCGAACATTTTTCATCTCCCAGGCTGAAATACATAGAACATTGGTCATCTCCGAGGCGGAGGTTCATAGAACATTGGTCATCTCCGAGGCTGAGCTGCATAGAACATTGGTCATCTCTTAGGCAGCATTACATAGAACATTGGTCATCTCCGAGGCTGAGGTACATCGAACATTTTTCATCTCCCAGGCTGAAATACATAGAACATTGCTCATCTCTGAGGCTGAGGTTTATAGAACATTGGTCATCTCCGAGGCTGAGCTGCATAGAAACTTGGTCATCTCCGGGGCTGAGATATATAGAACATTGATCAACTCCGATGGCGAGGTGCATAGAACATAGATCAACTCCGAGGCTGAGTTACATCGAACATATTTCATCTCCGTGGCTGAGGTACATGGAACATTTTTCATCACGTAGGCTGAGATGTCTAGAACATTGGTCATCTCCGAGGCGGAGGTGCATAGAACATTGCTCATCTCCGATTCTGAGGTGCACAGAACGTTGCTCATCTCCGAGACAGATGTGCATAGATCATGGCTCAAATCCGAGACTGAGGTGCCTAGAACATTGGTCATCTTTGAGGCTGAGGTATATAGAACATTGGTCATCTCCGAGGCTGAGGTATATAGAACATTGGTCATCTCTGAGGCTGAGCTGCATAGAGCATTTGTCATCTATTAGGCTGAGGTATATAGAACATTGGTCATCTACGAGTCTGATGTGCATACACCATTGGTCATCTCTGAGGCTGTGGTGCATAGATCCTTGGTCATCTCCGAGGCTGAGCTATATAAAACATTGGTCATCTCCGAGGCTGAGCTGCATAGAAACTTGGTCATCTCCGGGGCTGAGATATATAGAACATTGATTAACTCCGATGGCGAGGTGCATAGAACATAGATCAACTCCGAGGCTGAGGTACATCGAACATATTTCATCTCCGTGGCTGAGGTACATGGAACATTTTTCATCACGTAGGCTGAGATGTCTAGAACATTGTTCATCTCCGAGGCTGAGGTACATCGAACATATTTCATCTCAGTGGCTGAGGTACATGGAACATTGGTCATCTCTGTGGATGAGGTATATAGAGAATTGGTCATCAATGATGCAGAGGTATAAAGAACATTGGTCATCTTGGAGTGTGAGGTGCATAGAACAATGGTCATCTCTCAGGCTGATGTGTATAAAACTTTGGTCAACTCCGAGGCTGGGTTGCTTGGAAAAATGGTCATCTCCGAGGCTGTGATGCATCGAACACCGATCATCTCCAAGGCTGTGTTGCATAGAAACTTGGTTATCTCCGGGGCTGAGATACATAGAACATTGATCAACTCCGATGGCGAGGTGCATAGAACATTGATCAATTCCGAGGCTGAGGTACATCGAACAAATTTCATCTCCGTGGCTGAGGTACATGGAACATTGGTCAATTCTGTCGATGAGGTATGTAGAACATTGGTCATCTCCGAGGCTGAGGTACATCGAACATTTTTCATCTCCCAGGCTGAAATACATAGAACATTGGTCATCTCCGAGGCGGAGGTTCATAGAACATTGGTCATCTCCGAGGCTGAGCTGCATAGAACATTGGTCATCTCTTAGGCAGCATTACATAGAACATTGGTCATCTCCGAGGCTGAGGTACATCGAACATTTTTCATCTCCCAGGCTGAAATACATAGAACATTGCTCATCTCTGAGGCTGAGGTTTATAGAACATTGGTCATCTCCGAGGCTGAGCTGCATAGAAACTTGGTCATCTCCGGGGCTGAGATATATAGAACATTGATCAACTCCGATGGCGAGGTGCATAGAACATAGATCAACTCCGAGGCTGAGTTACATCGAACATATTTCATCTCCGTGGCTGAGGTACATGGAACATTTTTCATCACGTAGGCTGAGATGTCTAGAACATTGGTCATCTCCGAGGCGGAGGTGCATAGAACATTGCTCATCTCCGATTCTGAGGTGCACAGAACGTTGCTCATCTCCGAGACAGATGTGCATAGATCATTGCTCATCTCCGAGACTGAGGTGCCTAGAACATTGGTCATCTTTGAGGCTGAGGTATATAGAACATTGGTCATCTCCGAGGCTGAGGTATATAGAACATTGGTCATCTCTGAGGCTGAGCTGCATAGAGCATTTGTCATCTATTAGGCTGAGGTATATAGAACATTGGTCATCTACGAGTCTGATGTGCATACACCATTGGTCATCTCTGAGGCTGAGGTATATAGAACATTGTCAACTGCGAGATTGAGCTGCATAGAACATTGGTCATCTCTGAGGCTGTGGTTTATAGAACATTGGTCATCTCCGAGGCTGAGCTGCATAGAAACTTGGTCATCTCCGGGGCTGAGATATATAGAACATTGATCAACTCCGATGGCGAGGTGCATAGAACATAGATCAACTCCGAGGCTGAGGTACATCGAACATATTTCATCTCCGTGGCTGAGGAACATGGAACATTTTTCATCACGTAGGCTGAGATGTCTAGAACATTGTTCATCTCCGAGGCTGAGGTACATCGAACATATTTCATCTCAGTGGCTGAGGTACATGGAACATTGGTCATCTCTGTGGATGAGGTATATAGAGAATTGGTCATCAATGATGCAGAGGTATAAAGAACATTGGTCATCTCGGAGTGTGAGGTGCATAGAACAATGGTCATCTCTCAGGCTGATGTGTATAAAACATTGGTCAACTCCGAGGCTGGGTTGCTTGGAAAAATGGTCATCTCCGAGGCTCTGATGCATCGAACACTGATCATCTCCAAGGCTGTGTTGCATAGAACATTGGTCATCTCCGAGGCTGAAATGCATAGAAACTTGGTCATCTCCGGGGCTGAGATACATAGAACGTTGATCAACTCCGGTGGCGAGCTGCATAGAACATTGATCAACTCCGAGGCTGAGGTACATCGAACATATTTCATCTCCGTGGCTGAGGTACATGGAACATTGGTCATCTCTGTGGATGAGGTATATAGAACATTGGACATCTCCGAGGCTGAGGTACATCAAACATTTTTCATCTCCCAGGCTGAAATACATAGAACATTGCTAATCTCCAAGGCTGAGGTGCATAGAATATTGGTCATCTCCGAGGCGGAGGTGAATAGAACATTGCTCATCTCCGATTCTGAAGTGCACAGATCGTTGCTCATCTCCGAGACTGAGGTGCCTAGAACATTGGTGATCTTTGAGGCTGAGGTATATAGAACATTGGTCATCTCCGAGGCTGAGGTATATAGAACATTGGTCATCTCTGAGGCTGAGCTGCATAGAGCATTTGTCATCTATTAGGCTGAGGTATATAGAACATTGGTCATCTACGAGTCTGATGTGCATACACCATTGGTCATCTCTGAGGCTGTGGTGCATAGATCCTTGGTCATCTCCGAGGCTGAGCTATATAGAGCATTGGTCATCTCCGTGGCTGAGGTGCATAGAACATTGGTCATCTCCGAGGCTGAGCTGCATAGAAATTTGGTCATCTCCGAGGCTTAGGTACATAGAACATTGGTCATCTGAGGCTGAGGTATATAAAACATTGCTCATCACCAAGGCTGAGGTGTATAGAACATTGGTCATCTCTGAGGCTGAGGTTTATAGAACATTGGTCATCTCCGAGGCTGAGGTGTATAGAACATTGGTCATCTCTGAGGCTGAGGTTTATAGAACATTGGTCATCTCCGAGGCTGAGCTGCATAGAACATTGGTCATCTCTTAGGCAGCATTACATAGAATATTGGTCATCTCCGTGGCTGAGGTGCATAGAACATTGGTCATCTGAGGCTGAGGTTTATAGAACATTGGTCATCTCCGAGGCTGAGCTGCATAGAAACTTGGTCATCTCCGGGGCTGAGATATATAGAACATTGATCAACTCCGATGGCGAGGTGCATAGAACATAGATCAACTCCGAGGCTAAGGTACATCGAACATATTTCATCTCCGTGGCTGAGGAACATGGAACATTTTTCATCACGTAGGCTGAGATGTCTAGAACATTGTTCATCACCGAGGCTGAGGTACATCGAACATATTTCATCTCAGTGGCTGAGGTACATGGAACATTGGTCATCTCTGTGGATCAGGTATATAGAGAATTGGTCATCAATGATGCAGAGGTATAAAGAACATTGGTCATCTCGGAGTGTGAGGTGCATAGAACAATGATCATCTCTCACGCTGATGTGTATAAAACATTGGTCAACTCCGAGGCTGGGTTGCTTGGAAAAATGGTCATCTCCGAGGCTGTGATGCATCGAACACTGATCATCTCCAAGGCTGTGTTGCATAGAACATTGGTCATATCCGAGGCTGAGATGCATAGAAACTTGGTCATCTCCGGGGCTGAGATACATAGAACATTGATCAACTCCGATGGCGAGCTGCATAGAACATTGATCAACTCCGAGGCTGAGGTACATCGAACATATTTCATCTCCGTGGCTGAGGTACATGGAACATTGGTCATCTCTGTGGATGAGGTATATAGAACATTGGTCATCTCCGAGGCTGAGGTACAACAAACATTTTTCATCTCCCAGGCTGAAATACATAGAACATTGCTAATCTCCAAGGCTGAGGTGCATAGAATACTGGTCATCTCCGAGGCGAAGGTGCATACAACATTGCTCATCTCCGAGTCTGAGGTGCACAGAACGTTGCTGATCTCCGTGGCAGAAGTGCATAGATCATTGCTCATCTCCGAGACTGAGGTGCCTAGAACGTTGGTCATCTTTGAGGCTGAGGTATATAGAACATTGGTCATCTCCGAGGCTGAGGTATGTAGAACATTGGTCATCTCTGAGGCTGAGCTGCATAGAACATTTGTCATCTCTTAGGCTGAGGTATATAGAACATTGGTCATCTACGAGTCTGAGGTGCATACACCATTGGTCATCTCTGAGGCTGTGGTGCATATATCCTTGGTCATCTCCGAGGCTGAGATAGATAGAGCATTGGTCATCTCTGTGGCTGAGGTGCATAGAACATTTGTCATCTCCGAGGCTGAGCTGCATAGAAATTTGGTCATCTCCGAGGCTGAGGTTACATAGAACATTGGTCATCTGAGGCTGAGGTATATAGAACATTGGTCATCACCAAGGCTGAGGTGCATAGAACATTGGTCATCTCTCAGGCTGAAATGTATAAAACATTGGTCATCTCCAAGGCTGTGGTGCATAGAACATTGGTCCTCTGCGAGGCTGAGATGCATAAAACATTGGTCACCTCTGAAGCTGAGGTATACAGAACATTGGTCATCTCTGAGGCTGAGGTGTATAGAACATTGGTCATCTCCGAGGCTGAGCTGCATAGAACATTGGTCATCTCTGAGGCTGAGGTTTATAGAACATTGGCCATCTCCGAGGCTGAGGTGTATAGAACATTGGTCATCTCTGAGGACGAGGTTTATAGAACATTGGTCATCTCCGAGGCTGAGGTGTATACAACATTGGTCATCTCCGAGGCTGAGCTGCATAGAACATTGGTCATCTCTTAGGCAGCATTACATAGAACATTGGTCATCTCCGTGGCTGAGGTGCATAGAACATTGCTCATCTCTGAGGCTGAGATATATAGAACATTGTCAACTCCGAGACTGAGCTGCATAGAACATTGGTCATCTCTGAGGCTGAGGTTTATAGAACATTGGTCATCTCCGAGGCTGAGATGCATAGAAACTTGGTCATCTCCGGGGCTGAGATACATAGAACATTGATCAACTCCGATGGCGAGGTGCATAGAACAATGATCAACTCCGAGGCTGAGGTATATCGAACATATTTCATCTCCGTGGCTGAGGTACATGGAACATTGCTCATCTCTGTGGATGAGGTATATAGAACATTGGACATCTCCGAGGCTGAGGTACATCAAACATTTTTCATCTCCCAGGCTGAAATACATAGAACATTGCTAATCTCCAAGGCTGAGGTGCATAGAATATTGGTCATCTCCGAGGCGAAGGTGCATAGAACATTGCTCATCTCCGAGTCTGAGGTGCACAGAACGTTGCTCATCTCCGAGGCAGATGTGCATAGATCATTGCTCTTCTCCGAGACTGAGGTGCCTAGAACATTGGTCATCTTTGAGGCTGAGGTATATAGAACATTGGTCATCTACGAGTCTGAGGTGCATACACCATTGGTCATCTCTGAGGCTGTGGTGCATAGATCCTTGGTCATCTCCGAGGCTGAGATATATAGAGCATTGGTCATCTCTGTGGCTGAGGTGCATAGAACATTTGTCATCTCCGAGGCTGAGCTGCATAGAAATTTGGTCATCTCCGAGGCTGAGGTACATAGAACATTGGTCATCTGAGGCTGAGGTATATAGAACATTGGTCATCACCAAGGCTGAGGTGCATAGAACATTGGTCATCTCCGAGGCTGAGGTGTATAGAACATTGGTCATCTCTGAGGCTGAGGTTTATAGAACATTTGTCATCTCCGAGGCTGAGGTGTATAGAACATTGGTCATCTCCGAGGCTGAGGTGTATAGAACATTGGTCATCTCTGAGGCTGAGGTACATAGAACATTGGTCATCTGAGGCTGAGGTATATAGAACATTGGTCATCACCATGCTGAGGTGCATAGAACATTGGTCATCTCCGAGGCTGAGGTGCATAGAACATTGGTCATCTCTGAGGCTGAGGTTTATAGAACATTGGCCATCTCCGAGGCTGAGGTGTATAGAACATTGGTCATCTCTGAGGACGAGGTTTATAGAACATTGGTCATCTCCGAGGCTGAGGTGTATACAACATTGGTCATCTCCGAGGCTGAGCTGCATAGAACATTGGTCATCTCTTAGGCAGCATTACATAGAACATTGGTCATCTCCGTGGCTGAGGTGCATAGAACATTGCTCATCTCTGAGGCTGAGATATATAGAACATTGTCAACTCCGAGACTGAGCTGCATAGAACATTGGTCATCTCTGAGGCTGAGGTTTATAGAACATTGGTCATCTCAGAGGCTGAGCTGCATAGAAACTTGGTCATCTCCGGGGCTGGGATATATAGAACATTGATCAAATCCGATGGCGAGGTGCATAGAACATAGATCAACTCCGAGGCTGAGGTACATCGAACATATTTCATCTCAGTGGCTGAGGTACATGGAACTTTGGTCATCTCTGTGGATGAGGTATATAGAGAATTGGTCATCAATGATGCAGAGGTATAAAGAACATTGGTCATCTCGGAGTGTGAGGTGCATAGAACAATGTTCATCTCTCAGGCTGATGTGTATAAAACATTGGTCAACTCCGAGACTGGGTTGCTTGGAAAAATGGTCATCTCCGAGGCTGTGATGCATCGAACACTGATCATCTCCAAGGCTGTGTTGCATAGAACATTGGTCATCTCCGAGGCTGAGATGCATAGAAACTTGGTCATCTCCGGGGCTGAGATACATAGAACATTGATCAACTCCGATGGCGAGGTGCATAGAACAATGATCAACTCCGAGGCTGAGGTACATCGAACATATTTCATCTCCGTGGCTGAGGTACATGGAACATTGGTCATCTCTGTGGATGAGGTATATAGAACATTGGACATCTCCGAGGCTGAGGTACATCAAACATTTTTCATCTCCCAGGCCGAAATACATAGAACATTGCTAATCTCCAAGGCTGAGGTGCATAGAATATTGGTCATCTCCGAGGCGAAGGTGCATAGAACATTGCTCATCTCCGAGTCTGAGGTGCACAGAACGTTGCTCATCTCCGAGGCAGATGTGCATAGATCATTGCTCATCTCCGAGACTGAGGTGCCTAGAACGTTGGTCATCTTTGAGGCTGAGGTATATAGAACATTGGTCATCTCCGATGCTGAGGTATGTAGAACATTGGTCATCTCTGAGGCTGAGCGGCATAGAACATTTGTCATCTCTTAGGCTGAGGTATATAGAACATTGGTCATCTACGAGTCTGAGGTGCATACACCATTGGTCATCTCTGAGGCTGTGGTGCATAGATCCTTGGTCATCTCCGAGGCTGAGATATATAGAGCATTGGTCATCTCCGTGGCTGAGGTGCATAGAACATTGCTCATCTCTGAGGCTGAGGTATATAGAACATAGTCAACTCCGAGACTGAGCTGCATAGAACATTGGTCATCTCTGAGGCTGTGGTTTATAGAACATTGGTCATCTCCGAGGCTGAGCTGCATAGAAACTTGGTCATCTCCGGGGCTGAGATATATAGAACATTGAATAACTCCGATGGCGAGGTGCATAGAACATAGATCAAATCCGAGGCTGAGGTACATCGAACATATTTCATCTCCGTGGCTGAGGTACATGGAACATTTTTCATCACGTAGGCTGAGCTGTCTAGAACATTGTTCATCTCCGAGGCTGAGGAACATCGAACATATTTCATCTCAGTGGCTGAGGTACATGGAACATTGGTCATCTCTGTGGATGAGGTATATAGAGAATTGGTCATCAATGAAGCAGAGGTATAAAGAACATTGGTCATCTTGGAGTGTGAGGTGCATAGAACAATGGTCATCTCTCAGGCTGATGTGTATAAAACTTTGGTCAACTCCGAGGCTGGGCTGCTTGGAAAAATGGTCATCTCCGAGGCTGTGATGCATCGAACACCGATCATCTCCAAGGCTGTGTTGCATAGAAACTTGGTCATCTCCGGGGCTGAGATACATAGAACATTGATCAACTCCGATGGCGATATGCATAAAACATTGATCAACTCCGAGGCTGAGGTACATCGAACATATTTCATCTCCGTGGCTGAGGTACATGGAACATTGGTCATCTCTGTGGATGAGGTATATAGAACATTGGTCATCTCCGAGGCTGAGGTACATCGAACATTTTTCATCTCCCAGGCTGAAATACATAGAACATTGGTCATCTCCGAGGCGGAGATTCATAGAACATTTTTCATCTCCGAGGCTGAGCTGCATAGAACATTGGTCATCTCTTAGGCAGCATTACATAGAACATTGGTCATCTCCGAGGCTGAGGTGTATAGAACATTGGTCATCTCTGAGGCTGAGGTTTATAGAACATTGGTCATCTCCGAGGCTGAGGTGTATAGAACATTGGTCATCTCTGAGGCTGAGGTGTATAGAACATTGGTCATCTCTGAGGCTGAGGTTTATAGAACATTGGTCATCTCCGAGGCTGAGGTGTATAGAACATTGGTCATCTCTGAGGCTGAGGTGTATAGAACATTGGTCGTCTCCGAGGCTGAGCTGCATAGAACATTGGTCATCTCTTAGGCAGCATTACATAGAACATTGGTCATCTCCGTGGCTGAGGTGCATAGAACATTGCTTATCTCTGAGGCTGAGATTTTTTGAACATTGCCAACTCCGAGACTGAGCTGCATAGAACATTGGTCATCTCTGACGCTGAGGTTTATAGAACATTGGTCATCTCCGAGGCTGAGCTGCATAGAAACTTGGTCATCTCCGGAGCTGAGATATATAGAACATTGATCAACTCCGATGGCGAGGTGCATAGAACATAGATCAACTCCGAGGCTGAGGTACATCGAACATATTTCATCTCCGTGGCTGAGGTACATGGAACATTTTTCATCACGTAGGCTGAGATGTCTAGAACATTGTTCATCTCCGAGGCTGAGGTACGTCGAACATATTTCATCTCAGTGGCTGAGGTACATGGAACATTGGTCATCTCTGTGGATGAGGTATATAGTGAATTGGTCATCAATGATGCAGAGGTATAAAGAACATTGGTCATCTTGGAGTGTGAGGTGCATAGAACAATGTTCGTCTCTCAGGCTGATGTGTATAAAACTTTGGTCAACTCCGAGGCTGGGTTGCTTGGAAAAATGGTCATCTCCGAGGCTGTGATGCATCGAACATTGATCAACTCCGATGGCGAGGTTCATAGAACATTGATCAACTCCGAGGCTGAGGTACATCGAACATATTTCATCTCCGTGGCTGAGGTACATGGAACATTAGTCATCTCTGTGGATGAGGTATATAGAACATTGGTCATCTCCGAGGCTGATGTACATCGAACATTTTTCATCTCCCAGGCTGAAATACATAGAACATTGGTCATCTCCGAGGCGGAGGTTCATAGAACATTGGTCATCTCCGAGGCTGAGCTGCATACACCATTGGTCATCTCTGAGGCAGCATTACATAGAACATTGGTCATCTCCGAGGCTGAGGTACATCGAAAATTTTTCATCTCCCAGGCTGAAATACATAGAACATTGCTCATCTCTGAGGCTGAGGTATATAGAACATTGTCAACTCCGAGACTGAACTGCATAGAACATTGGTCATCTCCGAGGCTGAGCTGCATAGAAACTTGGTCATCTCCGTGGCTGAGATATATAGAACATTGATCAACTCCGATGGCGAGGTGCATAGAACATAGATCAACTCCGAGGCTGAGGTACATCGAACATATTTCATTTCCGTGGCTGAGGAACATGGAACATTTTTCATCACGTAGGCTGAGATGTCTAGAACATTGTTCATATCCGAGGCTGAGGTACATCGAACATATTTCATCTCAGTGGCTGAGGTACATGGAACATTGTTCATCTCTGTGGATGAGGTATATAGAGAATTGGTCATCAATGATGCAGAGGTATAAAGAACATTGATCATCTCGGAGTGTGAGGTGCATAGAACAATGGTCATCTCTCAGGCTGATGTGTATAAAACATTGGTCAACTCCGAGGCTGGGTTGCTTGGAAAAATGGTCATCTCCGAGGCTGTGATGCATCGAACACTGATCATCTCCAAGGCTGTGTTGCATAGAACATTGGTCATCTCCGAGGCTGAGATGCATAGAAACTTGGTCATCTCCGGGGCTGAGATACATAGAACATTGATCAACTCCGATGGCGAGCTGCATAGAACATTGAACAACTCCGAGGCTGAGGTACATCGAACATATTTCATCTCCGTGGCTGAGGTACATGGAACATTGCTCATCTCTGTGGATGAGGTATATAGAACATTGGTCATCTCCGAGGCTGAGGTACAACAAACATTTTTCATCTCCCAGGCTGAAATACATAGAACATTGCTAATCTCCAAGGCTGAGGTGCATAGAATATTGGTCATCTCCCAGGCGAAGGTGCATACAAAATTGCTCATCTCCGAGTCTGAGGTGCACAGAACGTTGCTCATCTCCGAGGCAAATGTGCATAAATCATTGCTCATCTCCGAGACTGAGGTGCCTAGAACGTTGGTCATCTTTGAGGCTGAGGTATATAAAACATTGGTCATCTCCGAGGCTGAGGTATGTAGAACATTGGTCATCTCTGAGGCTGAGCTGCATAGAACATTTGTCATCTCTTAGGCTGAGGTATATAGAACATTGGTCATCTAGGAGTCTGAGGTGCATACACCATTGGTCATCTCTGAGGCTGTGGTGCATAGATCCCTGGTCATCTCCGAGGCTGAGATATATAGAGCATTGGTCATCTCTGTGGCTGAGGTGCATAGAACCTTTGTCATCTCCGAGGCTGAGCTGCATAGAAATTTGGTCATCTCCGAGGCTGAGGTACATAGAACATTGGTCATCTGAGGCTGAGGTATATAGAACATTGGTCATCACCAAGGCTGAGGTGCATAGAACTTTGGTCATCTCTCAGGCTGAAATGTATAAAACATTGGTCATCTCCAAAGCTATGGTGCATAGAACATTGGTCCTCTGCGAGTCTGAGATGCATAAAACATTGGTCACCTCTGAAGCTGAGGTGTACAGAACATTGGTCATCTCTGAGGCTGAGGTGTATAGAACATTGGTCATCTCCGAGGCTGAGCTGCATAGAACATTGGTCATCTCCGGGGCAGCATTACATAGAAAATTGGTCATCTCCGTGGCAGAGGTGCATAGAACATTGCTCATCTCTGAGTCTGAGGTATATAGAACATTGTCACCTCCGAGGCTGACCTGCATAGAAATTTGGTCATCTCTGAGACTGTGGTATATAGAACATTGGTCATCTCCGAGGCTGAGGTACATAGAACATTGGTCATCTGAGGCTGAGGTATATAGAACATTGGTCATCTCTCAGGCTGAAATGTATAAAACATTGGTCAGCTCCAAGGCTGTGGTGCATAGATCATTGGTCCTCTGCGAGGCTGAGATGCATAAAACATTGGTCACCTCTGCAGCTGAGGTGTATAGAACATTGGTCATCTCTGAGGCTGAGGTGTATAGAACGTTGGTCATCTTTGAGGCTGAGGTATATAGAACATTGGTCATCTCCGAGGCTGAGGTATGTAGAACATTGGTCATCTCTGAGGCTGAGCTGCATAGAACATTTGTCATCTCTTAGGCTGAGGTATATAGAACATTGGTCATCTACAAGTCTGAGGTGCATACACCATTGGTCATCTCTGAGGCTGTGGTGCATAGATCCTTGGTCATCTCCGAGGCTGAGATATATAGAGCATTGGTCATCTCTGTGGCTGAGGTGCATAGAACATTTGTCATCTCCGACGCTGAGCTGCATAGAAATTTGGTCATCTCCGAGGCTGAGGTACATAGAACATTGGTCATCTGAGGCTGTGCTATATAGAACATTGGTCATCACCAAGGCTGAGGTGCATAGAACATTGGTCATCTCCGAGGCTGAGGTTTATAGAACATTGATCATCTCCGAGGCTGAGGTGTATAGAACATTGGTCATCTCTGAGGCTGAGGTTTATAGAACATTGGTCATCTCCGAGGCTGAGGTGTATAGAACATTGGTCATCTCTGAGGCTGAGGTTTATAGAACATTGATCATCTCCGAGGCTGAGCTGCATAGAACATTGTTCATCTCTTAGGCAGCATTACATAGAATATTGGTCATCTCCGTGGCTGAGGTGCATAGAACATTGCTCATCTGAGGCTGAGGTATATAAAACATTGGTCAGCTCCAAGGCTGTGGTGCATAGAACATTGGTCCTCTGCGAGGCTGAGATGCATAAAACATTGGTCACCTCTGAAGCTGAGGTGTATAGAACATTGGTCATCTCTGAGGCTGAGGTGTATAGAACATTGGCCATCTCCGAGGGTGAGCTGCATAGAACATTGGTCATCTCCGAGGCAGCATTACATAGAACATTGGTCATCTCCGTGGCTGAGGTGCATAGAACATTGCTCATCTCTGAGTCTGAGGTATATAGAACATTGTCACCTCCGAGGCTGACCTGCATAGAACATTGGTCATCTCTGAGGCTGAGGTTTATAGAACATTGGTCATCTCCGAGGCTGAGCTGCATAGAAATTTGGTCATCTCTGAGGTTGTGGTATATAGAACATTGGTCATCTCTGAGGATGAGATATAAAGAACATTGTTCATCTCCGAGCCTGTTATATATAGAACATTCATAATCTCCGTTGCTGTGCTGCATAGAACTTTGGACATCTCCGTGGCTGAGGATGATAGGACATTGCTCATCTCCAAGGCTGAGTTGCATAGAACATTGTTCATCTCCGATGCTGAGGTACATAGAACATTGGACATCTCCGTGGCTGATGTTGATAGAACATTGGTCATCCTGAGGCTGAGGTATATAGAACACTGTTCATCACCACGGCTTAGGTGCAGAGAACATTGATAATCTTTTAGGCTGAGGTATATAGAACATTGGTCATCTCCGAGGCTGCGGTACATAGCACATTGGTCATCCCCGAAGCTGAGGTGCATAGAACATTGGTCATCTCTGAGGCTGAGAAATGTAGAACATTCGTCATCTCAGATGCTGAGGTGCATTGAACATTGGCCATCTACGAGGCTGAGATGTAGAACATTGGTCAAGTCCGAGGCTGAGGTGCATAGAACTTTGGTCATCTCTGAGGCTGAGGTATTTAGAACATTGGTCATCTCCGAGGCTGTGGTGCATAGAACATTGGTCATCTCTGAGGCTGAGGTATTTAGAACATTGGTCATCTCCGAGGCTGAGATGCATAGAACGTTGGTCATTTCCATGGCTGAGTTGCATAAAATTTGGTCATCTCTGAAGCTGAGCTGCATAGAACATTTGTCATCTCTGAGTCTGATGTATATAGAACCTTGGTCATCTCCAAGTCTGAGGTGGATAAACCATTGGTCATCTCTGAGGCTGTGGTGCATAGAGCGTTGGTCATCTCCTAGGCAGATGTGCATAGATCATTGCTCATCTACGAGTCAGAGGTGCCTAGAACATTGGTCATCTTTGAGGCTGAGGTATATAGAACATTGGTCATCTCCGAGGCTGAGGTATATAGAACATTGGTCATCTCTGAGGCTGAGCTGCATAGAACATTTATCATCTCTTAGGCTGAGGTATATAGAACATTGGTCATCTACGAGTCTGAGGTGCATACACCATTGGTCATCTCCGAGGCTGAGATATATAGAGCATTGGTCATCTCTGTGGCTGACGTGCATAGAACATTGGTCATCTCCGAGGCTGAGCTGCATAGAAATTTGGACATCTCCGAGGCTGAGGTACATAGAACATTGGACATCTGAGGCTGAGGTGCATAGAACATTGGTCATCTCTGAGGCTGAGGTTTATAGAACATTGGTCATCTCCGAGGCTGAGGTGTATAGAACATTGGTCATCTCTGAGGACGAGGTTTATAGAACATTGGTCATCTCCGAGGCTGAGGTGTACAGAACATTGGTCATCTCCGAGGCTGAGCTGCATAGAAAATTGGTCATCTCTTAGGCAGCATTACATAGAACATTGGTCATCTCCGTGGCTGAGGTGCATAGAACATTGCTCATCTCTGAGGCTGAGGTATATAGAACATTGTCAACTCCGAGACAGAGCTGCATAGAACATTGGTCATCTCTGAGGCTGAGGTTTATAGAACATTGGTCATCTCCGAGGCTGAGCTGCATAGAAACTTGGTCATCTCCGGGGCTGAGATATATAGAACATTGATCAAATCCGATGGCGAGGTGCACAGAACATAGATCAACTCCGAGGCTGAGGTACATCGAACATATTTCATCTCCGTGGCTGAGGTACATGGAACATTTTTCATCACCTAGGCTGAGATGTCTAGAACATTGTTCATCTCCGAGGCTGAGGTACATCGAACATATTTCATCTCAGTGGCTGAGGTACATGGAACATTGGTCATCTCTGTGGATGAGGTATATAGAGAATTGGTCATCAATAATGCAGAGGTATAAAGAACATTGGTCATCTCGGAGTGTGAGGTGCATAGAACAATGGTCATCTCTCAGGCTGATGAGTATAAAACATTGGTCAACTCCGAGGCTGGGTTGCTTGGAAAAATGGTCATCTCCGAGGCTGTGATGCATCGAACACTGATCATCTCCAAGGCTGTGTTGCATAGAACATTGGTCATCTCCGAGGCTGAGATGCATAGAAACTTGGTCATCTCCGGGGCTGAGATACATAGAACATTGATCAACTCCGATGGCGAGCTGCATAGAACATTGATCAACTCCGAGGCTGAGGTACATCGAACATATTTCATCTCCGTGGCTGAGGTACATGGAACATTGGTCATCTCTGTGGATGAGGTATATAGAACATTGGACATCTCCGAGGCTGAGGTACATCAAACATTTTTCATCTCCCAGGCTGAAATACATAGAACATTGCTAATCTCCAAGGCTGAGGTGCATAGAATATTGGTCATCTCCGAGGCGGAGGTGCATAGAACATTGCTCATCTCCGATTCTGAGGTGCACAGAACTTTGCTCAGCTCCGAGACAGATGTGCATAGATCATTGCTCATCTCCGAGACTGAGGTGCCTAGAACATTGGTCATCTTTGAGGCTGAGGTATATAGAACATATTTCATCTCCGAGGCTGAGGTATATAGAACATTGGTCATCTCTGAGGCTGAGCTGCATAGCGCATTTGTCATCTCCGAGGCTGAGGTATATAGAACATTGGTCATCTACGAGTCTGATGTGCATACACCATTGGTCATCTCTGAGGGTGTGGTGCATAGATCCTTGGTCATCTCCGAGGCTGAGCTATATAGAGCATTGGTCATCTCCGTGGCTGAGGTGCATAGAACATTGGTCATCTCCGAGGCTGAGGTACATAGAACGTTGGTCATCTGAGGCTGTGGTATATAGAACATTGGTCATCACCAAGGCTGAGGTGCATAGAACATTGGTCATCTCCGAGGCTGAGGTTTATAGAACATTGATCATCTCCGAGGCTGAGGTGTATAGAACATTGGTCATCTCTGAGGCTGAGGATTATAGAAAATTGGTCATCTCCGAGGCTGAGGTGTATAGAACATTGGTCATCTCTGAGGCTGAGGTTTATAGAACATTGATCATCTCCGAGGCTGAGGAGTATAGAACATTGTTCATCTCTTAGGCAGCATTACATAGAATATTGGTCATCTCCGTGGCTGAGGTGCATAGAACATTGCTCATCTCTGAGGCTGAGGTATATAGAACATTGTCAACTCCGAGACTGAGCTGCATAGAACATTGGTCATCTCCGAGGCGGAGGTTCATAGAACATTGGTCATCTCCGAGGCTGAGCTGCATAGAACATTGGTCATCTCTTAGGCAGCATTACATAGAACATTGGTCATCTCCGAGGCTGAGGTACATCGAACATTTTTCATCTCCCAGGCTGAAATACATAGAACATTGCTCATCTCTGAGGCTGAGGTTTATAGAACATTGGTCATCTCCGAGGCTGAGCTGCATAGAAACTTGGTCATCTCCGGGGCTGAGATATATAGAACATTGATCAACTCCGATGGCGAGGTGCATAGAACATAGATCAACTCCGAGGCTGAGTTACATCGAACATATTTCATCTCCGTGGCTGAGGTACATGGAACATTTTTCATCACGTATGCTGAGATGTCTAGAACATTGGTCATCTCCGAGGCGGAGGTGCATAGTACATTGCTCATCTCCGATTCTGAGGTGCACAGAACGTTGCTCATCTCCGAGACAGATGTGCATAGATCATTGCTCATCTCCGAGACTGAGGTGCCTAGAACATTGGTCATCTTTGAGGCTGAGGTATATAGAACATTGGTCATCTCCGAGGCTGAGGTATATAGAACATTGGTCATCTCTGAGGCTGAGCTGCATAGAGCATTTGTCATCTATTAGGCTGAGGTATATAGAACATTGGTCATCTACGAGTCTGATGTGCATACACCATTGATCATCTCTGAGGCTGTGGTGCATAGATCCTTGGTCATCTCCGAGGCTGAGCTATATAAAACATTGGTCATCTCCGAGGCTGAGCTGCATAGAAACTTGGTCATCTCCGGGGCTGAGATATATAGAACATTGATTAACTCCGATGGCGAGGTGCATAGAACATAGATCAACTCCGAGGCTGAGGTACATCGAACATATTTCATCTCCGTGGCTGAGGTACATGGAACATTTTTCATCACGTAGGCTGAGATGTCTAGAACATTGTTCATCTCCGAGGCTGAGGTACATCGAACATATTTCATCTCAGTGGCTGAGGTACATGGAACATTGGTCATCTCTGTGGATGAGGTATATAGAGAATTGGTCATCAATGATGCAGAGGTATAAAGAACATTGGTCATCTTGGAGTGTGAGGTGCATAGAACAATGGTCATCTCTCAGGCTGATGTGTATAAAACTTTGGTCAACTCCGAGGCTGGGTTGCTTGGAAAAATGGTCATCTCCGAGGCTGTGATGCATCGAACACCGATCATCTCCAAGGCTGTGTTGCATAGAAACTTGGTCATCTCCGGGGCTGAGATACATAGAACATTGATCAACTCCGATGGCGAGGTGCATAGAACATTGATCAATTCCGAGGCTGAGGTACATCGAACAAATTTCATCTCCGTGGCTGAGGTACATGGAACATTGGTCAATTCTGTCGATGAGGTATGTAGAACATTGGTCATCTCCGAGGCTGAGGTACATCGAACATTTTTCATCTCCCAGGCTGAAATACATAGAACATTGGTCATCTCCGAGGCGGAGGTTCATAGAACATTGGTCATCTCCGAGGCTGAGCTGCATAGAACATTGGTCATCTCTTAGGCAGCATTACATAGAACATTGGTCATCTCCGAGGCTGAGGTACATCGAACATTTTTCATCTCCCAGGCTGAAATACATAGAACATTGCTCATCTCTGAGGCTGAGGTTTATAGAACATTGGTCATCTCCGAGGCTGAGCTGCATAGAAACTTGGTCATCTCCGGGGCTGAGATATATAGAACATTGATCAACTCCGATGGCGAGGTGCATAGAACATAGATCAACTCCGAGGCTGAGTTACATCGAACATATTTCATCTCCGTGGCTGAGGTACATGGAACATTTTTCATCACGTAGGCTGAGATGTCTAGAACATTGGTCATCTCCGAGGCGGAGGTGCATAGAACATTGCTCATCTCCGATTCTGAGGTGCACAGAACGTTGCTCATCTCCGAGACAGATGTGCATAGATCATGGCTCATCTCCGAGACTGAGGTGCCTAGAACATTGGTCATCTTTGAGGCTGAGGTATATAGAACATTGGTCATCTCCGAGGCTGAGGTATATAGAACATTGGTCATCTCTGAGGCTGAGCTGCATAGAGCATTTGTCATCTATTAGGCTGAGGTATATAGAACATTGGTCATCTACGAGTCTGATGTGCATACACCATTGGTCATCTCTGAGGCTGTGGTGCATAGATCCTTGGTCATCTCCGAGGCTGAGCTATATAAAACATTGGTCATCTCCGAGGCTGAGCTGCATAGAAACTTGGTCATCTCCGGGGCTGAGATATATAGAACATTGATTAACTCCGATGGCGAGGTGCATAGAACATAGATCAACTCCGAGGCTGAGGTACATCGAACATATTTCATCTCCGTGGCTGAGGTACATGGAACATTTTTCATCACGTAGGCTGAGATGTCTAGAACATTGTTCATCTCCGAGGCTGAGGTACATCGAACATATTTCATCTCAGTGGCTGAGGTACATGGAACATTGGACATCTCTGTGGATGAGGTATATAGAGAATTGGTCATCAATGATGCAGAGGTATAAAGAACATTGGTCATCTTGGAGTGTGAGGTGCATAGAACAATGGTCATCTCTCAGGCTGATGTGTATAAAACTTTGGTCAACTCCGAGGCTGGGTTGCTTGGAAAAATGGTCATCTCCGAGGCTGTGATGCATCGAACACCGATCATCTCCAAGGCTGTGTTGCATAGAAACTTGGTTATCTCCGGGGCTGAGATACATAGAACATTGATCAACTCCGATGGCGAGGTGCATAGAACATTGATCAATTCCGAGGCTGAGGTACATCGAACAAATTTCATCTCCGTGGCTGAGGTACATGGAACATTGGTCAATTCTGTCGATGAGGTATGTAGAACATTGGTCATCTCCGAGGCTGAGGTACATCGAACATTTTTCATCTCCCAGGCTGAAATACATAGAACATTGGTCATCTCCGAGGCGGAGGTTCATAGAACATTGGTCATCTCCGAGGCTGAGCTGCATAGAACATTGGTCATCTCTTAGGCAGCATTACATAGAACATTGGTCATCTCCGAGGCTGAGGTACATCGAACATTTTTCATCTCCCAGGCTGAAATACATAGAACATTGCTCATCTCTGAGGCTGAGGTTTATAGAACATTGGTCATCTCCGAGGCTGAGCTGCATAGAAACTTGGTCATATCCGGGGCTGAGATATATAGAACATTGATCAACTCCGATGGCGAGGTGCATAGAACATAGATCAACTCCGAGGCTGAGTTACATCGAACATATTTCATCTCCGTGGCTGAGGTACATGGAACATTTTTCATCACGTAGGCTGAGATGTCTAGAACATTGGTCATCTCCGAGGCGGAGGTGCATAGAACATTGCTCATCTCCGATTCTGAGGTGCACAGAACGTTGCTCATCTCCGAGACAGATGTGCATAGATCATTGCTCATCTCCGAGACTGAGGTGCCTAGAACATTGGTCATCTTTGAGGCTGAGGTATATAGAACATTGGTCATCTCCGAGGCTGAGGTATATAGAACATTGGTCATCTCTGAGGCTGAGCTGCATAGAGCATTTGTCATCTATTAGGCTGAGGTATATAGAACATTGGTCATCTACGAGTCTGATGTGCATACACCATTGGTCATCTCTGAGGCTGTGGTGCATAGATCCTTGGTCATCTCCGAGGCTGAGCTATATAAAACATTGGTCATCTCCGAGGCTGAGCTGCATAGAAACTTGGTCATCTCCGGGGCTGAGATATATAGAACATTGATTAACTCCGATGGCGAGGTGCATAGAACATAGATCAACTCCGAGGCTGAGGTACATCGAACATATTTCATCTCCGTGGCTGAGGTACATGGAACATTTTTCATCACGTAGGCTGAGATGTCTAGAACATTGTTCATCTCCGAGGCTGAGGTACATCGAACATATTTCATCTCAGTGGCTGAGGTACATGGAACATTGGTCATCTCTGTGGATGAGGTATATAGAGAATTGGTCATCAATGATGCAGAGGTATAAAGAACATTGGTCATCTTGGAGTGTGAGGTGCATAGAACAATGGTCATCTCTCAGGCTGATGTGTATAAAACTTTGGTCAACTCCGAGGCTGGGTTGCTTGGAAAAATGGTCATCTCCGAGGCTGTGATGCATCGAACACCGATCATCTCCAAGGCTGTGTTGCATAGAAACTTGGTCATCTCCGGGGCTGAGATACATAGAACATTGATCAACTCCGATGGCGAGGTGCATAGAACATTGATCAATTCCGAGGCTGAGGTACATCGAACAAATTTCATCTCCGTGGCTGAGGTACATGGAACATTGGTCAATTCTGTCGATGAGGTATGTAGAACATTGGTCATCTCCGAGGCTGAGGTACATCGAACATTTTTCATCTCCCAGGCTGAAATACATAGAACATTGGTCATCTCCGAGGCGGAGGTTCATAGAACATTGGTCATCTCCGAGGCTGAGCTGCATAGAACATTGGTCATCTCTTAGGCAGCATTACATAGAACATTGGTCATCTCCGAGGCTGAGGTACATCGAACATTTTTCATCTCCCAGGCTGAAATACATAGAACATTGCTCATCTCTGAGGCTGAGGTTTATAGAACATTGGTCATCTCCGAGGCTGAGCTGCATAGAAACTTGGTCATCTCCGGGGCTGAGATATATAGAACATTGATCAACTCCGATGGCGAGGTGCATAGAACATAGATCAACTCCGAGGCTGAGTTACATCGAACATATTTCATCTCCGTGGCTGAGGTACATGGAACATTTTTCATCACGTAGGCTGAGATGTCTAGAACATTGGTCATCTCCGAGGCGGAGGTGCATAGAACATTGCTCATCTCCGATTCTGAGGTGCACAGAACGTTGCTCATCTCCGAGACAGATGTGCATAGATCATGGCTCATCTCCGAGACTGAGGTGCCTAGAACATTGGTCATCTTTGAGGCTGAGGTATATAGAACATTGGTCATCTCCGAGGCTGAGGTATATAGAACATTGGTCATCTCTGAGGCTGAGCTGCATAGAGCATTTGTCATCTATTAGGCTGAGGTATATAGAACATTGGTCATCTACGAGTCTGATGTGCATACACCATTGGTCATCTCTGAGGCTGTGGTGCATAGATCCTTGGTCATCTCCGAGGCTGAGCTATATAAAACATTGGTCATCTCCGAGGCTGAGCTGCATAGAAACTTGGTCATCTCCGGGGCTGAGATATATAGAACATTGATTAACTCCGATGGCGAGGTGCATAGAACATAGATCAACTCCGAGGCTGAGGTACATCGAACATATTTCATCTCCGTGGCTGAGGTACATGGAACATTTTTCATCACGTAGGCTGAGATGTCTAGAACATTGTTCATCTCCGAGGCTGAGGTACATCGAACATATTTCATCTCAGTGGCTGAGGTACATGGAACATTGGTCATCTCTGTGGATGAGGTATATAGAGAATTGGTCATCAATGATGCAGAGGTATAAAGAACATTGGTCATCTTGGAGTGTGAGGTGCATAGAACAATGGTCATCTCTCAGGCTGATGTGTATAAAACTTTGGTCAACTCCGAGGCTGGGTTGCTTGGAAAAATGGTCATCTCCGAGGCTGTGATGCATCGAACACCGATCATCTCCAAGGCTGTGTTGCATAGAAACTTGGTTATCTCCGGGGCTGAGATACATAGAACATTGATCAACTCCGATGGCGAGGTGCATAGAACATTGATCAATTCCGAGGCTGAGGTACATCGAACAAATTTCATCTCCGTGGCTGAGGTACATGGAACATTGGTCAATTCTGTCGATGAGGTATGTAGAACATTGGTCATCTCCGAGGCTGAGGTACATCGAACATTTTTCATCTCCCAGGCTGAAATACATAGAACATTGGTCATCTCCGAGGCGGAGGTTCATAGAACATTGGTCATCTCCGAGGCTGAGCTGCATAGAACATTGGTCATCTCTTAGGCAGCATTACATAGAACATTGGTCATCTCCGAGGCTGAGGTACATCGAACATTTTTCATCTCCCAGGCTGAAATACATAGAACATTGCTCATCTCTGAGGCTGAGGTTTATAGAACATTGGTCATCTCCGAGGCTGAGCTGCATAGAAACTTGGTCATATCCGGGGCTGAGATATATAGAACATTGATCAACTCCGATGGCGAGGTGCATAGAACATAGATCAACTCCGAGGCTGAGTTACATCGAACATATTTCATCTCCGTGGCTGAGGTACATGGAACATTTTTCATCACGTAGGCTGAGATGTCTAGAACATTGGTCATCTCCGAGGCGGAGGTGCATAGAACATTGCTCATCTCCGATTCTGAGGTGCACAGAACGTTGCTCATCTCCGAGACAGATGTGCATAGATCATTGCTCATCTCCGAGACTGAGGTGCCTAGAACATTGGTCATCTTTGAGGCTGAGGTATATAGAACATTGGTCATCTCCGAGGCTGAGGTATATAGAACATTGGTCATCTCTGAGGCTGAGCTGCATAGAGCATTTGTCATCTATTAGGCTGAGGTATATAGAACATTGGTCATCTACGAGTCTGATGTGCATACACCATTGGTCATCTCTGAGGCTGTGGTGCATAGATCCTTGGTCATCTCCGAGGCTGAGCTATATAAAACATTGGTCATCTCCGAGGCTGAGCTGCATAGAAACTTGGTCATCTCCGGGGCTGAGATATATAGAACATTGATTAACTCCGATGGCGAGGTGCATAGAACATAGATCAACTCCGAGGCTGAGGTACATCGAACATATTTCATCTCCGTGGCTGAGGTACATGGAACATTTTTCATCACGTAGGCTGAGATGTCTAGAACATTGTTCATCTCCGAGGCTGAGGTACATCGAACATATTTCATCTCAGTGGCTGAGGTACATGGAACATTGGTCATCTCTGTGGATGAGGTATATAGAGAATTGGTCATCAATGATGCAGAGGTATAAAGAACATTGGTCATCTTGGAGTGTGAGGTGCATAGAACAATGGTCATCTCTCAGGCTGATGTGTATAAAACTTTGGTCAACTCCGAGGCTGGGTTGCTTGGAAAAATGGTCATCTCCGAGGCTGTGATGCATCGAACACCGATCATCTCCAAGGCTGTGTTGCATAGAAACTTGGTCATCTCCGGGGCTGAGATACATAGAACATTGATCAACTCCGATGGCGAGGTGCATAGAACATTGATCAATTCCGAGGCTGAGGTACATCGAACAAATTTCATCTCCGTGGCTGAGGTACATGGAACATTGGTCAATTCTGTCGATGAGGTATGTAGAACATTGGTCATCTCCGAGGCTGAGGTACATCGAACATTTTTCATCTCCCAGGCTGAAATACATAGAACATTGGTCATCTCCGAGGCGGAGGTTCATAGAACATTGGTCATCTCCGAGGCTGAGCTGCATAGAACATTGGTCATCTCTTAGGCAGCATTACATAGAACATTGGTCATCTCCGAGGCTGAGGTACATCGAACATTTTTCATCTCCCAGGCTGAAATACATAGAACATTGCTCATCTCTGAGGCTGAGGTATATAGAACATTGTCAACTGCGAGATTGAGCTGCATAGAACATTGGTCATCTCTGAGGCTGTGGTTTATAGAACATTGGTCATCTCCGAGGCTGAGCTGCATAGAAACTTGGTCATCTCCGGGGCTGAGATATATAGAACATTGATCAACTCCGATGGCGAGGTGCATAGAACATAGATCAACTCCGAGGCTGAGGTACATCGAACATATTTCATCTCCGTGGCTGAGGAACATGGAACATTTTTCATCACGTAGGCTGAGATGTCTAGAACATTGTTCATCTCCGAGGCTGAGGTACATCGAACATATTTCATCTCAGTGGCTGAGGTACATGGAACATTGGTCATCTCTGTGGATGAGGTATATAGAGAATTGGTCATCAATGATGCAGAGGTATAAAGAACATTGGTCATCTCGGAGTGTGAGGTGCATAGAACAATGGTCATCTCTCAGGCTGATGTGTATAAAACATTGGTCAACTCCGAGGCTGGGTTGCTTGGAAAAATGGTCATCTCCGAGGCTCTGATGCATCGAACACTGATCATCTCCAAGGCTGTGTTGCATAGAACATTGGTCATCTCCGAGGCGGAAATGCATAGAAACTTGGTCATCTCCGGGGCTGAGATACATAGAACATTGGTCATCTCTGTGGATGAGGTATATAGAACATTGGACATCTCCGAGGCTGAGGTACATCAAACATTTTTCATCTCCCAGGCTGAAATACATAGAACATTGCTAATCTCCAAGGCTGAGGTGCATAGAATATTGGTCATCTCCGAGGCGGAGGTGAAAAGAACATTGCTCATCTCCGATTCTGAGGTGCACAGATCGTTGCTCATCTCCGAGACTGAGGTGCCTAGAACATTGGTCATCTTTGAGGCTGAGGTATATAGAACATTGGTCATCTCCGAGGCTGAGGTATATAGAACATTGGTCATCTCTGAGGCTGAGCTGCATAGAGCATTTGTCATCTATTAGGCTGAGGTATATAGAACATTGGTCATCTACGAGTCTGATGTGCATACACCATTGGTCATCTCTGAGGCTGTGGTGCATAGATCCTTGGTCATCTCCGAGGCTGAGCTATATAGAGCATTGGTCATCTCCGTGGCTGAGGTGCATAGAACATTGGTCATCTCCGAGGCTGAGCTGCATAGAAATTTGGTCATCTCCGAGGCTTAGGTACATAGAACATTGGTCATCTGAGGCTGAGGTATATAAAACATTGCTCATCACCAAGGCTGAGGTGTATAGAACATTGGTCATCTCTGAGGCTGAGGTTTATAGAACATTGGTCATCTCCGAGGCTGAGGTGTATAGAACATTGGTCATCTCTGAGGCTGAGGTTTATAGAACATTGGTCATCTCCGAGGCTGAGCTGCATAGAACATTGGTCATCTCTTAGGCAGCATTACATAGAATATTGGTCATCTCCGTGGCTGAGGTGCATAGAACATTGGTCATCTCTGAGGCTGAGGTTTATAGAACATTGGTCATCTCCGAGGCTGAGCTGCATAGAAACTTGGTCATCTCCGGGGCTGAGATATATAGAACATTGATCAACTCCGATGGCGAGGTGCATAGAACATAGATCAACTCCGAGGCTGAGGTACATCGAACATATTTCATCTCCGTGGCTGAGGAACATGGAACATTTTTCATCACGTAGGCTGAGATGTCTAGAACATTGTTCATCACCGAGGCTGAGGTACATCGAACATATTTCATCTCAGTGGCTGAGGTACATGGAACATTGGTCATCTCTGTGGATCAGGTATATAGAGAATTGGTCATCAATGATGCAGAGGTATAAAGAACATTGGTCATCTTGGAGTGTGAGGTGCATAGAACAATGGTCATCTCTCAGGCTGATGTGTATAAAACTTTGGTCAACTCCGAGGCTGGGTTGCTTGGAAAAATGGTCATCTCCGAGGCTGTGATGCATCGAACACCGATCATCTCCAAGGCTGTGTTGCATAGAAACTTGGTCATCTCCGGGGCTGAGATACATAGAACATTGATCAACTCCGATGGCGAGGTGCATAGAACATTGATCAATTCCGAGGCTGAGGTACATCGAACAAATTTCATCTCCGTGGCTGAGGTACATGGAACATTGGTCAATTCTGTCGATGAGGTATGTAGAACATTGGTCATCTCCGAGGCTGAGGTACATCGAACATTTTTCATCTCCCAGGCTGAAATACATAGAACATTGGTCATCTCCGAGGCGGAGGTTCATAGAACATTGGTCATCTCCGAGGCTGAGCTGCATAGAACATTGGTCATCTCTTAGGCAGCATTACATAGAACATTGGTCATCTCCGAGGCTGAGGTACATCGAACATTTTTCATCTCCCAGGCTGAAATACATAGAACATTGCTCATCTCTGAGGCTGAGGTATATAGAACATTGTCAACTGCGAGATTGAGCTGCATAGAACATTGGTCATCTCTGAGGCTGTGGTTTATAGAACATTGGTCATCTCCGAGGCTGAGCTGCATAGAAACTTGGTCATCTCCGGGGCTGAGATATATAGAACATTGATCAACTCCGATGGCGAGGTGCATAGAACATAGATCAACTCCGAGGCTGAGGTACATCGAACATATTTCATCTCCGTGGCTGAGGAACATGGAACATTTTTCATCACGTAGGCTGAGATGTCTAGAACATTGTTCATCTCCGAGGCTGAGGTACATCGAACATATTTCATCTCAGTGGCTGAGGTACATGGAACATTGGTCATCTCTGTGGATGAGGTATATAGAGAATTGGTCATCAATGATGCAGAGGTATAAAGAACATTGGTCATCTCGGAGTGTGAGGTGCATAGAACAATGGTCATCTCTCAGGCTGATGTGTATAAAACATTGGTCAACTCCGAGGCTGGGTTGCTTGGAAAAATGGTCATCTCCGAGGCTCTGATGCATCGAACACTGATCATCTCCAAGGCTGTGTTGCATAGAACATTGGTCATCTCCGAGGCGGAAATGCATAGAAACTTGGTCATCTCCGGGGCTGAGATACATAGAACATTGGTCATCTCTGTGGATGAGGTATATAGAACATTGGACATCTCCGAGGCTGAGGTACATCAAACATTTTTCATCTCCCAGGCTGAAATACATAGAACATTGCTAATCTCCAAGGCTGAGGTGCATAGAATATTGGTCATCTCCGAGGCGGAGGTGAAAAGAACATTGCTCATCTCCGATTCTGAGGTGCACAGATCGTTGCTCATCTCCGAGACTGAGGTGCCTAGAACATTGGTCATCTTTGAGGCTGAGGTATATAGAACATTGGTCATCTCCGAGGCTGAGGTATATAGAACATTGGTCATCTCTGAGGCTGAGCTGCATAGAGCATTTGTCATCTATTAGGCTGAGGTATATAGAACATTGGTCATCTACGAGTCTGATGTGCATACACCATTGGTCATCTCTGAGGCTGTGGTGCATAGATCCTTGGTCATCTCCGAGGCTGAGCTATATAGAGCATTGGTCATCTCCGTGGCTGAGGTGCATAGAACATTGGTCATCTCCGAGGCTGAGCTGCATAGAAATTTGGTCATCTCCGAGGCTTAGGTACATAGAACATTGGTCATCTGAGGCTGAGGTATATAAAACATTGCTCATCACCAAGGCTGAGGTGTATAGAACATTGGTCATCTCTGAGGCTGAGGTTTATAGAACATTGGTCATCTCCGAGGCTGAGGTGTATAGAACATTGGTCATCTCTGAGGCTGAGGTTTATAGAACATTGGTCATCTCCGAGGCTGAGCTGCATAGAACATTGGTCATCTCTTAGGCAGCATTACATAGAATATTGGTCATCTCCGTGGCTGAGGTGCATAGAACATTGGTCATCTCTGAGGCTGAGGTTTATAGAACATTGGTCATCTCCGAGGCTGAGCTGCATAGAAACTTGGTCATCTCCGGGGCTGAGATATATAGAACATTGATCAACTCCGATGGCGAGGTGCATAGAACATAGATCAACTCCGAGGCTGAGGTACATCGAACATATTTCATCTCCGTGGCTGAGGAACATGGAACATTTTTCATCACGTAGGCTGAGATGTCTAGAACATTGTTCATCACCGAGGCTGAGGTACATCGAACATATTTCATCTCAGTGGCTGAGGTACATGGAACATTGGTCATCTCTGTGGATCAGGTATATAGAGAATTGGTCATCAATGATGCAGAGGTATAAAGAACATTGGTCATCTCGGAGTGTGAGGTGCATAGAACAATGATCATCTCTCACGCTGATGTGTATAAAACATTGGTCAACTCCGAGGCTGGGTTGCTTGGAAAAATGGTCATCTCCGAGGCTGTGATGCATCGAACACTGATCATCTCCAAGGCTGTGTTGCATAGAACATTGGTCATATCCGAGGCTGAGATGCATAGAAACTTGGTCATCTCCGGGGCTGAGATACATAGAACATTGATCAACTCCGATGGCGAGCTGCATAGAACATTGATCAACTCCGAGGCTGAGGTACATCGAACATATTTCATCTCCGTGGCTGAGGTACATGGAACATTGGTCATCTCTGTGGATGAGGTATATAGAACATTGGTCATCTCCGAGGCTGAGGTACAACAAACATTTTTCATCTCCCAGGCTGAAATACATAGAACATTGCTAATCTCCAAGGCTGAGGTGCATAGAATACTGGTCATCTCCGAGGCGAAGGTGCATACAACATTGCTCATCTCCGAGTCTGAGGTGCACAGAACGTTGCTGATCTCCGAGGCAGAAGTGCATAGATCATTGCTCATCTCCGAGACTGAGGTGCCTAGAACGTTGGTCATCTTTGAGGCTGAGGTATATAGAACATTGGTCATCTCCGAGGCTGAGGTATGTAGAACATTGGTCATCTCTGAGGCTGAGCTGCATAGAACATTTGTCATCTCTTAGGCTGAGGTATATAGAACATTGGTCATCTACGAGTCTGAGGTGCATACACCATTGGTCATCTCTGAGGCTGTGGTGCATATATCCTTGGTCATCTCCGAGGCTGAGATAGATAGAGCATTGGTCATCTCTGTGGCTGAGGTGCATAGAACATTTGTCATCTCCGAGGCTGAGCTGCATAGAAATTTGGTCATCTCCGAGGCTGAGGTTACATAGAACATTGGTCATCTGAGGCTGAGGTATATAGAACATTGGTCATCACCAAGGCTGAGGTGCATAGAACATTGGTCATCTCTCAGGCTGAAATGTATAAAACATTGGTCATCTCCAAGGCTGTGGTGCATAGAACATTGGTCCTCTGCGAGGCTGAGATGCATAAAACATTGGTCACCTCTGAAGCTGAGGTATACAGAACATTGGTCATCTCTGAGGCTGAGGTGTATAGAACATTGGTCATCTCCGAGGCTGAGCTGCATAGAACATTGGTCATCTCCGAGGCAGCATTACATAGAACATTGGTCATCTCCGTGGCTGAGGTGCATAGAACATTGCTCATCTCTGAATCTGAGGTATATAGAACATTGTCACCTCCGAGGCTGACCTGCATAGAAATTTGGTCATCTCTGAGACTGTGGTATATAGAACATTGGTCATCTCCGAGGCTGAGGTACATAGAACATTGGTCATCTGAGGCTGAGGTATATAGTACATTGGTCATCACCAAGGCTGAGGTGCATAGAACATTGGTCATCTTTCAGGCTGAAATGTATAAAACATTGGTCAGCTCCAAGGCTGTGGTGCATAGAACATTGGTCCTCTGCGAGGCTGAGATGCATAAAACATTGGTCACCTCTGAAGCTGAGGTGTATAGAACATTGCTCATCTCTGAGGCTGAGGTGTAAAGAACATTGGTCATCTCCGAGGCTGAGCTGCATAGAACATTGGTCATCTCCGAGGCAGCATTACATAGAACATTGGTCATCTCCGTGGCTGACCTGCATAGAACATTGGTCATCTCTGAGGCTGAGGTTTATAGAACATTGGTCTTCTCCGAGGCTGAGCTGCATAGAAATTTGGTCATCTCTGAGGCTGTGGTATATAGAACATTGGTCATCTCTGAGGATGAGATATAAAGAACATTGTTCATCTCCGAGCCTGTTATATATAGAACATTCATAATCTCCGTTGCTGTGCTGCATAGAACTTTGGACATCTCCGAGGCTGAGGATGATAGGACATTGCTCATCTCCAAGGCTGTTGCATAGAACATTGTTCATCTCCGATGCTGAGGTACATAGAACATTGGACATCTCCGTGGCTGATGTTGATAGAACATTGGTCATCCTGAGGCTGAGGTATATAGAACATTGGTCATCTCCGAGGCTGCGGTACATAGCACATTGGTCATCCCCGAGGCTGAGGTGCATAGAACATTGGTCATCTCTGAGGCTGAGAAATGTAGAACATTCGTCATCTCCGATGCTGAGGAGCATTGAACATTGGCCATCTACGAGGCTGAGATGCACAGAACATTGGTCATCTCTGAGGCTGAGGTATTTAGAACATTGGTCATCTCCGAGGCTGAGATGCATAGAACGTTGGTCATTTCCATGGCTGAGTTGCATAAAATTTGGTCATCTCTGAAGCTGAGCTGCATAGAACATTTGTCATCTCTGAGTCTGATGTATATAGAACCTTGGTCATCTCCAAGTCTGAGGTGGATAAACCATTGGTCATCTCTGAGGCTGTGGTGCATAGAGCGTTGGTCATCTCCTAGGCAGATGTGCATAGATCATTGCTCATCTCCGAGTCAGAGGTGCCTAGAACATTGGTCATCTTTGAGGCTGAGGTATATAGAACATTGGTCATCTCCGAGGCTGAGGTATATAGAACATTGGTCATCTCTGAGGCTGAGCTGCATAGAACATTTATCATCTCTTAGGCTGAGGTATATAGAACATTGGTCATCTACGAGCCTGAGGTGCATACACCATTGGTCATCTCCGAGGCTGAGATATATAGAGCATTGGTCATCTCTGTGGCTGACGTGCATAGAACATTGGTCATCTGAGGATGAGGTATATAGAACATTGGTCATCTACGAGCCTGAGGTGCATACACCATTGGTCATCTCCGAGGCTGAGCTGCATAGAAATTTGGACATCTCCGAGGCTGAGGTACATAGAACATTGGACATCTGAGGATGAGGTATATAGAACATTGGTCATCTCCGAGGCTGAGGTACAACAAACATTTTTCATCTCCCAGGCTGAAATACATAGAACATTGCTAATCTCCAAGGCTGAGGTGCATAGAATACTGGTCATCTCCGAGGCGAAGGTGCATACAACATTGCTCATCTCCGAGTCTGAGGTGCACAGAACGTTGCTGATCTCCGAGGCAGAAGTGCATAGATCATTGCTCATCTCCGAGACTGAGGTGCCTAGAACGTTGGTCATCTTTGAGGCTGAGGTATATAGAACATTGGTCATCTCCGAGGCTGAGGTATGTAGAACATTGGTCATCTCTGAGGCTGAGCTGCATAGAACATTTGTCATCTCTTAGGCTGAGGTATATAGAACATTGGTCATCTACGAGTCTGAGGTGCATACACCATTGGTCATCTCTGAGGCTGTGGTGCATATATCCTTGGTCATCTCCGAGGCTGAGATAGATAGAGCATTGGTCATCTCTGTGGCTGAGGTGCATAGAACATTTGTCATCTCCGAGGCTGAGCTGCATAGAAATTTGGTCATCTCCGAGGCTGAGGTTACATAGAACATTGGTCATCTGAGGCTGAGGTATATAGAACATTGGTCATCACCAAGGCTGAGGTGCATAGAACATTGGTCATCTCTCAGGCTGAAATGTATAAAACATTGGTCATCTCCAAGGCTGTGGTGCATAGAACATTGGTCCTCTGCGAGGCTGAGATGCATAAAACATTGGTCACCTCTGAAGCTGAGGTATACAGAACATTGGTCATCTCTGAGGCTGAGGTGTATAGAACATTGGTCATCTCCGAGGCTGAGCTGCATAGAACATTGGTCATCTCCGAGGCAGCATTACATAGAACATTGGTCATCTCCGTGGCTGAGGTGCATAGAACATTGCTCATCTCTGAATCTGAGGTATATAGAACATTGTCACCTCCGAGGCTGACCTGCATAGAAATTTGGTCATCTCTGAGACTGTGGTATATAGAACATTGGTCATCTCCGAGGCTGAGGTACATAGAACATTGGTCATCTGAGGCTGAGGTATATAGTACATTGGTCATCACCAAGGCTGAGGTGCATAGAACATTGGTCATCTTTCAGGCTGAAATGTATAAAACATTGGTCAGCTCCAAGGCTGTGGTGCATAGAACATTGGTCCTCTGCGAGGCTGAGATGCATAAAACATTGGTCACCTCTGAAGCTGAGGTGTATAGAACATTGCTCATCTCTGAGGCTGAGGTGTAAAGAACATTGGTCATCTCCGAGGCTGAGCTGCATAGAACATTGGTCATCTCCGAGGCAGCATTACATAGAACATTGGTCATCTCCGTGGCTGACCTGCATAGAACATTGGTCATCTCTGAGGCTGAGGTTTATAGAACATTGGTCTTCTCCGAGGCTGAGCTGCATAGAAATTTGGTCATCTCTGAGGCTGTGGTATATAGAACATTGGTCATCTCTGAGGATGAGATATAAAGAACATTGTTCATCTCCGAGCCTGTTATATATAGAACATTCATAATCTCCGTTGCTGTGCTGCATAGAACTTTGGACATCTCCGAGGCTGAGGATGATAGGACATTGCTCATCTCCAAGGCTGTTGCATAGAACATTGTTCATCTCCGATGCTGAGGTACATAGAACATTGGACATCTCCGTGGCTGATGTTGATAGAACATTGGTCATCCTGAGGCTGAGGTATATAGAACATTGGTCATCTCCGAGGCTGCGGTACATAGCACATTGGTCATCCCCGAGGCTGAGGTGCATAGAACATTGGTCATCTCTGAGGCTGAGAAATGTAGAACATTCGTCATCTCCGATGCTGAGGAGCATTGAACATTGGCCATCTACGAGGCTGAGATGCACAGAACATTGGTCATCTCTGAGGCTGAGGTATTTAGAACATTGGTCATCTCCGAGGCTGAGATGCATAGAACGTTGGTCATTTCCATGGCTGAGTTGCATAAAATTTGGTCATCTCTGAAGCTGAGCTGCATAGAACATTTGTCATCTCTGAGTCTGATGTATATAGAACCTTGGTCATCTCCAAGTCTGAGGTGGATAAACCATTGGTCATCTCTGAGGCTGTGGTGCATAGAGCGTTGGTCATCTCCTAGGCAGATGTGCATAGATCATTGCTCATCTCCGAGTCAGAGGTGCCTAGAACATTGGTCATCTTTGAGGCTGAGGTATATAGAACATTGGTCATCTCCGAGGCTGAGGTATATAGAACATTGGTCATCTCTGAGGCTGAGCTGCATAGAACATTTATCATCTCTTAGGCTGAGGTATATAGAACATTGGTCATCTACGAGCCTGAGGTGCATACACCATTGGTCATCTCCGAGGCTGAGATATATAGAGCATTGGTCATCTCTGTGGCTGACGTGCATAGAACATTGGTCATCTCCGAGGCTGAGCTGCATAGAAATTTGGACATCTCCGAGGCTGAGGTACATAGAACATTGGACATCTGAGGATGAGTTATATAGAACATTGGTCATCACCAAGGCAGAGGTGCGTAGAACATTGGTCATCTCCGAGGCTGAGGTTTATAGAACATTGGTCATCTCCGAGGCTGAGGTGCATAGAACATTGGTCATCTCTGAGGCTGAGGTTTATAGAACTTTTGTCATCTCTGAGTCTGATGTATATAGAACCTTGGTCATCTCCAAGTCCGAGGTGGATAAACCATTGGTCATCTCTGAGGCTGTGGTACATAGAGCGTTGGTCATCTCTTAGGCAGCATTACATAGAACATTGGTCATCTCCGTGACTGAGGTGCATAGAACATTGCTCATCTCTGAGGCTGAGGTATATAGAACATTGTCAACTCCGAGACTGAGCTGCATAGAACATTGGTCAACTCTGAGGCTGAGGTTTACAGAACATTGGTCATCTCCGAGGCTGAGCTGCATAGAAACTTGGTCATCTCCGCGGCTGAGGTATATAGAACATTGGTCATCTACGAGTCTGATGTGCATACACCATTGGTCATCTCTGAGGCTGTGGTGCATAGATCCTTGGTCATCTCCGAGGCTGAGCTATATAGAGCATTGGTCATCTCCGTGGCTGAGGTGCATAGAACATTGGTCATCTCCGAGGCTGAGCTGCATAGAAATTTGGTCATCTCCGAGGCTTAGGTACATAGAACATTGGTCATCTGAGGCTGAGGTATATAAAACATTGCTCATCACCAAGGCTGAGGTGTATAGAACATTGGTCATCTCTGAGGCTGAGGTTTATAGAACATTGGTCATCTCCGAGGCTGAGGTGTATAGAACATTGGTCATCTCTGAGGCTGAGGTTTATAGAACATTGGTCATCTCCGAGGCTGAGCTGCATAGAACATTGGTCATCTCTTAGGCAGCATTACATAGAATATTGGTCATCTCCGTGGCTGAGGTGCATAGAACATTGGTCATCTCTGAGGCTGAGGTTTATAGAACATTGGTCATCTCCGAGGCTGAGCTGCATAGAAACTTGGTCATCTCCGGGGCTGAGATATATAGAACATTGATCAACTCCGATGGCGAGGTGCATAGAACATAGATCAACTCCGAGGCTGAGGTACATCGAACATATTTCATCTCCGTGGCTGAGGAACATGGAACATTTTTCATCACGTAGGCTGAGATGTCTAGAACATTGTTCATCACCGAGGCTGAGGTACATCGAACATATTTCATCTCAGTGGCTGAGGTACATGGAACATTGGTCATCTCTGTGGATCAGGTATATAGAGAATTGGTCATCAATGATGCAGAGGTATAAAGAACATTGGTCATCTCGGAGTGTGAGGTGCATAGAACAATGATCATCTCTCAGGCTGATGTGTATAAAACATTGGTCAACTCCGAGGCTGGGTTGCTTGGAAAAATGGTCATCTCCGAGGCTGTGATGCATCGAACACTGATCATCTCCAAGGCTGTGTTGCATAGAACATTGGTCATATCCGAGGCTGAGATGCATAGAAACTTGGTCATCTCCGGGGCTGAGATACATAGAACATTGATCAACTCCGATGGCGAGCTGCATAGAACATTGATCAACTCCGAGGCTGAGGTACATCGAACATATTTCATCTCCGTGGCTGAGGTACATGGAACATTGGTCATCTCTGTGGATGAGGTATATAGAACATTGGTCATCTCCGAGGCTGAGGTACAACAAACATTTTTCATCTCCCAGGCTGAAATACATAGAACATTGCTAATCTCCAAGGCTGAGGTGCATAGAATACTGGTCATCTCCGAGGCGAAGGTGCATACAACATTGCTCATCTCCGAGTCTGAGGTGCACAGAACGTTGCTGATCTCCGAGGCAGAAGTGCATAGATCATTGCTCATCTCCGAGACTGAGGTGCCTAGAACGTTGGTCATCTTTGAGGCTGAGGTATATAGAACATTGGTCATCTCCGAGGCTGAGGTATGTAGAACATTGGTCATCTCTGAGGCTGAGCTGCATAGAACATTTGTCATCTCTTAGGCTGAGGTATATAGAACATTGGTCATCTACGAGTCTGAGGTGCATACACCATTGGTCATCTCTGAGGCTGTGGTGCATATATCCTTGGTCATCTCCGAGGCTGAGATAGATAGAGCATTGGTCATCTCTGTGGCTGAGGTGCATAGAACATTTGTCATCTCCGAGGCTGAGCTGCATAGAAATTTGGTCATCTCCGAGGCTGAGGTTACATAGAACATTGGTCATCTGAGGCTGAGGTATATAGAACATTGGTCATCACCAAGGCTGAGGTGCATAGAACATTGGTCATCTCTCAGGCTGAAATGTATAAAACATTGGTCATCTCCAAGGCTGTGGTGCATAGAACATTGGTCCTCTGCGAGGCTGAGATGCATAAAACATTGGTCACCTCTGAAGCTGAGGTATACAGAACATTGGTCATCTCTGAGGCTGAGGTGTATAGAACATTGGTCATCTCCGAGGCTGAGCTGCATAGAACATTGGTCATCTCCGAGGCAGCATTACATAGAACATTGGTCATCTCCGTGGCTGAGGTGCATAGAACATTGCTCATCTCTGAATCTGAGGTATATAGAACATTGTCACCTCCGAGGCTGACCTGCATAGAAATTTGGTCATCTCTGAGACTGTGGTATATAGAACATTGGTCATCTCCGAGGCTGAGGTACATAGAACATTGGTCATCTGAGGCTGAGGTATATAGTACATTGGTCATCACCAAGGCTGAGGTGCATAGAACATTGGTCATCTTTCAGGCTGAAATGTATAAAACATTGGTCAGCTCCAAGGCTGTGGTGCATAGAACATTGGTCCTCTGCGAGGCTGAGATGCATAAAACATTGGTCACCTCTGAAGCTGAGGTGTATAGAACATTGCTCATCTCTGAGGCTGAGGTGTATAGAACATTGGTCATCTCCGAGGCTGAGCTGCATAGATCATTGGTCATCTCCGAGGCAGCATTACATAGAACATTGGTCATCTCCGTGGCTGACCTGCATAGAACATTGGTCATCTCTGAGGCTGAGGTTTATAGAACATTGGTCTTCTCCGAGGCTGAGCTGCATAGAAATTTGGTCATCTCTGAGGCTGTGGTATATAGAACATTGGTCATCTCTGAGGATGAGATATAAAGAACATTGTTCATCTCCGAGCCTGTTATATATAGAACATTCATAATCTCCGTTGCTGTGCTGCATAGAACTTTGGACATCTCCGAGGCTGAGGATGATAGGACATTGCTCATCTCCAAGGCTGTTGCATAGAACATTGTTCATCTCCGATGCTGAGGTACATAGAACATTGGACATCTCCGTGTCTGATGTTGATAGAACATTGGTCATCCTGAGGCTGAGGTATATAGAACATTGGTCATCTCCGAGGCTGCGGTACATAGCACATTGGTCATCCCCGAGGCTGAGGTGCATAGAACATTGGTCATCTCTGAGGCTGAGAAATGTAGAACATTCGTCATCTCCGATGCTGAGGAGCATTGAACATTGGCCATCTACGAGGCTGAGATGCACAGAACATTGGTCATCTCTGAGGCTGAGGTATTTAGAACATTGGTCATCTCCGAGGCTGAGATGCATAGAACGTTGGTCATTTCCATGGCTGAGTTGCATAAAATTTGGTCATCTCTGAAGCTGAGCTGCATAGAACATTTGTCATCTCTGAGTCTGATGTATATAGAACCTTGGTCATCTCCAAGTCTGAGGTGGATAAACCATTGGTCATCTCTGAGGCTGTGGTGCATAGAGCGTTGGTCATCTCCTAGGCAGATGTGCATAGATCATTGCTCATCTCCGAGTCAGAGGTGCCTAGAACATTGGTCATCTTTGAGGCTGAGGTATATAGAACATTGGTCATCTCCGAGGCTGAGGTATATAGAACATTGGTCATCTCTGAGGCTGAGCTGCATAGAACATTTATCATCTCTTAGGCTGAGGTATATAGAACATTGGTCATCTACGAGCCTGAGGTGCATACACCATTGGTCATCTCCGAGGCTGAGATATATAGAGCATTGGTCATCTCTGTGGCTGACGTGCATAGAACATTGGTCATCTCCGAGGCTGAGCTGCATAGAAATTTGGACATCTCCGAGGCTGAGGTACATAGAACATTGGACATCTGAGGATGAGTTATATAGAACATTGGTCATCACCAAGGCAGAGGTGCGTAGAACATTGGTCATCTCCGAGGCTGAGGTTTATAGAACATTGGTCATCTCCGAGGCTGAGGTGCATAGAACATTGGTCATCTCTGAGGCTGAGGTTTATAGAACTTTTGTCATCTCTGAGTCTGATGTATATAGAACCTTGGTCATCTCCAAGTCCGAGGTGGATAAACCATTGGTCATCTCTGAGGCTGTGGTGCATAGAGCGTTGGTCATCTCTTAGGCAGCATTACATAGAACATTGGTCATCTCCGTGACTGAGGTGCATAGAACATTGCTCATCTCTGAGGCTGAGGTATATAGAACATTGTCAACTCCGAGACTGAGCTGCATAGAACATTGGTCAACTCTGAGGCTGAGGTTTACAGAACATTGGTCATCTCCGAGGCTGAGCTGCATAGAAACTTGGTCATCTCCGGGGCTGAGATATATAGAACATTGATCAACTCCAATGGCGAGGTGCATAGAACATAGATCAACTCCGAGGCTGAGGTACATCGAACATATTTCATCTCCGTGGCTGAGGTACATGGAACATTGGTCATCTCTGTGGATGAGGTATATAGAACATTGGACATCTCCGAGGCTGAGGTACATCAAACATTTTTCATCTCCCAGGCTGAAATACATAGAACATTGCTAATCTCCAAGGCTGAGGTGCATAGAATATTGGTCATCTCCGAGGCGGAGGTGCATAGAACATTGCTCATCTCCGATTCTGAGGTGCACAGAACGTTGCTCATCTCCGAGACAGATGTGCATAGATCATACCTCATCTCCGAGACTGAGGTACCTAGAACATTGGTCATCTTTGAGGCTGAGGTATATAGAACATTGGTCATCTCCGAGGCTGGGGTATATAGAACATTGGTCATCTCTGAGGCTGAGCTGCATAGAGCATTTGTCATCTCTGAGGCTGAGGTATATAGAACATTGGTCATCTACGAGTCTGAGGTGCATACACCATTGGTCATCTCTGAGGCTGTGGTGCATAGATCCTTGGTCATCTCCGAGGCTGAGATATATAGAGCATTGGTCATCTCTTAGGCAGCATTACATAGAACATTGGTCATCTCCGAGGCTGAGGTACATCGAACATATTTCATCTCAGTGGCTGAAGTACATGGAACATCGGTCATCTCTGTGGATGAGGTATATAGAGAATTGGTCATCAATGATGCAGAGGTATAAAGAACATTGGTCATCTTGGAGTGTGAGGTGCATAGAACAATGGTCATCTCTCAGGCTGATGTGTATAAAACATTGGTCAACTCCGAGGCTGGGTTGCTTGGAAAAATGGTCATCTCCGAGGCTGTGATGCATCGAACACCGATCATCTCCAAGGCTGTGTTGCATAGAAACTTGGTCATCTCCGGGGCTGAGATACATAGAACATTGATCAACTCCGATGGCGATGTGCATAGAACATTGATCAACTCCGAGGTTGAGTAAAATCGAACATATTTCATCTCCGTGGCTGAGGTACATGGAACATTGGTCATCTCCATAGCTGAGAAGCATAAAACATTGGTCATCTCCGAGGCTGAGGACCATAGAAAATTTGTCATCTCTGAGGCTGAGCTGCATAGTACATTAGTCATCTCTGAGGCTGAGGTATATAGAACAGTGGTCATCTCCGAGTCTGAGGTTCATAGATCATACATCATCTCCAAGGCTGTGGGGCATATATCATTGGTCATCTCCGAGGCTGAGGTCCATAGAACATTGGTCATCTCTGAGGCTGAGGTTTATAGAACATTGGTCTTCTCCGAGGCTAGGCTGCATAGAAATTTGGTCATCTCTGAGGCTGTGGTATATAGAACATTGTTCATCTCCGAGCCTGTTATATATAGAACATTCATAATCTCCGTTGCTGTGCTGCATAGAACTTTGGACATCTCCGAGGCTGAGGATGATAGGACATTGCTCATCTCCAAGGCTGTTGCATAGAACATTGTTCATCTCCGATGCTGAGGTACATAGAACATTGGACATCTCCGTGGCTGATGTTGATAGAACATTGGTCATCCTGAGGCTGAGGTATATAGAACATTGGTCATCTCCGAGGCTGCGGTACATAGCACATTGGTCATCCCCGAGGCTGAGGTGCATAGAACATTGGTCATCTCTGAGGCTGAGAAATGTAGAACATTCGTCATCTCCGATGCTGAGGAGCATTGAACATTGGCCATCTACGAGGCTGAGATGCACAGAACATTGGTCATCTCTGAGGCTGAGGTATTTAGAACATTGGTCATCTCCGAGGCTGAGATGCATAGAACGTTGGTCATTTCCATGGCTGAGTTGCATAAAATTTGGTCATCTCTGAAGCTGAGCTGCATAGAACATTTGTCATCTCTGAGTCTGATGTATATAGAACCTTGGTCATCTCCAAGTCTGAGGTGGATAAACCATTGGTCATCTCTGAGGCTGTGGTGCATAGAGCGTTGGTCATCTCCTAGGCAGATGTGCATAGATCATTGCTCATCTCCGAGTCAGAGGTGCCTAGAACATTGGTCATCTTTGAGGCTGAGGTATATAGAACATTGGTCATCTCCGAGGCTGAGGTATATAGAACATTGCTCATCTCTGAGGCTGAGCTGCATAGAACATTTATCATCTCTTAGGCTGAGGTATATATAACATTGGTCATCTACGAGTCTGAGGTGCATACTCCATTGGTCATCTCCGAGGCTGAGATATATAGAGCATTGGTCATCTCTGTGGCTGACGTGCATAGAACATTGGTCATCTCCGAGGCTGAGCTGCATAGAAATTTGGACATCTCCGAGGCTGAGGTACATAGAACATTGGACATCTGAGGATGAGGTATATAGAACATTGGTCATCACCAAGGCAGAGGTGCGTAGAACATTGGTCATCTCCGAGGCTGAGGTTTATAGAACATTGGTCATCTCCGAGGCTGAGGTGCATAGAACATTGGTCATCTCTGAGGCTGAGGTTTATAGAACTTTTGTCATCTCTGAGTCTGATGTATATAGAACCTTGGTCATCTCCAAGTCCGAGGTGGATAAAACATTGGTCATCTCCGAGGCTGAGGACCATAGAAAATTTGTCATCTCTGAGGCTGAGCTGCATAGTACATTAGTCATCTCTGAGGCTGAGGTATATAGAACAGTGGTAATCTCCGAGGCTGGGGTATATAGAACATTGGTCATCTCTGAGGCTGAGGTGCATAGAACATTTATCATCTCTTAGGCTGAGGTATATATAACATTGGTCATCTACGAGTCTGAGGTGCATACACCATTGGTCATCTCCGAGGCTGAGATATATAGAGCATTGGTCATCTCTGTGGCTGACGTGCATAGAACATTGGTCATCTCCGAGGCTGAGCTGCATAGAAATTTGGACATCTCCGAGGCTGAGGTACATAGAACATTGGACATCTGAGGATGAGGTATATAGAACATTGGTCATCACCAAGGCAGAGGTGCGTAGAACATTGGTCATCTCCGAGGCTGAGGTTTATAGAACATTGGTCATCTCCGAGGCTGAGGTGCATAGAACATTGGTCATCTCTGAGGCTGAGGTTTATAGAACTTTTGTCATCTCTGAGTCTGATGTATATAGAACCTTGGTCATCTCCAAGTCCGAGGTGGATAAACCATTGGTCATCTCTGAGGCTGTGGTGCATAGAGCGTTGGTCATCTCTTAGGCAGCATTACATAGAACATTGGTCATCTCCGTGACTGAGGTGCATAGAACATTGCTCATCTCTGAGGCTGAGGTATATAGAACATTGTCAACTCCGAGACTGAGCTGCATAGAACATTGGTCAACTCTGAGGCTGAGGTTTACAGAACATTGGTCATCTCCGAGGCTGAGCTGCATAGAAACTTGGTCATCTCCGGGGCTGAGATATATAGAACATTGATCAACTCCAATGGCGAGGTGCATAGAACATAGATCAACTCCGAGGCTGAGGTACATCGAACATATTTCATCTCCGTGGCTGAGGTACATGGAACATTGGTCATCTCTGTGGATGAGGTATATAGAACATTGGACATCTCCGAGGCTGAGGTACATCAAACATTTTTCATCTCCCAGGCTGAAATACATAGAACATTGCTAATCTCCAAGGCTGAGGTGCATAGAATATTGGTCATCTCCGAGGCGTAGGTGCATAGAACATTGCTCATCTCCGATTCTGAGGTGCACAGAACGTTGCTCATCTCCGAGACAGATGTGCATAGATCATAGCTCATCTCCGAGACTGAGGTGCCTAGAACATTGGTCATCTTTGAGGCTGAGGTATATAGAACATTGGTCATCTCCGAGGCTGAGGTATATAGAACATTGGTCATCTCCGAGGCTGGGGTATATAGAACATTGGTCATCTCTGAGGCTGAGCTGCATAGAGCATTTGTCATCTCTTAGGCTGAGGTATATAGAACATTGGTCATCTACGAGTCTGAGGTGCATACACCATTGGTCATCTCTGAGGCTGTGGTGCATAGATCCTTGGTCATCTCCGAGGCTGAGATATATAGAGCATTGGTCATCTCTTAGGCAGCATTACATAGAACATTGGTCATCTCCGAGGCTGAGGTACATCGAACATATTTCATCTCAGTGGCTGAAGTACATGGAACATCGGTCATCTCTGTGGATGAGGTATATAGAGAATTGGTCATCAATGATGCAGAGGTATAAAGAACATTGGTCATCTTGGAGTGTGAGGTGCATAGAACAATGTACATCTCTCAGGCTGATGTGTATAAAACATTGGTCAACTCCGAGGCTGGGTTGCTTGGAAAAATGGTCATCTCCGAGGCTGTGATGCATCGAACACCGATCATCTCCAAGGCTGTGTTGCATAGAAACTTGGTCATCTCCGGGGCTGAGATACATAGAACATTGATCAACTCAGATGGCGATGTGCATAGAACATTGATCAACTCCGAGGTTGAGGTACATCGAACATATTTCATCTCCGTGGCTGAGGTACATGGAACATTGGTCATCTCCATAGCTGAGAAGCATAAAACATTGGTCATCTCCGAGGCTGAGGACCATAGAAAATTTGTCATCTCTGAGGCTGAGCTGCATAGTACATTAGTCATCTCTGAGGCTGAGGTATATAGAACAGTGGTCATCTCCGAGGCTGGGGTATATAGAACATTGGTCATCTCTGAGGCTGAGGTGCATAGAACATTTATCATCTCTTAGGCTGAGGTATATATAACATTGGTCATCTACGAGTCTGAGGTGCATACACCATTGGTCATCTCCGAGGCTGAGATATATAGAGCATTGGTCATCTCTGTGGCTGACGTGCATAGAACATTGGTCATCTCCGAGGCTGAGCTGCATAGAAATTTGGACATCTCCGAGGCTGAGGTACATAGAACATTGGACATCTGAGGATGAGGTATATAGAACATTGGTCATCACCAAGGCAGAGGTGCGTAGAACATTGGTCATCTCCGAGGCTGAGGTTTATAGAACATTGGTCATCTCCGAGGCTGAGGTGCATAGAACATTGGTCATCTCTGAGGCTGAGGTTTATAGAACTTTTGTCATCTCTGAGTCTGATGTATATAGAACCTTGGTCATCTCCAAGTCCGAGGTGGATAAACCATTGGTCATCTCTGAGGCTGTGGTGCATAGAGCGTTGGTCATCTCTTAGGCAGCATTACATAGAACATTGGTCATCTCCGTGACTGAGGTGCATAGAACATTGCTCATCTCTGAGGCTGAGGTATATAGAACATTGTCAACTCCGAGACTGAGCTGCATAGAACATTGGTCAACTCTGAGGCTGAGGTTTACAGAACATTGGTCATCTCCGAGGCTGAGCTGCATAGAAACTTGGTCATCTCCGGGGCTGAGATATATAGAACATTGATCAACTCCAATGGCGAGGTGCATAGAACATAGATCAACTCCGAGGCTGAGGTACATCGAACATATTTCATCTCCGTGGCTGAGGTACATGGAACATTGGTCATCTCTGTGGATGAGGTATATAGAACATTGGACATCTCCGAGGCTGAGGTACATCAAACATTTTTCATCTCCCAGGCTGAAATACATAGAACATTGCTAATCTCCAAGGCTGAGGTGCATAGAATATTGGTCATCTCCGAGGCGGAGGTGCATAGAACATTGCTCATCTCCGATTCTGAGGTGCACAGAACGTTGCTCATCTCCGAGACAGATGTGCATAGATCATAGCTCATCTCCGAGACTGAGGTGCCTAGAACATTGGTCATCTTTGAGGCTGAGGTATATAGAACATTGGTCATCTCCGAGGCTGGGGTATATAGAACATTGGTCATCTCTGAGGCTGAGCTGCATAGAGCATTTGTCATCTCTTAGGCTGAGGTATATAGAACATTGGTCATCTACGAGTCTGAGGTGCATACACCATTGGTCATCTCTGAGGCTGTGGTGCATAGATCCTTGGTCATCTCCGAGGCTGAGATATATAGAGCATTGGTCATCTCTTAGGCAGCATTACATAGAACATTGGTCATCTCCGAGGCTGAGGTACATCGAACATATTTCATCTCAGTGGCTGAAGTACATGGAACATCGGTCATCTCTGTGGATGAGGTATATAGAGAATTGGTCATCAATGATGCAGAGGTATAAAGAACATTGGTCATCTTGGAGTGTGAGGTGCATAGAACAATGGTCATCTCTCAGGCTGATGTGTATAAAACATTGGTCAACTCCGAGGCTGGGTTGCTTGGAAAAATGGTCATCTCCGAGGCTGTGATGCATCGAACACCGATCATCTCCAAGGCTGTGTTGCATAGAAACTTGGTCATCTCCGGGGCTGAGATACATAGAACATTGATCAACTCAGATGGCGATGTGCATAGAACATTGATCAACTCCGAGGTTGAGGTACATCGAACATATTTCATCTCCGTGGCTGAGGTACATGGAACATTGGTCATCTCCATAGCTGAGAAGCATAAAACATTGGTCATCTCCGAGGCTGAGGACCATAGAAAATTTGTCATCTCTGAGGCTGAGCTGCATAGTACATTAGTCATCTCTGAGGCTGAGGTATATAGAACAGTGGTCATCTCCGAGTCTGAGGTTCATAGATCATACATCATCTCCAAGGCTGTGGGGCATATATCATTGGTCATCTCCGAGGCTGAGGTCCATAGAACATTGGTCATCTCTGAGGCTGAGGTTTATAGAACATTGGTCTTCTCCGAGGCTGAGCTGCATAGAAATTTGGTCATCTCTGAGGCTGTGGTATATAGAACATTGGTCATCTCTGAGGATGAGATATAAAGAACATTGTTCATCTCCGAGCCTGTTATATATAGAACATTCATAATCTCCGTTGCTGTGCTGCATAGAACTTTGGACATCTCCGAGGCTGAGGATGATAGGACATTGCTCATCTCCAAGGCTGTTGCATAGAACATTGTTCATCTCCGATGCTGAGGTACATAGAACATTGGACATCTCCGTGGCTGATGTTGATAGAACATTGGTCATCCTGAGGCTGAGGTATATAGAACATTGGTCATCTCCGAGGCTGCGGTACATAGCACATTGGTCATCCCCGAGGCTGAGGTGCATAGAACATTGGTCATCTCTGAGGCTGAGAAATGTAGAACATTCGTCATCTCCGATGCTGAGGAGCATTGAACATTGGCCATCTACGAGGCTGAGATGCACAGAACTTTGGTCATCTCTGAGGCTGAGGTATTTAGAACATTGGTCATCTCCGAGGCTGAGATGCATAGAACGTTGGTCATTTCCATGGCTGAGTTGCATAAAATTTGGTCATCTCTGAAGCTGAGCTGCATAGAACATTTGTCATCTCTGAGTCTGATGTATATAGAACCTTGGTCATCTCCAAGTCTGAGGTGGATAAACCATTGGTCATCTCTGAGGCTGTGGTGCATAGAGCGTTGGTCATCTCCTAGGCAGATGTGCATAGATCATTGCTCATCTCCGAGTCAGAGGTGCCTAGAACATTGGTCATCTTTGAGGCTGAGGTATATAGAACATTGGTCATCTCCGAGGCTGAGGTATATAGAACATTGGTCATCTCTGAGGCTGAGCTGCATAGAACATTTATCATCTCTTAGGCTGAGGTATATAGAACATTGGTCATCTACGAGTCTGAGGTGCATACACCATTGGTCATCTCCGAGGCTGAGATATATAGAGCATTGGTCATCTCTGTGGCTGACGTGCATAGAACATTGGTCATCTCCGAGGCTGAGCTGCATAGAAATTTGGACATCTCCGAGGCTGAGGTACATAGAACATTGGACATCTGAGGATGAGGTATATAGAACATTGGTCATCACCAAGGCAGAGGTGCGTAGAACATTGGTCATCTCCGAGGCTGAGGTTTATAGAACATTGGTCATCTCCGAGGCTGAGGTGCATAGAACATTGGTCATCTCTGAGGCTGAGGTTTATAGAACTTTTGTCATCTCTGAGTCTGATGTATATAGAACCTTGGTCATCTCCAAGTCCGAGGTGGATAAACCATTGGTCATCTCTGAGGCTGTGGTGCATAGAGCGTTGGTCATCTCTTAGGCAGCATTACATAGAACATTGGTCATCTCCGTGACTGAGGTGCATAGAACATTGCTCATCTCTGAGGCTGAGGTATATAGAACATTGTCAACTCCGAGACTGAGCTGCATAGAACATTGGTCAACTCTGAGGCTGAGGTTTACAGAACATTGGTCATCTCCGAGGCTGAGCTGCATAGAAACTTGGTCATCTCCGGGGCTGAGATATATAGAACATTGATCAACTCCAATGGCGAGGTGCATAGAACATAGATCAACTCCGAGGCTGAGGTACATCGAACATATTTCATCTCCGTGGCTGAGGTACATGGAACATTGGTCATCTCTGTGGATGAGGTATATAGAACATTGGACATCTCCGAGGCTGAGGTACATCAAACATTTTTCATCTCCCAGGCTGAAATACATAGAACATTGCTAATCTCCAAGGCTGAGGTGCATAGAATATTGGTCATCTCCGAGGCGGAGGTGCATAGAACATTGCTCATCTCCGATTCTGAGGTGCACAGAACGTTGCTCATCTCCGAGACAGATGTGCATAGATCATAGCTCATCTCCGAGACTGAGGTGCCTAGAACATTGGTCATCTTTGAGGCTGAGGTATATAGAACATTGGTCATCTCCGAGGCTGGGGTATATAGAACATTGGTCATCTCTGAGGCTGAGCTGCATAGAGCATTTGTCATCTCTTAGGCTGAGGTATATAGAACATTGGTCATCTACGAGTCTGAGGTGCATACACCATTGGTCATCTCTGAGGCTGTGGTGCATAGATCCTTGGTCATCTCCGAGGCTGAGATATATAGAGCATTGGTCATCTCTTAGGCAGCATTACATAGAACATTGGTCATCTCCGAGGCTGAGGTACATCGAACATATTTCATCTCAGTGGCTGAAGTACATGGAACATCGGTCATCTCTGTGGATGAGGTATATAGAGAATTGGTCATCAATGATGCAGAGGTATAAAGAACATTGGTCATCTTGGAGTGTGAGGTGCATAGAACAATGGTCATCTCTCAGGCTGATGTGTATAAAACATTGGTCAACTCCGAGGCTGGGTTGCTTGGAAAAATGGTCATCTCCGAGGCTGTGATGCATCGAACACCGATCATCTCCAAGGCTGTGTTGCATAGAAACTTGGTCATCTCCGGGGCTGAGATACATAGAACATTGATCAACTCCAATGGCGATGTGCATAGAACATTGATCAACTCCGAGGTTGAGGTACATCGAACATATTTCATCTCCGTGGCTGAGGTACATGGAACATTGGTCATCTCTGTGGATGAGCTGCATAGAACATTGGTCATCTCTTAGGCAGCATTACATAGAACATTGGTCATCTCCGAGGCTGAGGTTCATAGAACATTGGTCATCTCCGTGGCTGAGGTGCATAGAACATTGGTCATCTATGAGGCTGAGGTTTATAGAACATTGTCAACTCCGAGACTGAGCTGCATAGAACATTGGTCATCTCTGAGGCTGAGGTTTATAGAACATTGGTCATCTCCGAGGCTGAGCTGCATAGAAACTTGGTCATCTCCGGGGCTGATATATATAGAACATTGATCAACTCCGATGGCGAGGTGCATAGAACATAGATCAACTCCGAGGCTGAGGTACATCGAACATATTTCATCTCCGTGGCTGAGGTACATGGAACATTTTTCATCACGTAGGCTGAGATGTCTAGAACATTGTTCATCTCCGAGGCTGAGGTACATCGAACATATTTCATCTCAGTGGCTGAGGTACATGGAACATTGGTCATCTCTGTGGATGAGGTATATAGAGAATTGGTCATCAATGATGCAGAGGTATAAAGAACATTGGTCATCTTGGAGTGTGAGGTGCATAGAACAATGGTCATCTCTCAGGCTGATGTGTATAAAACATTGGTCAACTCCGAGGCTGGGTTGCTTGGAAAAATGGTCATCTCCGAGGCTGTGATGCATCGAACACCGATCATCTCCAAGGCTGTGTTGCATAGAAACTTGGTCATCTCCGGGGTTGAGATACATAGAACATTGATCAACTCCGATGGCGATGTGCATAGAACATTGATCAACTCCGAGGCTGAGGTACATCGAACATATTTCATCTCCGTGGCTGAGGTACATGGAACATTGGTCATTTCTGTCGATGAGGTATATAGAACATTGGTCATCTCCGAGGCTGAGGTACATCGAACATTTTTCATCTCCCAGTCTGAAATACATAGAACATTGCTCATCTCTGAGGCTGAGGTATATAGAACATTGTCAACTCCGAGACTGAGCTGCATAGAACATTGGTCATCTCTGAGGCTGAGGTTTATAGAACATTGGTCATCTCCGAGGCTGAGCTGCATAGAAACTTGGTCATCTCCGGGGCTGAGATATATAGAACATTGATCAACTCCGATGGCGAGGTGCATAGAACATAGATCAACTCCGAAGCTGAGGTACATCGAACATATTTCATCTCCGTGGCTGAGGAACATGGAACATTTTTCATCACGTAGGCTGAGATGTCTAGAACATTGTTCATCTCCGAGGCTGAGGTACATCGAACATATTTCATCTCAGTGGCTGAGGTACATGGAACATTGGTCATCTCTGTGGATGAGGTATATAGAGAATTGGTCATCAATGATGTAGAGGTATAAAGAACATTGGTCATCTCGGAGTGTGAGGTGCATAGAACAATGGTCATCCCTCAGGCTGATGTGTATAAAACATTGGTCAACTCCGAGGCTGGGTTGCTTGGAAAAATGGTCATCTCCGAGGCTGTGATGCAGCGAACACTGATCATCTCCAAGGCTGTGTTGCATAGAACATTGGTCATATCCGAGGCTGAGATGCATAGAAACTTGGTCATCTCCGGGGCTGAGATACATAGAACATTCATCAACTCCGATGGCGAGCTGCATAGAACATTGATCAACTCCGAGGCTGAGGTACATCGAACATATTTCATCTCCGTGGCTGAGGTACATGGAACATTGGTCATCTCTTTGGATGAGGTATATAGAACATTGGTCATCTCCGAGGCTGAGGTACAACAAACATTTTTCATCTCCCAGGCTGAAATACATAGAACATTGCTAATCTCCAAGGCTCAGGTGCATAGAATATTCGTCATCTCCGAGGCGAAGGTGCATACAACATTGCTCATCTCCGAGTCTGAGGTGCACAGAACGTTGCTCAGCTCCGAGGCAGATGTGCATAGATCATTGCTCATCTCCGAGACTGCGGTGCCTAGAACGTTGGTCATCTTTGAGGCTGAGGTATGTAGAACATTGGTCATCTCTGAGGCTGAGCTGCATAGAACATTTGTCATCTCTTAGCGTGAGGTATATAGAACATTGGTCATCTACGAGTCTGAGGTGCATACACCATTGGTCATTTCTGAGGCTGTGGTGCATAGATCCTTGGTCATCTCCGAGGCTGAGATATATAGAACATTGGTCATCTCTGCGGCTGAGGTGCATAGAACATTTGTCATCTCCGAGGCTGAGCTGCATAGAAATTTGGTCATCTCCGAGGCTGAGGTACATAGAACATTGCTCATCTGAGGCTGAGGTATATAGAACATTGGTCATCACCAAGGCTGAGGTGCATAGAACATTGGTCATCTCTCAGGCTGAAATGTATAAAACATTGGTCATCTCCAAGGCTGTGGTGCATAGAACATTGGTCCTCTGCGAGGCTGAGATGCATAAAACATTGGTCACCTCTGAAGCTGAGGTATACAGAACATTGGTCATCTCTGAGGCTGAGGTGTATAGAACATTGGTCATCTCCGAGGCTGAGCTGCATAGAACATTGGTCATCTCCGAGGCAGCATTACATAGAACATTGGTCATCTCCGTGGCTGAGGTGCATAGAACATTGCTCATCTCTGAGTCTGAGGTATATAGAACATTGTCACCTCCGAGGCTGACCTGCATAGAAATTTGGTCATCTCTGAGGCTGTGGTATATAGAACATTGGTCATCTCCGAGGCTGAGGTACATAGAACATTGGTCATCTGAGGCTGAGGTATATAGAACATTGGTCATCACCAAGGCAGAGGTGCATAGAACATTGGTCATCTCTCAGGCTGAAATGTATAAAACATTGGTCAGCTCCAAGGCTGTGGTGCATAGAACATTGGTCCTCTGCGAGGCTGAGATGCATAAAACATTGGTCACCTCTGAAGCTGAGGTGTATAGAACATTGGTCATCTCTGAGGCTGAGGTGTATAGAACATTGGCCATCTCCGAGGCTGAGCTGCATAGAACATTGGTCATCTCCGAGGCAGCATTACATAGAACATTGGTCATCTCCGTGGCTGAGGTGCATAGAACATTGCTCATCTCTGAGTCTGAGGTATATAGAACATTGTCACCTCCGAGGCTGACCTGCATAGAACATTGGTCATCTCTGAGGCTGAGGTTTATAGAACATTGGTCATCTCCGAGGCTGAGCTGCATAGAAATTTGGTCATCTCTGAGGCTGTGGTATATAGAACATTGGTCATCTCTGAGGATGAGATATAAAGGACATTGATCATCTCCGAGCCTGTTATATATAGAACATTCATAATCTCCGTTGCTGAGCTGCATAGGACTTTGGACATCTCCGTGGCTGAGGATGATAGGACATTGCTCATCTCCAAGGCTGAGTTGCATAGAACATTGTTCATCTCCGATGCTGAGGTACATAGAACATTGGACATCTCCGTGGCTGATGTTGATAGAACATTGGTCATTCTGAGGCTGAGGTATATAGAACACTGTTCATCACCACGGCTTAGGTGCAGAGAACATTGATCATCTTTTAGGCTGAGGTATATAGAACATTGGTCATCTCCGAGGCTGCGGTACATAGCACATTGGTCATCCCCGAGGCTGAGGTGCATAGAACATTGGTCATCTCTGAGGCTGAGAAATGTAGAACATTCGTCATCTCCGATGCTGAGGTGCATTGAACATTGGCCATCTACGAGGCTGAGATGCATAGAACATTGGTCAAGTCCGAGGCTGAGGTGCATAGAAGTTTCGTCATCTCTGAGGCTGAGGTATTTAGAACATTGGTCATCTCCGAGGCTGTGGTGCATAGAACATTGGTCATCTCTTAGGGTGAAGTGTACAAAAGATTGGTCATCTCCGAGGCTGAGATGCATAGAACGTTGGTCATTTCCATGGCTGAGTTGCATAAAATTTGGTCATCTCTGAAGCTGAGCTGCATAGAACATTTGTCATCTCTGAGTCTGATGTATATAGAACCTTGGTCATCTCCAAGTCTGAGGTGGATAAACCATTGGTCATCTCTGAGGCTGTGGTGCATAGAGCGTTGGTCATCTCCGAGTCAGAGGTGCCTAGAACATTGGTCATCTTTGAGGCTGAGGTATATAGAACATTGGTCATCTCCGAGGCTGAGGTATATAGAACATTGGTCATCTCTGAGGCTGAGCTGCATAGAACATTTATCATCTCTTAGGCTGAGGTATATAGAACATTGGTCATCTACGAGTCTGAGGTGCATACACCATTGGTCATCTCCGAGGCTGAGATATATAGAGCATTGGTCATCTCTGTGGCTGACGTGCATAGAACATTGGTCATCTCCGAGGCTGAGCTGCATAGAAATTTGGTCATCTCCGAGGCTGAGGTACATAGAACATTGGTCATCTGAGGCTGAGGTATATAGAACATTGGTCATCACCAAGGCTGAGGTGCGTAGAACATTGGTCATCTCCGAGGCTGAGGTTTATAGAACATTGGTTATCTCCGAGGCTGAGGTGTATAGAACATTGGTCATCTATGAGGCTGAGATTTATAGAACATTGGTCATCTCCGAGGCTGAGGTGTATAGAACATTGGTCATCTCTGAGGACGAGGTTTATAGAACATTGGTCATCTCCGAGGCTGAGGTGTACAGAACATTGGTCATCTCCGAGGCTGAGCTGCATAGAAAATTGGTCATCTCTTAGGCAGCATTACATAGAACATTGGTCATCTCCGTGGCTGAGGTGCATAGAACATTGCTCATCTCTGAGGCTGAGGTATATAGAACATTGTCAACTCCGAGACTGAGCTGCATAGAACATTGGTCCTCTCTGAGGCTGAGGTTTATAGAACATTGGTCATCTCCGAGGCTGAGCTGCATAAAAACTTGGTCATCTCCGGGGCTGAGATATATAGAACATTGATCAAATCCGATGGCGAGGTGCACAGAACACAGATCAACTCCGAGGCTGAGGTACATCGAACATATTTCATCTCCGTGGCTGAGGTACATGGAACATTTTTCATCACGTAGGCTGAGATGTCTAGAACATTGTTCATCTCCGAGGCTGAGGTACATCGAACATATTTCATCTCAGTGGCTGAGGTACATGGAACATTGGTCATCTCTGTGGATGAGGTACATAGAGAATTGGTCATCAATGATGCAGAGGTATAAAGAACATTGGTCATCTCGGATTGTGAGGTGCTTAGAACAATGGTCATCTCTCAGGCTGATGTGTATAAAACATTGGTCAACTCCGAGGCTGGGTTGCTTGGAAAAATGGTCATCTCCGAGGCTGTGATGCATCGAACACTGATCATCTCCAAGGCTGTGTTGCATAGAACATTGGTCATCTCCGAGGCTGAGATGCATAGAAACTTGGTCATCTCCGGGGCTGAGATACATAGAACATTGATCAACTCCGATGGCGAGCTGCATAGAACATTGATCAACTCCGAGCCTGAGGTACATCGAACATATTTCATCTCCGTGGCTGAGGTACATGGAACATTGGTCATCTCTGTGGATGAGGTATATAGAACATTGGACATCTCCGAGGCTGAGGTACATCAAACATTTTTCATCTCCCAGGCTGAAATACATAGAACATTGCTAATCTCCAAGGCTGAGGTGCATAGAATATTGGTCATCTCCGAGGCGGAGGTGCATAGAACATTGCTCACCTCCGATTCTGAGGTGCACAGAGCGTTGCTCATCTCCGAGACAGATGTGCATAGATCATTGCTCATCTCCGAGACTGAGGTGCCTAGAACATTGGTCATCTTTGAGGCTGAGGTATATAGAATATTGGTCATCTCCGCGGCTGAGGTATATAGAACATTGGTCATCTACGAGTCTGATGTGCATACACCATTGGTCATCTCTGAGGCTGTGGTGCATAGATCCTTGCTCATCTCCGAGGCTGAGGTACATAGAACATTGGTCATCTGAGGCTGAGGTATATAGAACATTGGTCATCACCAAGGCTGAGGTGCATAGAACATTGGTCATCTCCGAGGCTGAGGTTTATAGAACATTGGTCATCTACGAGGCTGAGGTGTATAGAACATTGGTCATCTCTGAGGCTGAGGTTTATAGAACATTGGTCATCTCCGAGGCTGAGGTGTATAGAACTTTGGTCATCTCTGAGGCTGAGGTTTATAGAACATTGGTCATCTCCGAGGCTGAGCTGCATAGAACATTGTTCATCTCTTAGGCAGCATTACATAGAATATTGGTCATCTCCGTGGCTGAGGTGCATAGAACATTACTCATCTCTGAGGCTGAGGTATATAGAACATTGTCAACTCCGAGACTGAGCTGCATCGAACACTGATCATCTCCAAGGCTGTGTTGCATAGAACATTGGTCATCTCCGAGGCTGAGATGCATAGAAACTTGGTCATCTCCGGGGCTGAGATACATAGAACATTGATCAACTCCGATGGCGAGCTGCATAGAACTTGATCAACTCCGAGGCTGAGGTACATCGAACATATTTCATCTCCGTGGCTGAGGTACATGGAACATTGGTCATCTCTGTGGATGAGGTATATAGAACATTGGACATCTCCGAGGCTGAGGTACATCAAACATTTTTCATCTCCCAGGCTGAAATACATTGAACATTGCTAATCTCCAAGGCTGAGGTGCATAGAATATTGGTCATCACCGAGGCGGAGGTGCATAGAACATTGCTCATCTCCGATTCTGAGGTGCACAGAACGTTGCTCATCTCCGAGACAGATGTGCATAGATCATTGCTCATCTCCGAGACTGAGGTGCCTAGAACATTGGTCATCTTTGAGGCTGAGGTATATAGAATATTGGTCATCTCCGCGGCTGAGGTATATATAACTTTGGTCATCTCTGAGGCTGAGCTGCATAGAGCATTTGTCATCTATTAGGCTGAGGTATATAGAACATTGGTCATCTACGAGTCTGATGTGCATACACAATTGGTCATCTCTGAGGCTGTGGTGCATAGATCCTTGGTCATCTCCGAGGCTGAGCTATATAGAGCATTGGTCATCTCCGTGGCTGAGGTGCATAGAACATTGGTCATCTCCGAGGCTGAGCTGCATAGAAATTTGGTCATCTCCGAGGCTGAGGTACATAGAACATTGGTCATCTGAGGCTGAGGTATATAGAACATTGGTCATCACCAAGGCTGAGGTGCATAGAACATTGGTCATCTCCGAGGCTGAGGTTTATAGAACATTGGTCATCTCCGAGGCTGAGGTGTATAGAACATTGGTCATCTCTGAGGCTGAGGTTTATAGAACATTGGTCATCTCCGAGGCTGAGGTACATCGAACATTTTTCATCTCCCAGGCTGAAATACATAGAACATTGGTCATCTCCGAGGCGGAGATTCATAGAACATTGGTCATCTCCGAGGCTGAGCTGCATAGAACATTGGTCATCTCTTAGGCAGCATTACATAGAACATTGGTCATCTCCGAGGCTGAGGTTCATAGAACATTGGTCATCTCCGAGGCTGAGGTGTATAGAACATTGGTCATCTCTGAGGCTGAGGTTTATAGAACATTGGTCATCTCCGAGGCTGAGGTGTATAGAACATTGGTCATCTCTGAGGCTGAGGTGTATAGAACATTGGTCATCTCCGAGGCTGAGCTGCATAGAACATTGGTCATCTCTTAGGCAGCATTACATAGAACATTGGTCATCTCCGTTGCTGAGGTGCATAGAACATTGCTCATCTCTGAGGCTGAGGTATATAGAACATTGTCAACTCCGAGACTGAGCTGCATAGAACATTGGTCATCTCTGAGACTGAGGTTTATAGAACATTGGTCATCTCCGAGGCTGAGATATATAGAACATTGATCAACTCCGATGGCGAGGTGCATAGAACATAGATCAACTCCGAGGCTGAGGTACATCGAACATATTTCATCTCCGTGGCTGAGGTACATGGAACATTTTTCATCACGTAGGCTGAGATGTCTAGAACATTGTTCATCTCCGAGGCTGATGTACATCGAACATATTTCATCTCAGTGGCTGAGGTACATGGAACATTGGTCATCTCTGTGGATGAGGTATATAGAGAATTGGTCATCAGTGATGCAGAGGTATAAAGAACACTGGTCATCTTGGAGTGTGAGGTGCATAGAACAATGGTCATCTCTCAGGCTGATGTGTATAAAACTTTGGTCAACTCCGAGGCTGGGTTGCTTGGAAAAATGGTCATCTCCGAGGCTGTGATGCATCGAACACCGATCATCTCCAAGGCTGTGTTGCATAGAAACTTGTTCATCTCCGGGGCTGAGATACATAGAACATTGATCAACTCCGAGGCTGAGGTACATCGAACATATTTCATCTCCGTGGCTGAGGTACATGGAACATTGGTCAATTCTGTCGATGAGGTATATAGAACATTGGTCATCTCCGAGGCTGAGGTACATCGAACATTTTTCATCTCCCAGCCTGAAATACATAGAACATTAGTCATCTCCGAGGCGGAGGTTCATAGAACATTGGTCATCTCCGAGGCTGAGCTGCATAGAACATTGGTCATCTCTTAGGCAGCATTACATAGAACATTGGTCATCTCCGAGGCTGAGATACATCGAACATTTTTCATCTCCCAGGCTGAAATACATAGAACATTGCTCATCTCTGAGGCTGAGGTATATAGAACATTGTCAACTCCGAGACTGAGCTGCATAGAACATTGGTCATCTCTGAGGCTGAGGTTTATAGAACATTGGTCATCTCCGAGGCTGAGCTGCATAGAAACTTGGTCATCTCCGGGGCTGAGATATATAGAACATTGATCAACTCCGATGGCGAGGGGCATAGAACATAGATCAACTCCGAGGCTGAGGTACATCGAACATATTTCATCTCCGTGGCTGAGGTACATGGAACATTTTTCATCACGTAGGCTGAGATGTCTAGAACATTGTTCATCTCCGAGGCTGATGTACATCGAACATATTTCATCTCAGTGGCTGAGGTACATGGAACATTGGTCATCTCTGTGGATGAGGTATATAGAGAATTGGTCATCAGTGATGCAGAGGTATAAAGAACACTGGTCATCTTGGAGTGTGAGGTGCATAGAACAATGGTCATCTCTCAGGCTGATGTGTATAAAACTTTGGTCAACTCCGAGGCTGGGTTGCTTGGAAAAATGGTCATCTCCGAGGCTGTGATGCATCGAACACCGATCATCTCCAAGGCTGTGTTGCATAGAAACTTGTTCATCTCCGGGGCTGAGATACATAGAACATTGATCAACTCCGAGGCTGAGGTACATCGAACATATTTCATCTCCGTGGCTGAGGTACATGGAACATTGGTCAATTCTGTCGATGAGGTATATAGAACATTGGTCATCTCCGAGGCTGAGGTACATCGAACATTTTTCATCTCCCAGGCTGAAATACATAGAACATTAGTCATCTCCGAGGCGGAGGTTCATAGAACATTGGTCATCTCCGAGGCTGAGCTGCATAGAACATTGGTCATCTCTTAGGCAGCATTACATAGAACATTGGTCATCTCCGAGGCTGAGATACATCGAACATTTTTCATCTCCCAGGCTGAAATACATAGAACATTGCTCATCTCTGAGGCTGAGGTATATAGAACATTGTCAACTCCGAGACTGAGCTGCATAGAACATTGGTCATCTCTGAGGCTGAGGTTTATAGAACATTGGTCATCTCCGAGGCTGAGCTGCATAGAAACTTGGTCATCTCCGGGGCTGAGATATATAGAACATTGATCAACTCCGATGGCGAGGTGCATAGAACACAGATCAACTCCGAGGCTGAGGTACATCGAACATATTTCATCTCCGTGGCTGAGGAACATGGAACATTTTTCATCACGTAGGCTGAGATGTCTAGAACATTGTTCATCTCCGAGGCTGAGGTACATCGAACATATTTCATCTCAGTGGCTGAGGTACGTGGAACATTGGTCATCTCTGTGGATGAGGTATATAGAGAATTGGTCATCAATGATGCAGAGGTATAAAGAACATTGGTCATCTTGGAGTGTGAGGTGCATAGAACAATGGTCATCTCTCAGGCTGATGTGTATAAAACTTTGGTCAACTCCGAGGCTGGGTTGCTTGGAAAAATGGTCATCTCCGAGGCTGTGATGCATCGAACACCGATCATCTCCAAGGCTGTGTTGCATAGCAACTTGGTCATCTCCGGGGCTGAGATACATAGAACATTGATCAACTCCGATGGCGATGTGCATAGAACATTGATCAACTCCGAGGCTGAGGTACATCGAACATATTTCATCTCCGTGGCTGAGGTACGTGGAACATTGGTCAATTCTGTCGATGAGGTATATAGAACATTGGTCATCTCCGAGGCTGAGGTACATCGAACATTTTTCATCTCCCAGGCTGAAATACATAGAACATTGGTCATCTCCGAGGCGGAGGTTCATAGAACATTGGTCATCTCCGAGGCTGAGCTGCATAGAACATTGGTCATCTCTTAGGCAGCATTACATAGAACATTGGTCATCTCCGAGGCTGAGGTACATCGAACATTTTTCATCTCCCAGGCTGAAATACATAGAACATTGCTCATCTCTGAGGCTGAGGTATATAGAACATTGTCAACTCCGAGACTGAGCTGCATAGAACATTGGTCATCTCTGAGGCTGAGGTTTATAGAACATTGGTCATCTCCGAGGCTGAGCTGCATAGAAACTTGGTCATCTCCGGGGCTGAGATATATAGAACATTGATCAACTCCGATGGCGAGGTGCATAGAACATAGATCAACTCCGAGGCTGAGGTACATCGAACATATTTCATCTCCGTGGCTGAGGAACATGGAACATTTTTCATCACGTAGGCTGAGATGTCTAGAACATTGTTCATCTCCGAGGCTGAGGTACATCGACATATTTCATCTCAGTGGCTGAGGTACATGGAACATTGGTCATCTCTGTGGATGAGGTATATAGAGAATTGGTCATCAATGATGCAGAGGTATAAAGAAAATTGGTCATCTCGTAGTGTGAGGTGCATAGAACAATGGTCATCTCTCAGGCTGATGAGTATAAAACATTGGTCAACTCCGAGGCTGGGATGCTTGGAAAAATGGTCATCTCCGAGGCTGTGATGCATCGAACACTGATCATCTCCAAGGCTGTGTTGCATAGAACATTGGTCATCTCCGAGGCTGAGATGCATAGAAACTTGGTCATCTCCGGGGCTGAGATACATAGAACATTGATCAACTCCGATGGCGAGCTGCATAGATCATTGATCAACTCCGAGGCTGAGGTACATCGAACATATTTCATCTCCGTGGCTGAGGTACATGGAACATTGGTCATCTCTGTGGATGAGGTATATAGAACATTGGACATCTCCGAGGCTGAGGTACATCAAACATTTTTCATCTCCCAGGCTGAAATACATAGAACATCGCTAATCTCCAAGGCTGAGGTGCATAGAATATTGGTCATCTCCGAGGCGGAGGTGCATAGAACATTGCTCATCTCCGATTCTGAGGTGCACAGAACGTTGCTCATCTCCGAGACAGATGTGCATAGATCATTGCTCATCTCCGTGGCTGAGGTGCATAGAACATTGGTCATCTCCGAGGCTGAGCTGCATAGAAATTTGGTCATCTCCGAGGCTGAGGTACATAGAACATTGGTCATCTGAGGCTGAGGTATATAGAACATTGGTCATCACCAAGGCTGAGGTGCATAGAACATTGGTCATCTCCGAGGCTGAGGTTTATAGAACATTGGTCATCTCCGAGGCTGAGGTGTATAGAACATTGGTCATCTCTGAAGCTGAGGTTTATAGAACATTGGTCATCTCCGAGGCTGAGGTATATCGAACATTTTTCATCTCCCAGGCTGAAATACATAGAACATTGGTCATCTCCGAGGCGGAGATTCATAGAACATTGGTCATCTCCGAGGCTGAGCTGCATAGAACATTGGTCATCTCTTAGGCAGCATTACATAGAACATTGGTCATCTCCGAGGCTGAGGTTCATAGAACATTGGTCATCTCCGAGGCTGAGGTGTATAGAACATTGGTCATCTCTGAGGCTGAGGTTTATAGAACATTGGTCATCTCCGAGGCTGAGGTGTATAGAACATTGGTCATCTCTGAGGCTGAGGTGTATAGAACATTGGTCATCTCCGAGGCTGAGCTGCATAGAACATTGGTCATCTCTGAGGCTGAGGTATATAGAACATTGTCAACTCCGAGACTGAGCTGCACAGAACATTGGTCATCTCTGAGGCTGAGGTTTATAGAACATTGGTCATCTCCGAGGCTGAGCTGCATAGAAACTTGGCTATCTCCGGGGCTGAGATATATAGAACATTGATCAACTCCGATGGCGAGGTGCATAGAACATAGATCAACACCGAGGCTGAGGTACATCGAACATATTTCATCTCCGTGGCTGAGGTACATGGAACATTTTTCATCACGTAGGCTGAGATGTCTAGAACATTGTTCATCTCCGAGGCTGATGTACATCGAACATATTTCATCTCAGTGGCTGAGGTACATGGAACATTGGTCATCTCTGTGGATGAGGTATATAGAGAATTGGTCATCAGTGATGCAGAGGTATAAAGAACATTGGTCATCTTGGAGTGTGAGGTGCATAGAACAATGGTCATCTCTCAGGCTGATGTGTATAAAACTTTGGTCAACTCCGAGGCTGGGTTGCTTGGAAAAATGGTCATCTCCGAGGCTGTGATGCATCGAACACCGATCATCTCCAAGGCTGTGTTGCATAGAAACTTGGTCATCTCCGGGGCTGAGATACATAGAACATTGATCAACTCCGATGGCGATGTGCATAGAACATTGATCAACTCCGAGGCTGAGGTACATCGAACATATTTCATCTCCCAGTCTAAAATACTTAGAACATTGGTCATCTCCGAGGCGGAGGTTCATAGAACATTGCTCATCTCCGAGGCTGAGCTGCATAGAACATTGGTCATCTCTTAGGCAGCATTACATAGAACATTGGTCATCTCCGAGGCTGAGGTACATCGAACATTTTTCATCTCCCAGGCTGAAATACATAGAACATTGCTCATCTCTGAGGCTGAGGTATATAGAACATTGTCAACTCCGAGACTGAGCTGCATAGAACATTGGTCATCTCTGAGGCTGAGGTTTATAGAACATTGGTCATCTCCGAGGCTGAGCTGCATAGAAACTTGGCCATCTCCGGGGCTGAGATATATAGAACATTGATCAACTCCGATGGCGAGGTGCATAGAACATAGATCAACTCCGAGGCTGAGGTACATCGAACATATTTCATCTCCGTGGCTGAGGTACATGGAACATTATTCATCACGTAGGCTGAGATTTCTAGAACATTGTTCATCTCCGAGGCTGAGGTACATCGAACATATTTCATCTCAGTGGCTGAGGTACATGGAACATTGGTCATCTCTGTGGATGAGGTATATAGAGAATTGGTCATCAATGATGCAGAGGTATAAAGAACATTGGTCATCTTGGAGTGTGAGGTGCATATAACAATGGTCATCTCTCAGGCTGATGTGTATAAAACTTTGGTCAACTCCGAGGCTGGGTTGCTTGGAAAAATGGTCATCTCCGAGGCTGTGATGCATCGAACACCGATCATCTCCAAGGCTGTGTTGCATAGAAACTTGGTCATCTCCGGGGCTGAGATACATAGAACATTGATCAACTCCAATGGCGATGTGCATAGAACATTGATCAACTCCGAGGCTGAGGTACATCGAACATATTTCATCTCCGTGGCTGAGGTACATGGAACATTAGTCAATTCTGTCGATGAGGTATATAGAACATTGGTCATCTCCGAGGCTGAGGTACATCGAACATTTTTCTTCTCCCAGGCTGAAATACATAGAACATTGGTCATCTCCGAGGCGGAGGTTCATAGAACATTGGTCATCTCCGAGGCTGAGCTGCATAGAACATTGGTCATCTCTTAGGCAGCATTACATAGAACATTGGTCATCTCCGAGGCTGAGGTACATCGAACATTTTTCATCTCCCAAGCTGAAATACATAGAACATTGCTCATCTCTGAGGCTGAGGTATGTAGAACATTGTCAACTCCGAGACTGAGCTGCATAGAACATTAGTCATCTCTGAGGCTGAGGTTTATAGAACATTGGTCATCTCCGAGGCTGAGCTGCATAGAAACTTGGTCATCTCCGGGGCTGAGATATATAGAACATTGATCAACTCCGATGGCGAGGTGCATAGAACATAGATCAACTCCGAGGCTGAGGTACATCGAACATATTTCATCTCCGTGGCTGAGGAACATGGAACATTTTTCATCACGTAGGCTGAGAGGTCTAGAACATTGTTCATCTCCGAGGCTGAGGTACATCGAACATATTTCATCTCAGTGGCTGAGGTACATGGAACATTGGTCATCTCTGTGGATGAGGTATATAGAGAATTGGTCATCAATGATGCAGAGGTATAAAGAACATTGGTCATCTCGGAGTGTGAGGTGCATAGAACAATGGTCATCTCTCAGGCTGATGTGTATAAAACATTGGTCAACTCCGAGGCTGGGTTGCTTGGAAAAATGGTCATCTCCGAGGCTGTGATGCATCGAACACTGATCATCTCCAAGGCTGTGTTGCATAGAACATTGGTCATCTCCGAGGCTGAGATGCATAGAAACTTGGTCATCTCCGGGGCTGAGATACATAGAACATTGATCAATTCCGATGGCGAGCTGCATAGATCATTGATCAACTCCGAGGCTGAGGTACATCGAACATATTTCATCTCCGTGGCTGAGGTACATGGAACATTGGTCATCTCTGTGGATGAGGTATATAGAACATTGGACATCTCCGAGGCTGAGGTACATCAAACATTTTTCATCTCCCAGGCTGAAATACATAGAACATTGCTAATCTCCAAGGCTGAGGTGCATAGAATATTGGTCATCTCCGAGGCGGAGGTGCATAGAACATTGCTCATCTCCGATTCTGAGGTGCACAGAACGTTGCTCATCTCCGAGAGAGATGTGCATAGATCATTGCTCATCTCCGAGACTGAGGTGCCTAGAACATTGGTCATCTTTGAGGCTGAGGTATATAGAACATTGGTCATCTACGAGTCTGATGTGCATACACCATTGGTCATCTCTGAGGCTGTGGTGCATAGATCCTTGGTCATCACCGAGGCTGAGATATATAGAGCATTGGTCATCTCTGTGGCTGAGGTGCATAGAACATTTGTCATCTCCGAGGCTGAGCTGCATAGAAATTTGGTCATCTCCGAGGCTGAGGTACATAGAACATTGGTCATCTGAGGCAGAGGTATATAGAACATTGGTCATCACCAAGGCTGAGGTGCATAGAACATTGGTCATCTCCGAGGCTGAGGTTTATAGAACATTGGTCATCTCCGAGGCTGAGGTGTACAGAACATTGGTCATCTCTGAGGCTGAGGTTTATAGAACATTGGTCATCTCCGAGGCTGAGGTGTATAGAACAATGGGCATCTCTGAGGCTGAGGTTTATAGAACATTGGTCATCTCCGAGGCTGAGCTGCATAGAACATTGTTCATCTCTTAGGCAGCATTACATAGAATATTGGTCATCTCCGTGGCTGAGGTGCATAGAACATTGCTCATCTCTGAGGCTGAGGTATATAGAACATTGTCAACTCCGAGACTGAGCTGCATAGAACATTGGTCATCTCTGAGGCTCAGGTTTATAGAACATTGGTCATCTCCGAGGCTGAGCTGCATAGAAACTTGGTCATCTCCGGGGCTGAGATATATAGAACATTGATCAACTCCGATGGCGAGGTGCATAGAACATAGATCAACTCCGAGGCTGAGGTACATCGAACATATTTCATCTCCGTGGCTGAGGTACATGGAACATTTTTCATCACGTAGGCTGAGATGTCTAGACCATTGTTCATCTCCGAGGTTGAGGTACATCGAACATATTTCATCTCAGTGGCTGAGGTACATGGAACATTGGTCATCTCTGTGGATGAGGTATATAGAGAATTGGTCATCAATGATGCAGAGGTATAAAGAACATTGGTCATCTTGGAGTGTGAGGTGCATAGAACAATGGTCATCTCTCAGGCTGATGTGTATAAAACTTTGGTCAACTCCGAGGCTGGGTTGCTTGGAAAAATGGTCATCTCCGAGGCTGTGATGCATCGAACACCGATCATCTCCAAGGCTGTGTTGCATAGAAACTTGGTCATCTCCGGGGCTGAGATACATAGAACATTGATCAACTCCGATGGCGAGGTGCATAGAACATTGATCAATTCCGAGGCTGAGGTACATCGAACAAATTTCATCTCCGTGGCTGAGGTACATGGAACATTGGTCAATTCTGTCGATGAGGTATGTAGAACATTGGTCATCTCCGAGGCTGAGGTACATCGAACATTTTTCATCTCCCAGGCTGAAATACATAGAACATTGGTCATCTCCGAGGCGGAGGTTCATAGAACATTGGTCATCTCCGAGGCTGAGCTGCATAGAACATTGGTCATCTCTTAGGCAGCATTACATAGAACATTGGTCATCTCCGAGGCTGAGGTACATCGAACATTTTTCATCTCCCAGGCTGAAATACATAGAACATTGCTCATCTCTGAGGCTGAGGTTTATAGAACATTGGTCATCTCCGAGGCTGAGCTGCATAGAAACTTGGTCATCTCCGGGGCTGAGATATATAGAACATTGATCAACTCCGATGGCGAGGTGCATAGAACATAGATCAACTCCGAGGCTGAGTTACATCGAACATATTTCATCTCCGTGGCTGAGGTACATGGAACATTTTTCATCACGTAGGCTGAGATGTCTAGAACATTGGTCATCTCCGAGGCGGAGGTGCATAGAACATTGCTCATCTCCGATTCTGAGGTGCACAGAACGTTGCTCATCTCCGAGACAGATGTGCATAGATCATTGCTCATCTCCGAGACTGAGGTGCCTAGAACATTGGTCATCTTTGAGGCTGAGGTATATAGAACATTGGTCATCTCCGAGGCTGAGGTATATAGAACATTGGTCATCTCTGAGGCTGAGCTGCATAGCGCATTTGTCATCTATTAGGCTGAGGTATATAGAACATTGGTCATCTACGAGTCTGATGTGCATACACCATTGGTCATCTCTGAGGCTGTGGTGCATAGATCCTTGGTCATCTCCGAGGCTGAGCTATATAAAACATTGGTCATCTCCGAGGCTGAGCTGCATAGAAACTTGGTCATCTCCGGGGCTGAGATATATAGAACATTGATTAACTCCGATGGCGAGGTGCATAGAACATAGATCAACTCCGAGGCTGAGGTACATCGAACATATTTCATCTCCGTGGCTGAGGTACATGGAACATTTTTCATCACGTAGGCTGAGATGTCTAGAACATTGTTCATATCCGGGGCTGAGGTACATCGAACATATTTCATCTCAGTGGCTGAGGTACATGGAACATTGCTCATCACTGTGGATGAGGTATATAGAGAATTGGTCATCAATGATGCAGAGGTATAAAGAACATTGGTCATCTTGGAGTGTGAGGTGCATAGAACAATGGTCATCTCACAGGCTGATGTGTATAAAACTTTGGTCAACTCCGAGGCTGGGTTGCTTGGAAAAATGGTCATCTCCGAGGCTGTGATGCATCGAACACCGATCATCTCCAAGGCTGTGTTGCATAGAAACTTGGTCATCTCCGGGGCTGAGATACATAGAACATTGATCAACTCCGATGGCGAGGTGCATAGAACATTGATCAATTCCGAGGCTGAGGTACATCGAACAAATTTCATCTCCGTGGCTGAGGTACATGGAACATTGGTCAATTCTGTCGATGAGGTATGTAGAACATTGGTCATCTCCGAGGCTGAGGTACATCGAACATTTTTCATCTCCCAGGCTGAAATACATAGAACATTGGTCATCTCCGAGGCGGAGGTTCATAGAACATTGGTCATCTCCGAGGCTGAGCTGCATAGAACATTGGTCATCTCTTAGGCAGCATTACATAGAACATTGGTCATCTCCGAGGCTGAGGTACATCGAACATTTTTCATCTCCCAGTCTGAAATACATAGAACATTGCTCATCTCTGAGGCTGAGGTATATAGAACATTGTCAACTGCGAGATTGAGCTGCATAGAACACTGGTCATCTCTGAGGCTGTGGTTTATAGAACATTGGTCATCTCCGAGGCTGAGCTGCATAGAAACTTGGTCATCTCCGGGGCTGAGATATATAGAACATTGATCAACTCCGATGGCGAGGTGCATAGAACATAGATCAACTCCGAGGCTGAGGTACATCGAACATATTTCATCTCCGTGGCTGAGGAACATGGAACATTTTTCATCACGTAGGCTGAGATGTCTAGAACATTGTTCATCTCCGAGGCTGAGGTACATCGAACATATTTCATCTCAGTGGCTGAGGTACATGGAACATTGGTCATCTCTGTGGATGAGGTATATAGAGAATTGGTCATCAATGATGCAGAGGTATAAAGAACATTGGTCATCTCGGAGAGTGAGGTGCATAGAACAATGGTCATCTCTCAGGCTGATGTGTATAAAACATTGGTCAACTCCGAGGCTGGGTTGCTTGGAAAAATGGTCATCTCCGAGGCTCTGATGCATCGAACACTGATCATCTCCAAGGCTGTGTTGCATAGAACATTGGTCATCTCCGAGGCTGAGATGCATAGAAACTTGGTCATCTCCGGGGCTGAGATACATAGAACATTGATCAACTCCGGTGGCGAGCTGCATAGAACATTGATCAACTCCGAGGCTGAGGTACATCGAACATATTTCATCTCCGTGGCTGAGGTACATGGAACATTGGTCATCTCTGTGGATGAGGTATATAGAACATTGGACATCTCCGAGGCTGAGGTACATCAAACATTTTTCATCTCCCAGGCTGAAATACATAGAACATTGCTAATCTCCAAGGCTGAGGTGCATAGAATATTGGTCATCTCCGAGGCGGAGGTGAATAGAACATTGCTCATCTCCGATTCTGAGGTGCACAGATCGTTGCTCATCTCCGAGACTGAGGTGCCTAGAACATTGGTCATCTTTGAGGCTGAGGTATATAGAACATTGGTCATCTCCGAGGCTGAGGTATATAGAACATTGGTCATCTCTGAGGCTGAGCTGCATAGAGCATTTGTCATCTATTAGGCTGAGGTATATAGAACATTGGTCATCTACGAGTCTGATGTGCATACACCATTGGTCATCTCTGAGGCTGTGGTGCATAGATCCTTGGTCATCTCCGAGGCTGAGCTATATAGAGCATTGGTCATCTCCGTGGCTGAGGTGCATAGAACATTGGTCATCTCCGAGGCTGAGCTGCATAGAAATTTGGTCATCTCCGAGGCTTAGGTACATAGAACATTGGTCATCTGAGGCTGAGGTATATAAAACATTGGTCATCACCAAGGCTGAGGTGTATAGAACATTGGTCATCTCTGAGGCTGAGGTTTATAGAACATTGGTCATCTCCGAGGCTGAGGTGTATAGAACATTGGTCATCTCTGAGGCTGAGGTTTATAGAACATTGGTCATCTCCGAGGCTGAGCTGCATAGAACATTGGTCATCTCTTAGGCAGCATTACATAGAATATTGGTCATCTCCGTGGCTGAGGTGCATAGAACATTGGTCATCTCTGAGGCTGAGGTTTATAGAACATTGGTCATCTCCGAGGCTGAGCTGCATAGAAACTTGGTCATCTCCGGGGCTGAGATATATAGAACATTGATCAACTCCGATGGCGAGGTGCATAGAACATAGATCAACTCCGAGGCTGAGGTACATCGAACATATTTCATCTCCGTGGCTGAGGAACATGGAACATTTTTCATCACGTAGGCTGAGATGTCTAGAACATTGTTCATCACCGAGGCTGAGGTACATCGAACATATTTCATCTCAGTGGCTGAGGTACATGGAACATTGGTCATCTCTGTGGATCAGGTATATAGAGAATTGGTCATCAATGATGCAGAGGTATAAAGAACATTGGTCATCTCGGAGTGTGAGGTGCATAGAACAATGATCATCTCTCAGGCTGATGTGTATAAAACATTGGTCAACTCCGAGGCTGGGTTGCTTGGAAAAATGGTCATCTCCGAGGCTGTGATGCATCGAACACTGATCATCTCCAAGGCTGTGTTGCATAGAACATTGGTCATATCCGAGGCTGAGATGCATAGAAACTTGGTCATCTCCGGGGCTGAGATACATAGAACATTGATCAACTCCGATGGCGAGCTGCATAGAACATTGATCAACTCCGAGGCTGTGTTGCATAGAACATTGGTCATCTCTGTGGATGAGGTATATAGAACATTGGTCATCTCCGAGGCTGAGGTACAACAAACATTTTTCATCTCCCAGGCTGAAATACATAGAACATTGCTAATCTCCAAGGCTGAGGTGCATAGAATATTGGTCATCTCCGAGGCGGAGGTGAATAGAACATTGCTCATCTCCGATTCTGAGGTGCACAGATCGTTGCTCATCTCCGAGACTGAGGTGCCTAGAACATTGGTCATCTTTGAGGCTGAGGTATATAGAACATTGGTCATCTCCGAGGCTGAGGTATATAGAACATTGGTCATCTCTGAGGCTGAGCTGCATAGAGCATTTGTCATCTATTAGGCTGAGGTATATAGAACATTGGTCATCTACGAGTCTGATGTGCATACACCATTGGTCATCTCTGAGGCTGTGGTGCATAGATCCTTGGTCATCTCCGAGGCTGAGCTATATGGAGCATTGGTCATCTCCGTGGCTGAGGTGCATAGAACATTGGTCATCTCCGAGGCTGAGCTGCATAGAAATTTGGTCATCTCCGAGGCTTAGGTACATAGAACATTGATCATCTGAGGCTGAGGTATATAAAACATTGGTCATCACCAAGGCTGAGGTGTATAGAACATTGGTCATCTCTGAGGCTGAGGTTTATAGAACATTGGTCATCTCCGAGGCTGAGGTGTATAGAACATTGGTCATCTCTGAGGCTGAGGTTTATAGAACATTGGTCATCTCCGAGGCTGAGCTGCATAGAACATTGGTCATCTCTTAGGCAGCATTACATAGAATATTGGTCATCTCCGTGGCTGAGGTGCATAGAACATTGGTCATCTCTGAGGCTGAGGTTTATAGAACATTGGTCATCTCCGAGGCTGAGCTGCATAGAAACTTGGTCATCTCCGGGGCTGAGATATATAGAACATTGATCAACTCCGATGGCGAGGTGCATAGAACATAGATCAACTCCGAGGCTGAGGTACATCGAACATATTTCATCTCCGTGGCTGAGGAACATGGAACAGTTTTCATCACGTAGGCTGAGATGTCTAGAACATTGTTCATCACCGAGGCTGAGGTACATCGAACATATTTCATCTCAGTGGCTGAGGTACATGGAACATTGGTCATCTCTGTGGATCAGGTATATAGAGAATTGGTCATCAATGATGCAGAGGTATAAAGAACATTGGTCATCTCGGAGTGTGAGGTGCATAGAACAATGATCATCTCTCAGGCTGATGTGTATAAAACATTGGTCAACTCCGAGGCTGGGTTGCTTGGAAAAATGGTCATCTCCGAGGCTGTGATGCATCGAACACTGATCATCTCCAAGGCTGTGTTGCATAGAACATTGGTCATATCCGAGGCTGAGATGCATAGAAACTTGGTCATCTCCGGGGCTGAGATACATAGAACATTGATCAACTCCGATGGCGAGCTGCATAGAACATTGATCAACTCCGAGGCTGAGGTACATCGAACATATTTCATCTCCGTGGCTGAGGTACATGGAACATTGGTCATCTCTGTGGATGAGGTATATAGAACATTGGTCATCTCCGAGGCTGAGGTACAACAAACATTTTTCATCTCCCAGGCTGAAATACATAGAACATTGCTAATCTCCAAGGCTGAGGTGCATAGAATACTGGTCATCTCCGAGGCGAAGGTGCATACAACATTGCTCATCTCCGAGTCTGAGGTGCACAGAACGTTGCTGATCTCCGAGGCAGAAGTGCATAGATCATTGCTCATCTCCGAGACTGAGGTGCCTAGAACGTTGGTCATCTTTGAGGCTGAGGTATATAGAACATTGGTCATCTCCGAGGCTGAGGTATGTAGAACATTGGTCATCTCTGAGGCTGAGCTGCATAGAACATTTGTCATCTCTTAGGCTGAGGTATATAGAACATTGGTCATCTACGAGTCTGAGGTGCATACACCATTGGTCATCTCTGAGGCTGTGGTGCATATATCCTTGGTCATCTCCGAGGCTGAGATAGATAGAGCATTGGTCATCTCTGTGGCTGAGGTGCATAGAACATTTGTCATCTCCGAGGCTGAGCTGCATAGAAATTTGGTCATCTCCGAGGCTGAGGTTACATAGAACATTGGTCATCTGAGGCTGAGGTATATAGAACATTGGTCATCACCAATGCTGAGGTGCATAGAACATTGGTCATCTCTCAGGCTGAAATGTATAAAACATTGGTCATCTCCAAGGCTGTGGTGCATAGAACATTGGTCCTCTGCGAGGCTGAGATGCATAAAACATTGGTCACCTCTGAAGCTGAGGTATACAGAACATTGGTCATCTCTGAGGCTGAGGTGTATAGAACATTGGTCATCTCCGAGGCTGAGCTGCATAGAACATTGGTCATCTCCGAGGCAGCATTACATAGAACATTGGTCATCTCCGTGGCTGAGGTGCATAGAACATTGCTCATCTCTGAGTCTGAGGTATATAGAACATTGTCACCTCCGAGGCTGACCTGCATAGAAATTTGGTCATCTCTGAGACTGTGGTATATAGAACATTGGTCATCTCCGAGGCTGAGGTACATAGAACATTGGTCATCTGAGGCTGAGGTATATAGTACATTGGTCTTCTCCGAGGCTGAGCTGCATAGAAATTTGGTCATCTCTGAGGCTGTGGTATATAGAACATTGGTCATCTCTGAGGATGAGATATAAAGAACATTGTTCATCTCCGAGCCTGTTATATATAGAACATTCATAATCTCCGTTGCTGTGCTGCATAGAACTTTGGACATCTCCGAGGCTGAGGATGATAGGACATTGCTCATCTCCAAGGCTGTTGCATAGAACATTGTTCATCTCCGATGCTGAGGTACATAGAACATTGGACATCTCCGTGGCTGATGTTGATAGAACATTGGTCATCCTGAGGCTGAGGTATATAGAACATTGGTCATCTCCGAGGCTGCGGTACATAGCACATTGGTCATCCCCGAGGCTGAGGTGCATAGAACATTGGTCATCTCTGAGGCTGAGAAATGTAGAACATTCGTCATCTCCGATGCTGAGGAGCATTGAACATTGGCCATCTACGAGGCTGAGATGCACAGAACATTGGTCATCTCTGAGGCTGAGGTATTTAGAACATTGGTCATCTCCGAGGCTGAGATGCATAGAACGTTGGTCATTTCCATGGCTGAGTTGCATAAAATTTGGTCATCTCTGAAGCTGAGCTGCATAGAACATTTGTCATCTCTGAGTCTGATGTATATAGAACCTTGGTCATCTCCAAGTCTGAGGTGGATAAACCATTGGTCATCTCTGAGGCTGTGGTGCATAGAGCGTTGGTCATCTCCTAGGCAGATGTGCATAGATCATTGCTCATCTCCGAGTCAGAGGTGCCTAGAACATTGGTCATCTTTGAGGCTGAGGTATATAGAACATTGGTCATCTCCGAGGCTGAGGTATATAGAACATTGGTCATCTCTGAGGCTGAGCTGCATAGAACATTTATCATCTCTTAGGCTGAGGTATATAGAACATTGGTCATCTACGAGCCTGAGGTGCATACACCATTGGTCATCTCCGAGGCTGAGATATATAGAGCATTGGTCATCTCTGTGGCTGACGTGCATAGAACATTGGTCATCTGAGGATGAGGTATATAGAACATTGGTCATCTACGAGCCTGAGGTGCATACACCATTGGTCATCTCCGAGGCTGAGCTGCATAGAAATTTGGACATCTCCGAGGCTGAGGTACATAGAACATTGGACATCTGAGGATGAGGTATATAGAACATTGGTCATCACCAAGGCAGAGGTGCGTAGAACATTGGTCATCTCCGAGGCTGAGGTTTATAGAACATTGGTCATCTCCGAGGCTGAGGTGCATAGAACATTGGTCATCTCTGAGGCTGAGGTTTATAGAACTTTTGTCATCTCTGAGTCTGATGTATATAGAACCTTGGTCATCTCCAAGTCCGAGGTGGATAAACCATTGGTCATCTCTGAGGCTGTGGTGCATAGAGCGTTGGTCATCTCTTAGGCAGCATTACATAGAACATTGGTCATCTCCGTGACTGAGGTGCATAGAACATTGCTCATCTCTGAGGCTGAGGTATATAGAACATTGTCAACTCCGAGACTGAGCTGCATAGAACATTGGTCAACTCTGAGGCTGAGGTTTACAGAACATTGGTCATCTCCGAGGCTGAGCTGCATAGAAACTTGGTCATCTCCGGGGCTGAGATATATAGAACATTGATCAACTCCAATGGCGAGGTGCATAGAACATAGATCAACTCCGAGGCTGAGGTACATCGAACATATTTCATCTCCGTGGCTGAGGTACATGGAACATTGGTCATCTCTGTGGATGAGGTATATAGAACATTGGACATCTCCGAGGCTGAGGTACATCAAACATTTTTCATCTCCCAGGCTGAAATACATAGAACATTGCTAATCTCCAAGGCTGAGGTGCATAGAATATTGGTCATCTCCGAGGCGGAGGTGCATAGAACATTGCTCATCTCCGATTCTGAGGTGCACAGAACGTTGCTCATCTCCGAGACAGATGTGCATAGATCATACCTCATCTCCGAGACTGAGGTGCCTAGAACATTGGTCATCTTTGAGGCTGAGGTATATAGAACATTGGTCATCTCCGAGGCTGGGGTATATAGAACATTGGTCATCTCTGAGGCTGAGCTGCATAGAGCATTTGTCATCTCTGAGGCTGAGGTATATAGAACATTGGTCATCTACGAGTCTGAGGTGCATACACCATTGGTCATCTCTGAGGCTGTGGTGCATAGATCCTTGGTCATCTCCGAGGCTGAGATATATAGAGCATTGGTCATCTCTTAGGCAGCATTACATAGAACATTGGTCATCTCCGAGGCTGAGGTACATCGAACATATTTCATCTCAGTGGCTGAAGTACATGGAACATCGGTCATCTCTGTGGATGAGGTATATAGAGAATTGGTGATCAATGATGCAGAGGTATAAAGAACATTGGTCATCTTGGAGTGTGAGGTGCATAGAACAATGGTCATCTCTCAGGCTGATGTGTATAAAACATTGGTCAACTCCGAGGCTGGGTTGCTTGGAAAAATGGTCATCTCCGAGGCTGTGATGCATCGAACACCGATCATCTCCAAGGCTGTGTTGCATAGAAACTTGGTCATCTCCGGGGCTGAGATACATAGAACATTGATCAACTCCGATGGCGATGTGCATAGAACATTGATCAACTCCGAGGTTGAGGTACATCGAACATATTTCATCTCCGTGGCTGAGGTACATGGAACATTGGTCATCTCCATAGCTGAGAAGCATAAAACATTGGTCATCTCCGAGGCTGAGGACCATAGAAAATTTGTCATCTCTGAGGCTGAGCTGCATAGTACATTAGTCATCTCTGAGGCTGAGGTATATAGAACAGTGGTCATCTCCGAGTCTGAGGTTCATAGATCATACATCATCTCCAAGGCTATGGGGCATATATCATTGGTCATCTCCGAGGCTGAGGTCCATAGAACATTGGTCATCTCTGAGGCTGAGGTTTATAGAACATTGGTCTTCTCCGAGGCTGAGCTGCATAGAAATTTGGTCATCTCTGAGGCTGTGGTATATAGAACATTGGTCATCTCTGAGGATGAGATATAAAGAACATTGTTCATCTCCGAGCCTGTTATATATAGAACATTCATAATCTCCGTTGCTGTGCTGCATAGAACTTTGGACATCTCCGAGGCTGAGGATGATAGGACATTGCTCATCTCCAAGGCTGTTGCATAGAACATTGTTCATCTCCGATGCTGAGGTACATAGAACATTGGACATCTCCGTGGCTGATGTTGATAGAACATTGGTCATCCTGAGGCTGAGGTATATAGAACATTGGTCATCTCCGAGGCTGCGGTACATAGCACATTGGTCATCCCCGAGGCTGAGGTGCATAGAACATTGGTCATCTCTGAGGCTGAGAAATGTAGAACATTCGTCATCTCCGATGCTGAGGAGCATTGAACATTGGCCATCTACGAGGCTGAGATGCACAGAACATTGGTCATCTCTGAGGCTGAGGTATTTAGAACATTGGTCATCTCCGAGGCTGAGATGCATAGAACGTTGGTCATTTCCATGGCTGAGTTGCATAAAATTTGGTCATCTCTGAAGCTGAGCTGCATAGAACATTTGTCATCTCTGAGTCTGATGTATATAGAACCTTGGTCATCTCCAAGTCTGAGGTGGATAAACCATTGGTCATCTCTGAGGCTGTGGTGCATAGAGCGTTGGTCATCTCCTAGGCAGATGTGCATAGATCATTGCTCATCTCCGAGTCAGAGGTGCCTAGAACATTGGTCATCTTTGAGGCTGAGGTATATAGAACATTGGTCATCTCCGAGGCTGAGGTATATAGAACATTGGTCATCTCTGAGGCTGAGCTGCATAGAACATTTATCATCTCTTAGGCTGAGGTATATAGAACATTGGTCATCTACGAGTCTGAGGTGCATACACCATTGGTCATCTCCGAGGCTGAGATATATAGAGCATTGGTCATCTCTGTGGCTGACGTGCATAGAACATTGGTCATCTCCGAGGCTGAGCTGCATAGAAATTTGGACATCTCCGAGGCTGAGGTACATAGAACATTGGACATCTGAGGATGAGGTATATAGAACATTGGTCATCACCAAGGCAGAGGTGCGTAGAACATTGGTCATCTCCGAGGCTGAGGTTTATAGAACATTGGTCATCTCCGAGGCTGAGGTGCATAGAACATTGGTCATCTCTGAGGCTGAGGTTTATAGAACTTTTGTCATCTCTGAGTCTGATGTATATAGAACCTTGGTCATCTCCAAGTCCGAGGTGGATAAACCATTGGTCATCTCTGAGGCTGTGGTGCATAGAGCGTTGGTCATCTCTTAGGCAGCATTACATAGAACATTGGTCATCTCCGTGACTGAGGTGCATAGAACATTGCTCATCTCTGAGGCTGAGGTATATAGAACATTGTCAACTCCGAGACTGAGCTGCATAGAACATTGGTCAACTCTGAGGCTGAGGTTTACAGAACATTGGTCATCTCCGAGGCTGAGCTGCATAGAAACTTGGTCATCTCCGGGGCTGAGATATATAGAACATTGATCAACTCCAATGGCGAGGTGCATAGAACATAGATCAACTCCGAGGCTGAGGTACATCGAACATATTTCATCTCCGTGGCTGAGGTACATGGAACATTGGTCATCTCTGTGGATGAGGTATATAGAACATTGGACATCTCCGAGGCTGAGGTACATCAAACATTTTTCATCTCCCAGGCTGAAATACATAGAACATTGCTAATCTCCAAGGCTGAGGTGCATAGAATATTGGTCATCTCCGAGGCGGAGGTGCATAGAACATTGCTCATCTCCGATTCTGAGGTGCACAGAACGTTGCTCATCTCCGAGACAGATGTGCATAGATCATAGCTCATCTCCGAGACTGAGGTGCCTAGAACATTGGTCATCTTTGAGGCTGAGGTATATAGAACATTGGTCATCTCCGAGGCTGGGGTATATAGAACATTGGTCATCTCTGAGGCTGAGCTGCATAGAGCATTTGTCATCTCTTAGGCTGAGGTATATAGAACATTGGTCATCTACGAGTCTGAGGTGCATACACCATTGGTCATCTCTGAGGCTGTGGTGCATAGATCCTTGGTCATCTCCGAGGCTGAGATATATAGAGCATTGGTCATCTCTTAGGCAGCATTACATAGAACATTGGTCATCTCCGAGGCTGAGGTACATCGAACATATTTCATCTCAGTGGCTGAAGTACATGGAACATCGGTCATCTCTGTGGATGAGGTATATAGAGAATTGGTCATCAATGATGCAGAGGTATAAAGAACATTGGTCATCTTGGAGTGTGAGGTGCATAGAACAATGGTCATCTCTCAGGCTGATGTGTATAAAACATTGGTCAACTCCGAGGCTGGGTTGCTTGGAAAAATGGTCATCTCCGAGGCTGTGATGCATCGAACACCGATCATCTCCAAGGCTGTGTTGCATAGAAACTTGGTCATCTCCGGGGCTGAGATACATAGAACATTGATCAACTCCGATGGCGATGTGCATAGAACATTGATCAACTCCGAGGTTGAGGTACATCGAACATATTTCATCTCCGTGGCTGAGGTACATGGAACATTGGTCATCTCCATAGCTGAGAAGCATAAAACATTGGTCATCTCCGAGGCTGAGGACCATAGAAAATTTGTCATCTCTGAGGCTGAGCTGCATAGTACATTAGTCATCTCTGAGGCTGAGGTATATAGAACAGTGGTCATCTCCGAGTCTGAGGTTCATAGATCATACATCATCTCCAAGGCTGTGGGGCATATATCATTGGTCATCTCCGAGGCTGAGGTCCATAGAACATTGGTCATCTCTGAGGCTGAGGTTTATAGAACATTGGTCTTCTCCGAGGCTGAGCTGCATAGAAATTTGGTCATCTCTGAGGCTGTGGTATATAGAACATTGGTCATCTCCGAGGATGAGATATAAAGAACATTGTTCATCTCCGAGCCTGTTATATATAGAACATTCATAATCTCCGTTGCTGTGCTGCATAGAACTTTGGACATCTCCGAGGCTGAGGATGATAGGACATTGCTCATCTCCAAGGCTGTTGCATAGAACATTGTTCATCTCCGATGCTGAGGTACATAGAACATTGGACATCTCCGTGGCTGATGTTGATAGAACATTGGTCATCCTGAGGCTGAGGTATATAGAACATTGGTCATCTCCGAGGCTGCGGTACATAGCACATTGGTCATCCCCGAGGCTGAGGTGCATAGAACATTGGTCATCTCTGAGGCTGAGAAATGTAGAACATTCGTCATCTCCGATGCTGAGGAGCATTGAACATTGGCCATCTACGAGGCTGAGATGCACAGAACATTGGTCATCTCTGAGGCTGAGGTATTTAGAACATTGGTCATCTCCGAGGCTGAGATGCATAGAACGTTGGTCATTTCCATGGCTGAGTTGCATAAAATTTGGTCATCTCTGAAGCTGAGCTGCATAGAACATTTGTCATCTCTGAGTCTGATGTATATAGAACCTTGGTCATCTCCAAGTCTGAGGTGGATAAACCATTGGTCATCTCTGAGGCTGTGGTGCATAGAGCGTTGGTCATCTCCTAGGCAGATGTGCATAGATCATTTCTCATCTCCGAGTCAGAGGTGCCTAGAACATTGGTCATCTTTGAGGCTGAGGTATATAGAACATTGGTCATCTCCGAGGCTGAGGTATATAGAACATTGGTCATCTCTGAGGCTGAGCTGCATAGAACATTTATCATCTCTTAGGCTGAGGTATATAGAACATTGGTCATCTACGAGTCTGAGGTGCATACACCATTGGTCATCTCCGAGGCTGAGATATATAGAGCATTGGTCATCTCTGTGGCTGACGTGCATAGAACATTGGTCATCTCCGAGGCTGAGCTGCATAGAAATTTGGACATCTCCGAGGCTGAGGTACATAGAACATTGGACATCTGAGGATGAGGTATATAGAACATTGGTCATCACCAAGGCAGAGGTGCGTAGAACATTGGTCATCTCCGAGGCTGAGGTTTATAGAACATTGGTCATCTCCGAGGCTGAGGTGCATAGAACATTGGTCATCTCTGAGGCTGAGGTTTATAGAACTTTTGTCATCTCTGAGTCTGATGTATATAGAACCTTGGTCATCTCCAAGTCCGAGGTGGATAAACCATTGGTCATCTCTGAGGCTGTGGTGCATAGAGCGTTGGTCATCTCTTAGGCAGCATTACATAGAACATTGGTCATCTCCGTGACTGAGGTGCATAGAACATTGCTCATCTCTGAGGCTGAGGTATATAGAACATTGTCAACTCCGAGACTGAGCTGCATAGAACATTGGTCAACTCTGAGGCTGAGGTTTACAGAACATTGGTCATCTCCGAGGCTGAGCTGCATAGAAACTTGGTCATCTCCGGGGCTGAGATATATAGAACATTGATCAACTCCAATGGCGAGGTGCATAGAACATAGATCAACTCCGAGGCTGAGGTACATCGAACATATTTCATCTCCGTGGCTGAGGTACATGGAACATTGGTCATCTCTGTGGATGAGGTATATAGAACATTGGACATCTCCGAGGCTGAGGTACATCAAACATTTTTCATCTCCCAGGCTGAAATACATAGAACATTGCTAATCTCCAAGGCTGAGGTGCATAGAATATTGGTCATCTCCGAGGCGGAGGTGCATAGAACATTGCTCATCTCCGATTCTGAGGTGCACAGAACGTTGCTCATCTCCGAGACAGATGTGCATAGATCATAGCTCATCTCCGAGACTGAGGTGCCTAGAACATTGGTCATCTTTGAGGCTGAGGTATATAGAACATTGGTCATCTCCGAGGCTGGGGTATATAGAACATTGGTCATCTCTGAGGCTGAGCTGCATAGAGCATTTGTCATCTCTTAGGCTGAGGTATTTAGAACATTGGTCATCTACGAGTCTGAGGTGCATACACCATTGGTCATCTCTGAGGCTGTGGTGCATAGATCCTTGGTCATCTCCGAGGCTGAGATATATAGAGCATTGGTCATCTCTTAGGCAGCATTACATAGAACATTGGTCATCTCCGAGGCTGAGGTTCATAGAACATTGGTCATCTCCGTGGCTGAGGTGCATAGAACATTGGTCATCTATGAGGCTGAGGTTTATAGAACATTGTCAACTCCGAGACTGAGCTGCATAGAACATTGGTCATCTCTGAGGCTGAGGTTTATAGAACATTGGTCATCTCCGAGGCTGAGCTGCATAGAAACTTGGTCATCTCCGGGGCTGATATATATAGAACATTGATCAACTCCGATGGCGAGATGCATAGAACATAGATCAACTCCGAGGCTGAGGTACATCGAACATATTTCATCTCCGTGTCTGAGGTACATGGAACATTTTTCATCACGTAGGCTGAGATGTCTAGAACATTGTTCATCTCCGAGGCTGAGGTACATCGAACATATTTCATCTCAGTGGCTGAGGTACATGGAACATTGGTCATCTCTGTGGATGAGGTATATAGAGAATTGGTCATCAATGATGCAGAGGTATAAAGAACATTGGTCATCTTGGAGTGTGAGGTGCATAGAACAATGGTCATCTCTCAGGCTGATGTGTATAAAACATTGGTCAACTCCGAGGCTGGGTTGCTTGGAAAAATGGTCATCTCCGAGGCTGTGATGCATCGAACACCGATCATCTCCAAGGCTGTGTTGCATAGAAACTTGGTCATCTCCGGGGTTGAGATACATAGAACATTGATCAACTCCGATGGCGATGTGCATAGAACATTGATCAACTCCGAGGCTGAGGTACATCGAACATATTTCATCTCCGTGGCTGAGGTACATGGAACATTGGTCATCTCTGTCGATGAGGTATATAGAACATTGGTCATCTCCGAGGCTGAGGTACATCGAACATTTTTCATCTCCCAGTCTGAAATACATAGAACATTGCTCATCTCTGAGGCTGAGGTATATAGAACATTGTCAACTCCGAGACTGAGCTGCATAGAACATTGGTCATCTCTGAGGCTGAGGTTTATAGAACATTGGTCATCTCCGAGGCTGAGCTGCATAGAAACTTGGTCATCTCCGGGGCTGAGATATATAGAACATTGATCAACTCCGATGGCGAGGTGCATAGAACATAGATCAACTCCGAAGCTGAGGTACATCGAACATATTTCATCTCCGTGGCTGAGGAACATGGAACATTTTTCATCACGTAGGCTGAGATGTCTAGAACATTGTTCATCTCCGAGGCTGAGGTACATCGAACATATTTCATCTCAGTGGCTGAGGTACATGGAACATTGGTCATCTCTGTGGATGAGGTATATAGAGAATTGTTCATCAATGATGTAGAGGTATAAAGAACATTGGTCATCTCGGAGTGTGAGGTGCATAGAACAATGGTCATCCCTCAGGCTGATGTGTATAAAACATTGGTCAACTCCGAGGCTGGGTTGCTTGGAAAAATAGTCATCTCCGAGGCTGTGATGCATCGAACACTGATCATCTCCAAGGCTGTGTTGCATAGAACATTGGTCATATCCGAGGCTGAGATGCATAGAAACTTGGTCATCTCCGGGGCTGAGATACATAGAACATTCATCAACTCCGATGGCGAGCTGCATAGAACATTGATCAACTCCGAGGCTGAGGTACATCGAACATATTTCATCTCCGTGGCTGAGGTACATGGAACATTGGTCATCTCTTTGGATGAGGTATATAGAACATTGGTCTTCTCCGAGGCTGAGGTACAACAAACATTTTTCATCTCCCAGGCTGAAATACATAGAACATTGCTAATCTCCAAGGCTGAGGTGCATAGAATATTGGTCATCTCCGAGGCGAAGGTGCATACAACATTGCTCATCTCCGAGCCTGAGGTGCACAGAACGTTGCTCAGCTCCGAGGCAGATGTGCATAGATCATTGCTCATCTCCGAGACTGAGGTGCCTAGAACGTTGGTCATCTTTGAGGCTGAGGTATGTAGAACATTGGTCATCTCTGAGGCTGAGCTGCATAGAACATTTGTCATCTCTTAGCGTGAGGTATATAGAACATTGGTCATCTACGAGTCTGAGGTGCATACACCATTGGTCATTTCTGAGGTTGTGGTGCATAGATCCTTGGTCATCTCCGAGGCTGAGATATATAGAGCATTGGTCATCTCTGTGGCTGAGGTGCATAGAACATTTGTCATCTCCGAGGCTGAGCTGCATAGAAATTTGGTCATCTCCGAGGCTGAGGTACATAGAACATTGCTCATCTGAGGCTGAGGTATATAGAACATTGGTCATCACCAAGGCTGAGGTGCATAGAACATTGGTCATCTCTCAGGCTGAAATGTATAAAACATTGGTCATCTCCAAGGCTGTGGTGCATAGAACATTGGTCCTCTGCGAGGCTGAGATGCATAAAACATTGGTCACCTCTGAAGCTGAGGTATACAGAACATTGGTCATCTCTGAGGCTGAGGTGTATAGAACATTGGTCATCTCCGAGGCTGAGCTGCATAGAACATTGGTCATCTCCGAGGCAGCATTACATAGAACATTGGTCATCTCCGTGGCTGAGGTGCATAGAACATTGCTCATCTCTGAGTCTGAGGTATATAGAACATTGTCACCACCGAGGCTGACCTGCATAGAAATTTGGTCATCTCTGAGGCTGTGGTATATAGAACATTGGTCATCTCCGAGGCTGAGGTACATAGAACATTGGTCATCTGAGGCTGAGGTATATAGAACATTGGTCATCACCAAGGCAGAGGTGCATAGAACATTGGTCATCTCTCAGGCTGAAATGTATAAAACATTGGTCAGCTCCAAGGCTGTGGTGCATAGAACATTGGTCCTCTGCGAGGCTGAGATGCATAAAACATTGGTCACCTCTGAAGCTGAGGTGTATAGAACATTGGTCATCTCTGAGGCTGAGGTGTATAGAACATTGGCCATCTCCGAGGGTGAGCTGCATAGAACATTGGTCATCTCCGAGGCAGCATTACATAGAACATTGGTCATCTCCGTGGCTGAGGTGCATAGAACATTGCTCATCTCTGAGTCTGAGGTATATAGAACATTGTCACCTCCGAGGCTGACCTGCATAGAACATTGGTCATCTCTGAGGCTGAGGTTTATAGAACATTGGTCATCTCCGAGGCTGAGCTGCATAGAAATTTGGTCATCTCTGAGGCTGTGGTATATAGAACATTGGTCATCTCTGAGGATGAGATATAAAGGACATTGATCATCTCCGAGCCTGTTATATATAGAACATTCATAATCTCCGTTGCTGAGCTGCATAGGACTTTGGACATCTCCGTGGCTGAGGATGATAGGACATTGCTCATCTCCAAGGCTGAGTTGCATAGAACATTGTTCATCTCCGATGCTGAGGTACATAGAACATTGGACATCTCCGTGGCTGATGTTGATAGAACATTGGTCATTCTGAGGCTGAGGTATATAGAACACTGTTCATCACCACGGCTTAGGTGCAGAGAACATTGATCATCTTTTAGGCTGAGGTATATAGAACATTGGTCATCTCCGAGGCTGCGGTACATAGCACATTGGTCATCCCCGAGGCTGAGGTGCATAGAACATTGGTCATCTCTGAGGCTGAGAAATGTAGAACATTCGTCATCTCCGATGCTGAGGTGCATTGAACATTGGCCATCTACGAGGCTGAGATGCATAGAACATTGGTCAAGTCCGAGGCTGAGGTGCATAGAAGTTTCGTCATCTCTGAGGCTGAGGTATTTAGAACATTGGTCATCTCCGAGGCTGTGGTGCATAGAACATTGGTCATCTCTCAGGCTGATGTGTATAAAACATTGGTCAACTCCGAGGCTGGGTTGCTTGGAAAAATGGTCATCTCCGAGGCTGTGATGCATCGAACACTGATCATCTCCAAGGCTGTGTTGCATAGAACATTGGTCATCTCCGAGGCTGAGATGCATAGAAACTTGGTCATCTCCGGGGCTGAGATTCATAGAACATTGATCAACTCCGATGGCGAGCTGCATAGAACATTGATCAACTCCGAGCCTGAGGTACATCGAAAATATTTCATCTCCGTGGCTGAGGTACATGGAACATTGGTCATCTCTGTGGATGAGGTATATAGAACATTGGACATCTCCGAGGCTGAGGTACATCAAACATTTTTCATCTCCCAGGCTGAAATACATAGAACATTGCTAATCTCCAAGGCTGAGGTGCATAGAATATTGGTCATCTCCGAGGCGGAGGTGCATAGAACATTGCTCACCTCCGATTCTGAGGTGCACAGAGCGTTGCTCATCTCCGAGACAGATGTGCATAGATCATTGCTCATCTCCGAGACTGAGGTGCCTAGAACATTGGTCATCTTTGAGGCTGAGGTATATAGAATATTGGTCATCTCCGCGGCTGAGGTATATAGAACATTGGTCATCTACGAGTCTGATGTGCATACACCATTGGTCATCTCTGAGGCTGTGGTGCATAGATCCTTGCTCATCTCCGAGGCTGAGGTACATAGAACATTGGTCATCTGAGGCTGAGGTATATAGAACATTGGTCATCACCAAGGCTGAGGTGCATAGAACATTGGTCATCTCCGAGGCTGAGGTTTATAGAACATTGGTCATCTACGAGGCTGAGGTGTATAGAACATTGGTCATCTCTGAGGCTGAGGTTTATAGAACATTGGTCATCTCCGAGGCTGAGGTGTATAGAACTTTGGTCATCTCTGAGGCTGAGGTTTATAGAACATTGGTCATCTCCGAGGCTGAGCTGCATAGAACATTGTTCATCTCTTAGGCAGCATTACATAGAATATTGGTCATCTCCGTGGCTGAGGTGCATAGAACATTGCTCATCTCTGAGGCTGAGGTATATAGAACATTGTCAACTCCGAGACTGAGCTGCATCGAACACTGATCATCTCCAAGGCTGTGTTGCATAGAACATTGGTCATCTCCGAGGCTGAGATGCATAGAAACTTGGTCATCTCCGGGGCTGAGATACATAGAACATTGATCAACTCCGATGGCGAGCTGCATAGAACTTGATCAACTCCGAGGCTGAGGTACATCGAACATATTTCATCTCCGTGGCTGAGGTACATGGAACATTGGTCATCTCTGTGGATGAGGTATATAGAACATTGGACATCTCCGAGGCTGAGGTACATCAAACATTTTTCATCTCCCAGGCTGAAATACATAGAACATTGCTAATCTCCAAGGCTGAGGTGCATAGAATATTGGTCATCACCGAGGCGGAGGTGCATAGAACATTGCTCATCTCCGATTCTGAGGTGCACAGAACGTTGCTCATCTCCGAGACAGATGTGCATAGATCATTGCACATCTCCGAGACTGAGGTGCCTAGAACATTGGTCATCTTTGAGGCTGAGGTATATAGAATATTGGTCATCTCCGCGGCTGAGGTATATAGAACTTTGGTCATCTCTGAGGCTGAGCTGCATAGAGCATTTGTCATCTATTAGGCTGAGGTATATAGAACATTGGTCATCTACGAGTCTGATGTGCATACACCATTGGTCATCTCTGAGGCTGAGCTATATAGAACATTGGTCATCACCAAGGCTGAGGTGCATAGATCATTGGTCATCTCCGAGGCTGAGGTTTATAGAACATTGGTCATCTCCGAGGCTGAGGTGTATAGAACATTGGTCATCTCTGAGGCTGAGGTTTATAGAACATTGGTCATCTCCGAGGCTGAGGTACATCGAACATTTTTCATCTCCCAGGCTGAAATACATAGAACATTGGTCATCTCCGAGGCGGAGATTCATAGAACATTGGTCATCTCCGAGGCTGAGCTGCATAGAACATTGGTCATCTCTTAGGCAGCATTACATAGAACATTGGTCATCTCCGAGGCTGAGGTTCATAGAACATTGGTCATCTCCGAGGCTGAGGTGTATAGAACATTGGTCATCTCTGAGGCTGAGGTTTATAGAACATTGGTCATCTCCGAGGCTGAGGTGTATAGAACATTTGTCATCTCTGAGGCTGAGGTGTATAGAACATTGGTCATCTCCGAGGCTGAGCTGCATAGAACATTGGTCATCTCTTAGGCAGCATTACATAGAACATTGGTCATCTCCGTTGCTGAGGTGCATAGAACATTGCTCATCTCTGAGGCTGAGGTATATAGAACATTGTCAACTCCGAGACTGAGCTGCATAGAACATTGGTCATCTCTGAGACTGAGGTTTATAGAACATTGGTCATCTCCGAGGCTGAGCTGCATAGAAACTTGGCCATCTCCGGGGCTGAGATATATAGAACATTGATCAACTCCGATGGCGAGGTGCATAGAACATAGATCAACTCCGAGGCTGAGGTACATCGAACATATTTCATCTCCGTGGCTGAGGTACATGGAACATTTTTCATCACGTAGGCTGAGATGTCTAGAACATTGTTCATCTCCGAGGCTGATGTACATCGAACATATTTCATCTCAGTGGCTGAGGTACATGGAACATTGGTCATCTCTGTGGATGAGGTATATAGAGAATTGGTCATCAGTGATGCAGAGGTATAAAGAACACTGGTCATCTTGGAGTGTGAGGTGCATAGAACAATGGTCATCTCTCAGGCTGATGTGTATAAAACTTTGGTCAACTCCGAGGCTGGGTTGCTTGGAAAAATGGTCATCTCCGAGGCTGTGATGCATCGAACACCGATCATCTCCAAGGCTGTGTTGCATAGAAACTTGGTCATCTCCGGGGCTGAGATACATAGAACATTGATCAACTCCGAGGCTGAGGTACATCGAACATATTTCATCTCCGTGGCTGAGGTACATGGAACATTGGTCAATTCTGTGGATGAGGTATATAGAACATTGGTCATCTCCGAGGCTGAGGTACATCGAACATTTTTCATCTCCCAGGCTGAAATACATAGAACATTAGTCATCTCCGAGGCGGAGGTTCATAGAACATTGGTCATCTCCGAGGCTGAGCTGCATAGAACATTGGTCATCTCTTAGGCAGCATTACATATAACATTGGTCATCTCCGAGGCTGAGATACATCGAACATTTTTCATCTCCCAGGCTGAAATACATAGAACATTGCTCATCTCTGAGGCTGAGGTATATAGAACATTGTCAACTCCGAGACTGAGCTGCATAGAACATTGGTCATCTCTGAGGCTGAGGTTTATAGAACATTGGTCATCTCCGAGGCTGAGCTGCATAGAAACTTGGTCATCTCCGGGGCTGAGATATATAGAACATTGATCAACTCCGATGGCGAGGTGCATAGAACATAGATCAACTCCGAGGCTGAGGTACATCGAACATATTTCATTTCCGTGGCTGAGGAACATGGAACATTTTTCATCACGTAGGCTGAGATGTCTACAACATTGTTCATCTCCGAGGCTGAGGTTTATAGAACATTGGTCATCTCCGAGGCTGAGTTGTATAGAACATTGGTCATCTCCGAGGCGGAGCTGCATAGAACATTGCTCATCTCCGATTCTGAGGTGCACAGAACGTTGCTCATCTCCGAGAGAGATGTGCATAGATCATTGCTCTTCTCCGAGACTGAGGTGCCTAGAATATTGGTCATCTTTGAGGCTGAGGTATATAGAACATTGGTCATCTACGAGTCTGATGTGCATACACCATTGGTCATCTCTGAGGCTGTGGTGCATAGATCCTTGGTCATCTCCGAGGCTGAGATATATAGAGCATTGGTCATCTCTGTGGCTGAGGTGCATAGAACATTTGTCATCTCCGAGGCTGAGCTGCATAGAAATTTGGTCATCTCCGAGGCTGAGGTACATAGAACATTGGTCATCTGAGGCAGAGGTATATAGAACATTGGTCATCACCAAGGCTGAGGTGCATAGAACATTGGTCATCTCCGAGGCTGAGGTTTATAGAACATTGGTCATCTCCGAGGCTGAGGTGTACAGAACATTGGTCATCTCTGAGGCTGAGGTTTATAGAACATTGGTCATCTCCGAGGCTGAGGTGTATAGAACATTGGTCATCTCCGAGGCTGAGCTGCATAGAACATTGTTCATCTCTTAGGCAGCATTACATAGAATATTGGTCATCTCCGTGGCTGAGGTGCATAGAACATTGCTCATCTCTGAGGCTGAGGTATATAGAACATTGTCAACTCCGAGACTGAACTGCATAGAACATTGGTCATCTCTGAGGCTCAGGTTTATAGAACATTGGTCATCTCCGAGGCGGAGCTGCATAGAAACTTGGTCATCTCCGGGGCTGAGATATATAGAACATTGATCAACTCCGATGGCGAGGTGCATAGAACATAGATCAACTCCGAGGCTGAGGTACATCGAACATATTTCATCTCCGTGGCTGAGGTACATGGAACATTTTTCATCACGTAGGCTGAGATGTCTAGACCATTGTTCATCTCCGAGGTTGAGGTACATCGAACATATTTCATCTCAGTGGCTGAGGTACATGGAACATTGGTCATCTCAGTGGATGAGGTATATAGAGAATTGGTCATCAATGATGCAGAGGTATAAAGAACATTGGTCATCTTGGAGTGTGAGGTGCATAGAACAATGGTCATCTCTCAGGCTGATGTGTATAAAACATTGGTCAACTCCGAGGCTGGGTTGCTTGGAAAAATGGTCATATCCGAGGCTGTGATGCATCGAACACCGATCATCTCCAAGGCTGTGTTGCACAGAAACTTGGTCATCTCCGGGGCTGAGATACATAGAACATTGATCAACTCCGATGGCGAGGTGCATAGAACATTGATCAACTCCGAGGCTGAGGTACATCGAACATATTTCATCTCCGTGGCTGAGGTACATGGAACATTGGTCATCTCTGTGGATGAGGTATATAGAACATTGGTCATCTCCGAGGCTGAGGTACATCGAACATTTTTCATCTCCCAGGCTGAAATACATAGAACATTGGTCATCTCCGAGGCGGAGATTCATAGAACATTGGTCATCTCCGAGGCTGAGCTGCATAGAGCATTGGTCATCTCTTAGGCAGCTTTACATAGAACATTGGTCATCTCCGAGGCTGAGGTTCATAGAACATTGGTCATCTCCGAGGCTGAGGTGTATAGAACATTGGTCATCTCTGAGGCTGAGGTTTATAGAACATTGGTCATCTCCGAGGCTGAGGTGTATAGAACATTGGTCATCTCCGAGGCTGAGCTGCATAGAACATTGGTCATCTCTTAGGCAGCATTACATAGAACATTGGTCATCTCCGTTGCTGAGGTGCATAGAACATTGCTCATCTCTGAGGCTGAGGTATATAGAACATTGTCAACTCCGAGACTGAGCTGCATAGAACATTGGTCATCTCTGAGGCTGAGGTTTATAGAACATTAGTCATCTCCGAGGCTGAGCTGCATAGAAACTTGGCCATCTCCGGGGCTGAGATATATAGAACATTGATCAACTCCGATGGCGAAGTGCATAGAACATAGATCAACTCCGAGGCTGAGGTACATCGAACATATTTCATCTCCGTGGCTGAGGTACATGGAACATTTTTCATCACGTAGGCTGAGGTACATGGAACATTTTTCATCTCCGAGGCTGAGGTACATCGAACATATTTCATCTCAGTGGCTGAGGTACATGGAACATTGGTCATCTCTGTGGATGAGGTATATAGAGAATTAGTCATCAATGATGCAGAGGTATAAAGAACATTGGTCATCTTGGAGTGTGAGGTGCATATAACAATGGTCATCTCTCAGGCTGATGTGTATAAATCTTTGGTCAACTCCGAGGCTGGGTTGCTTGGAAAAATGGTCATCTCCGAGGCTGTGATGCATCGAACACCGATCATCTCCAAGGCTGTGTTGCATAGAAACTTGGTCATCTCCGGGGCTGAGATACATAGAACATTGATCAACTCCGATGGCGATGTACATAGAACATTGATCAACTCCGAGGCTGAGGTACATCGAACATATTTCATCTCCGTGGCTGAGGTACATGGAACATTGGTCAATTCTGTCGATGAGGTATATAGAACATTGGTCATCTCCGAGGCTGAGGTACATCGAACATTTTTCATCTCCCAGGCTGAAATACATAGAACATTGGTCATCACCGAGGCGGAGGTTCATAGAACATTGGTCATCTCCGAGGCTGAGCTGCATAGAACATTGGTCATCTCTTAGGCAGCATTACATAGGACATTGGTCATCTCCGAGGCTGAGGTACATCGAACATTTTTCATCTCCCAAGCTGAAATACATAGAACATTGCTCATCTCTGAGGCTGAGGTATATAGAACATTGTCAACTCCGAGACTGAGCTGCATAGAACATTGGTCATCTCTGAGGCTGAGGTTTATAGAACATTGGTCATCTCCGAGGCTGAGCTGCATAGAAACTTGGTCATCTCCGGGGCTGAGATATATAGAACATTGATCAACTCCGATGGCGAGGTGCATAGAACATAGATCAACTCCGAGGCTGAGGTACATCGAACATATTTCATCTCCGTGGCTGAGGAACATGGAACATTTTTCATCACGTAGGCTGAGATGTCTAGAACATTGTTCATCTCCGAGGCAGAGGTACATCGAACATATTTCATCTCAGTGGCTGAGGTACATGGAACATTGGTCATCTCTGTGGATGAGGTATATAGAGAATTGGTCATCAATGATGCAGAGGTATAAAGAACATTGGTCATCTCGGAGTGTGAGGTGCATAGAACAATGGTCATCTCTCAGGCTGATGTGTATAAAACATTGGTCAACTCCGAGGCTGGGTTGCTTGGAAAAATGGTCATCTCCGAGGCTGTGATGCATCGAACACTGATCATCTCCAAGGCTGTGTTGCATAGAACATTGGTCATCTCCGAGGCTGAGATGCATAGAAACTTGGTCATCTCCGGGGCTGAGATACATAGAACATTGATCAACTCCGATGGCGAGCTGCATAGATCATTGATCAACTCCGAGGCTGAGGTACATCGAACATATTTCATCTCCGTGGCTGAGGTACATGGAACATTGGTCATCTCTGTGGATGAGGTATATAGAACATTGGACATCTCCGAGGCTGAGGTACATCAAACATTTTTCATCTCCCAGGCTGAAATACATAGAACATTGCTAATCTCCAAGGCTGAGGTGCATAGAATATTGGTCATCTCCGAGGCGGAGGTGCATAGAACATTGCTCATCTCCGATTCTGAGGTGCACAGAACGTTGCTCATCTCCGAGACAGATGTGCATAGATCAGTGCTCATCTCCGAGACTGAGGTGCCTAGAACATTGGTCATCTTTGAGGCTGAGGTATATAGAACATTGGTCATCTCCGACGCTGAGGTATATAGAACATTGGTCATCTCTGAGGCTGAGCTGCATAGAGCATTTGTCATCTATTAGGCTGAGGTATATAGAACATTGGTCATCTACGAGTCTGATGTGCATACACCATTGGTCATCTCTGAGGCTGTGGTGCATAGATCCTTGGTCATCTCCGAGGCTGAGATATATAGCGCATTGGTCATCTCCGTGGCTGAGGTGCATAGAACATTGGTCATCTACGAGGCTGAGCTGCATAGAAATTTGGTCATCTCCGAGGCTGAGGTACATAGAACATTGGTCATCTGAGACTGAGGTATATAGAACATTGGACATCACCAAGGCTGAGGTGCATAGAACATTGGTCATCTGAGGCTGAGGTTTATAGAACATTGGTCATCTCCGAGCCTGAGGTGTATAGAACATTGGTCATCTCTAAGGCTGAGGTTTATAGAACATTGGTCATCTCCGAGGCTGAGGTGTATAGAACATTGGTCATCTCTGAGGCTGAGGTTTATAGAACATTGGTCATCTCCGAGGCTGAGCTGCATAGAACATTGTTCATCTCTTAGGCAGCATTACATAGAATATTGGTCATCTCCGTGGCTGAGGTGCATAGAACATTGCTCATCTCTGAGGCTGAGGTATATAGAACATTGTCAACTCCGAGACTGAGCTGCATAGAACATTGGTCATCTCTGAGGCTGAGTTTTATAGAACATTGGACATCTCCGAGGCTGAGCTGCATAGAAACTTGTTCATCTCCGGGGCTGAGATATATAGAACATTGATCAACTCCGAAGGCGAGGTGCATAGAACATAGATCATCTCCGAGGTTGAGGTACATCGAACATATTTCATCTCAGTGGCTGAGGTACATGGAACATTGGTCATCTCTGTGGATGAGGTATATAGAGAATTGGTCATCAATGATGCAGAGGTATAAAGAACATTGGTCATCTTGGAGTGTGAGGTGCATAGAACAATGGTCATCTCTCAGGCTGATGTGTATAAAACATTGGTCATCTCCGAGGCTGGGTTGCTTGGAAAAATGGTTATCTCCGAGGCTGTGATGCATCGAACACTGATCATCTCCAAGGCTGTGTTGCATAGAAACTTGGTCATCTCCGGGGCTGAGATACATAGAACATTGATCAACTCCGATGGCGAGGTGCATAGAACATTGATCAACTCCGAGGCTGAGGTACATCGAACATATTTCATCTCCGTGGCTGAGGTACATGGAACATTGGTCATCTCTGTGGATGAGGTATATAGAACATTGGTCATCTCCGAGGCTGAGGTACATCGAACATTTTTCATCTCCCAGGCTGAAATACATAGAACATTGGTCATCTCCGAGGCGGAGATTCATAGAACATTGGTCATCTACGAGGCTGAGCTGCATAGAACATTGGTCATCTCTTAGGCAGCATTACATAGAACATTGGTCATCTCCGAGGCTGAGGTTCATAGAACATTGGTCATCTCCGAGGATGAGGTGTATAGAACATTAGTCATCTCTGAGGCTGAGGTGTATAGAACATTGGTCATCTCCGAGGCTGAGCTGCATAGAACATTGGTCATCTCTTAGGCAGCATTACATAGAACATTGGTCATCTCCGTTGCTGAGGTGCATAGAACATTGCTCATCTCTGAGGCTGAGATATATAGAACATTGTCAACTCCGAGACTGAGCTGCATAGAACATTGGTCATCTCTGAGGCTGAGGTTTATAGAACATTGGTCATCTCCGAGGCTGAGCTGCATAGAAACTTGGTCATCTCCGGGGCTGAGATATATAGAACATTGATCAACTCCGATGGCGAGCTGCATAGAACATAGATCAACTCCGAGGCTGAGGTACATCGAACATATTTCATCTCCGTGGCTGAGGTACATGGAACATTTTTCATCACGTAGGCTGAGATGTCTAGAACATTGTTCATCTCCGAGGCTGAGGTACATCGAACATATTTCATCTCAGTGGCTGAGGTACATGGAACATTGGTCATCTCTGTGGATGAGGTATATAGAGAATTGGTCATCAATGATGCAGAGGTATAAAGAACATTGGTCATCTTGGAGTGTGAGGTGCATAGAACAATGGTCATCTCTCAGGCTGATGTGTATAAAACTTTGGTCAACTCCGAGGCTGGGTTGCTTGGAAAAATGGTCATCTCCGAGGCTGTGATGCATCGCACACCGATCATCTCCAAGGCTGTGTTGCATAGAAACTTGGTCATCTCCGGGGCTGAGATACATAGAACATTGATCAACTCCGATGGCGATGTGCATAGAACATTGATCAACTCCGAGGCTGAGGTACATCGAACATATTTCATCTCCGGGGCTGAGGTACATGGAACATTGGTCAATTCTGTGGATGAGGTATATAGAACATTGGTCATCTCCGAGGCTGAGGTACATCGAACATTTTTCATCTCCCAGGCTGAAATACATAGAACATTGCTCATCTCTGAGGCTGAGGTATATAGAACATTGTCAACTCCGAGACTGAGCTGCATAGAACATTGGTCATCTCTGAGGCTGAGGTTTATAGAACATTGGTCATCTCCGAGGCTGAGGTACATCGAACATATTTCATCTCAGTGGCTGAGGTACATGGAACATTGGTCATCTCTGTGGATGAGGTATATAGAGAATTGGTCATCAATGATGCAGAGGTATAAAGAACATTGGTCATCTCGGAGTGTGAGGTGCATAGAACAATGGTCATCTCTCAGGCTGATGTGTATAAAACATTGGTCAACTCCGAGGCTGGGTTGCTTGGAAAAATGCTCATCCCCGAGGCTGTGATTCATCGAACACTGATCATCTCCAAGGCTGTGTTGCATAGAACATTGGTCATCTCCGAGGCTGAGATGCATAGAAACTTGGTCATCTCCGGGGCTGAGATACATAGAACATTGATCAACTCCGATGGCGAGCTGCATAGAACATTGATCAACTCCGAGGCTGAGGTACATCGAACATATTTCATCTCCGTGGCTGAGGTACATGGAACATTGCTCATCTCTGTGGATGAGGTATATAGAACATTGGTCATCTCCGAGGCTGAGGTACAACAAACATTTTTCATCTCCCAGGCTGAAATACATAGAACATTGCTAATCTCCAAGGCTGAGGTGCATAGAATATTGGTCATCTCCGAGGCGAAGGTGCATACAACATTGCTCATCTCCGAGTCTGAGGTGCACAGAACGTTGCTCATCTCCGAGGCAGATGTGCATAGATCATTGCTCATCTCCGAGACTGAGGTGCCTAGAACGTTGGTCATCTTTGAGGCTGAGGTATATAGAACATTGGTCATCTCCGAGGCTGAGGTATGTAGAACATTGGTCATCTCTGAGGCTGAGCTGCATAGAACATTTGTCATCTCTTAGGCTGAGGTATATAGAACATTGGTCATCTACGAGTCTGAGGTGCATACACCATTGGTCATCTCTGAGGCTGTGGTGCATAGATCCTTGGTCATCTCCGAGGCTGAGATATATAGAGCATTGGTCATCTCTGTGGCTGAGGTGCATAGAACATTTGTCATCTCCGAGGTTGAGCTGCATAGAAATTTGGTCATCTCCGAGGCTGAGGTACATAGAACATTGGTCATCTGAGGCTGAGGTATATAGAACATTGGTCATCACCAAGGCTGAGGTGCATAGAGCATTGGTCATCTCTCAGGCTGAAATGTATAAAACATTGGTCATCTCCAAGGCTGTGGTGCATAGAACATTGGTCATCTCCATGGCGTGGTGCATAGAACATTGGTCCTCTGCGAGGCTGAGATGCATAAAACATTGGTCACCTCTGAAGCTGAGTTATACAGAACATTGGTCATCTCTGAGGCTGAGGTGTATAGAACATTGGTCATCTCCGAGGCTGAGCTGCATAGAACATTGGTCATCTCCGAGGCAGCATTACATAGATCATTGGTCATCTCCGTGGCTGAGGTGCATAGAACATTGTTCATCTCTGAGTCTGAGGTATATAGAACATTGTCACCTCCGAGGCTGACCTGCATAGAAATTTGGTCATCTCTGAGGCTGTGGTATATAGAACATTGGTCATCTCCGAGGCTGAGGTACATAGAACATTGGTCATTTGAGGCTGAGGTATATAGAACATTGGTCATCACCAAGGCTGAGGTGCATAGAACATTGGTCATCTCTCAGGCTGAAATGTATAAAACATTGGTCAGCTCCAAGGCTGTGGTGCATAGAACATTGGTCCTCTGCGAGGCTGAGATGCATAAAACATTGGTCACCTCTGAAGCTGAGGTGTATAGAACATTGGTCATCTCTGAGGCTGAGGTGTATAGAACATTGGTCATCTCCGAGGCTGAGCTGCATAGAACATTGGTCATCTCCGTGGCTGAGGTGATTAGAACATTGCTCATCTCTGAGTCTGAGGTATATAGAACATTGTCACCTCCGAGGCTGACCTGCATAGAACATTGGTCATCTCTGAGGCTGAGGTTTATAGAACATTGGTCATCTCCGAGGCTGAGCTGCATAGAAACTTGGTCATCTCTGAGGCTGTGGAATATAGAACATTGGTCATCTCTGAGGATGAGATATAAAGAACATTGTTCATCTCCGAGCCTGTTATATATAGAACATTCATAATCTCCGTTGCTGTGCTGCATAGAACTTTGGACATCTCCGTGGCTGAGGATGATAGGACATTGCTCATCTCCAAGGCTGCGTTGCATAGAACATTGTTCATCTCCGATGCTGAGGTACATAGAACATTGGACATCTCCGTGGCTGATGTTGATAGAACATTGGTCATCCTGAGGCTGAGGTATATAGAACACCGTTCATCACCACGGCTTAGGTGCAGAGAACATTGATCATCTTTTAGGCTGAGGTATATAGAACATTGGTCATCTCCGAGGCTGCGGTACATAGCACATTGGTCATCCCCGAGGCTGAGGTGCATAGAACATTGGTCATCTCTGAGGCTGAGAAATGTAGAACATTCGTCATCTCCGATGCTGAGGTGCATTGAACATTGGCCATCTACGAGGCTGAGATGCATAGAACATTGGTCAAGTCCGAGGCTGAGGTGCATAGAACTTTGGTCATCTCTGAGGCTGAGGTATTTAGAACATTGGTCATCTCCGAGGCTGTGGTGCATAGAACATTGGTCATCTCTTAGGGTGAAGTGTATAAAAGATTGGTCATCTCCGAGGCTGAGATGCATAGAACGTTGGTCATTTCCATGGCTGAGTTGCATAAAATTTGGTCATCTCTGAAGCTGAGCTGCATAGAACATTTGTTCTCTGAGTCTGATGTATATAGAACCTTGGTCATCTCCAAGTCTGAGGTGGATAAACCATTGGTCATCTCTGAGGCTGTGGTGCATAGAGCGTTGGTCATCTCCTAGGCAGATGTGCATAGATCAATGCTCATCTCCGAGTCAGAGGTGCCTAGAACATTGGTCATCTTTGAGGCTGATGTATATAGAACATTGGTCATCTCCGAGGCTGAGGTGTATAGAACATTGGTCATCTCAGAGGCTGAGCTGCATAGAACATTTATCATCTCTTAGGCTGAGGTATATAGAACATTGGTCATCTACGAGGCTGAGGTTTATAGAACATTGGTCATCTCCGAGGCTGAGCTGCATAGAACATTGTTCATCTCTTAGGCAGCATTACATAGAATATTGGTCATCTCCGTGGCTGAGGTGCATAGAACATTGCTCATCTCTGAGGCTGAGGTATATAGAACATTGTCAACTCCGAGACTGAGCTGCATAGAACATTGGTCATCTCTGAGGCTGAGGTTTATAGAACATTGGTCATCTCCGAGGCTGAGCTGCATAGAAACTTGGTCATCTCCGGGGCTGAGATATATAGAACATTGATCAACTCCGATGGCGTGGTGCATAGAACATAGATCAACTCCGAGGCTGAGGTACATCGAACATATTTCATCTCCGTGGCTGAGGTACATGGAACATTTTTCATCACGTAGGCTGAGATGTCTAGACCATTGTTCATCTCCGAGGTTGAGGTACATCGAACATATTTCATCTCAGTGGCTGAGGTACATGGAACATTGGTCATCTCTGTGGATGAGGTATATAGAGAATTGGTCATCAATGATGCAGAGGTATAAAAACATTGGTCATCTTGGAGTGTGAGGTGCATAGAACAATGGTCATCTCTCAGGCTGATGTGTATAAAACATTGGTCAACTCCGAGGCTGGGTTGCTTGGAAAAATGGTCATCTCCGAGGCTGTGATGCATCGAACACTGATCATCTCCAAGGCTGTGTTGCATAGAAACTTGGTCATCTCCGGGGCTGAGATACATAGAACATTGGTCATCTCTTAGGCAGCATTACATAGAACATTGGTCATCTCCGAGGCTGAGGTTCATAGAACATTGGTCATCTCCGAGGATGAGGTGTATAGAACATTGGTCATCTCTGAGGCTGAGTTACATCGAACATTTTTCATCTCCCAGGCTGAAATACATAGAACATTGGTCATCTCCAAGGCGGAGATTCATAGAACATTGGTCATCTCCGAGGCTGAGCTGCATAGAACATTGGTCATCTCTTAGGCAGCATTACATAGAACATTGGTCATCTCCGAGGCTGAGGTTCATAGAACATTGGTCATCTCCGAGGATGAGGTGTATAGAACATTGGTCATCTCTGAGGCTGAGGTGTATAGAACATTGGTCATCTCCGAGGCTGAGCTGCATAGAACATTGGTAATCTCTTAGGCAGCATTACATAGAACATTGGTCATCTCTTAGGCAGCATTACATAGAACATTGGTCATCTCCGAGGCTGAGGTTCACAGAACATTGGTCATCTCCGAGGCTGAGGTGTATAGAACATTGGTCATCTCTGAGGCTGAGGTTTATAGAACATTGGTCATCTCCGAGGCTGAGGTGTATAGAACATTGGTCATCTCTGAGGCTGAGGTGTATAGAACATTGGTCATCTCCGAGGCTGAGCTGCATAGAACATTGGTCATCTCTTAGGCAGCATTACATAGAACATTGGTCATCTCCGTTGCTGAGGTGCATAGAACATTGCTCATCTCTGAGGCTGAGGTACATAGAACATTGTCAACTCCGAGACTGAGCTGCATAGAACATTGGTCATCTCTGAGGCTGAGGTTTATAGAACATTAGTCATCTCCGAGGCTGAGCTGCATAGAAACTTGGCCATCTCCGGGGCTGAGATATATAGCACATTGATCAACTCCGATGGCGAGGTGCATAGAACATAGATCAACTCCGAGGCTGAGGTACATCGAACATATTTCATCTCCGTGGCTGAGGTACATGGAACATTTTTCATCACGTAGGCTGAGATGTCTAGAACATTGTTCATCTCCGAGGCTGAGGTACATCGAACATATTTCATCTCAGTGGCTGAGGTACATGGAACATTGGTCATCTCTGTGGATGAGGTATATAGAGAATTAGTCATCAATGATGCAGAGGTATAAAGAACATTGGTCATCTTGGAGTGTGAGGTGCATATAACAATGGTCATCTCTCAGGCTGATGTGTATAAATCTTTGGTCAACTCCGAGGCTGGGTTGCTTGGAAAAATGGTCATCTCCGAGGCTGTGATGCATCGAACACCGATCATCTCCAAGGCTGTGTTGCATAGAAACTTGGTCATCTCCGGGGCTGAGATACATAGAACATTGATCAACTCCGATGGCGATGTACATAGAACATTGATCAACTCCGAGGCTGAGGTACATCGAACATATTTCATCTCCGTGGCTGAGGTACATGGAACATTGGTCAATTCTGTCGATGAGGTATATAGAACATTGGTCATCTCCGAGGCTGAGGTACATCGAACTTTTTTCATCTCCCAGGCTGAAATACATAGAACATTGGTCATCTCTGAGGCTGAGGTTTATAGAACATTGGTCATCTCCGAGGCTGAGCTGCATAGAAACTTGGTCATCTCCGGGGCTGAGATATATAGAACATTGATCAACTCCGATGGCGAGCTGCATAGAACATAGATCAACTCCGAGGCTGAGGTACATCGAACATATTTCATCTCCGTGGCTGAGGTACATGGAACATTTTTCATCACGTAGGCTGAGATGTCTAGAACATTGTTCATCTCCGAGGCTGAGGTACATCGAACATATTTCATCTCAGTGGCTGAGGTACATGGAACATTGGTCATCTCTGTGGATGAGGTATATAGAGAATTGGTCATCAATGATGCAGAGGTATAAAGAACATTGGTCATCTTGGAGTGTGAGGTGCATAGAACAATGGTCATCTCTCAGGCTGATGTGTATAAAACTTTGGTCAACTCCGAGGCTGGGTTGCTTGGAAAAATGGTCATCTCCGAGGCTGTGATGCATCGCACACCGATCATCTCCAAGGCTGTGTTGCATAGAAACTTGGTCATCTCCGGGGCTGAGATACATAGAACATTGATCAACTCCGATGGCGATGTGCATAGAACATTGATCAACTCCGAGGCTGAGGTACATCGAACATATTTCATCTCCGGGGCTGAGGTACATGGAACATTGGTCAATTCTGTGGATGAGGTATATAGAACATTGGTCATCTCCGAGGCTGAGGTACATCGAACATTTTTCATCTCCCAGGCTGAAATACATAGAACATTGCTCATCTCTGAGGCTGAGGTATATAGAACATTGTCAACTCCGAGACTGAGCTGCATAGAACATTGGTCATCTCTGAGGCTGAGGTTTATAGAACATTGGTCATCTCCGAGGCTGAGGTACATCGAACATATTTCATCTCAGTGGCTGAGGTACATGGAACATTGGTCATCTCTGTGGATGAGGTATATAGAGAATTGGTCATCAATGATGCAGAGGTATAAAGAACATTGGTCATCTCGGAGTGTGAGGTGCATAGAACAATGGTCATCTCTCAGGCTGATGTGTATAAAACATTGGTCAACTCCGAGGCTGGGTTGCTTGGAAAAATGCTCATCCCCGAGGCTGTGATTCATCGAACACTGATCATCTCCAAGGCTGTGTTGCATAGAACATTGGTCATCTCCGAGGCTGAGATGCATAGAAACTTGGTCATCTCCGGGGCTGAGATACATAGAACATTGGTCAACTCCGATGGCGAGCTGCATAGAACATTGATCAACTCCGAGGCTGAGGTACATCGAACATATTTCATCTCCGTGGCTGAGGTACATGGAACATTGCTCATCTCTGTGGATGAGGTATATAGAACATTGGTCATCTCCGAGGCTGAGGTACAACAAACATTTTTCATCTCCCAGGCTGAAATACATAGAACATTGCTAATCTCCAAGGCTGAGGTGCATAGAATATTGGTCATCTCCGAGGCGAAGGTGCATACAACATTGCTCATCTCCGAGTCTGAGGTGCACAGAACGTTGCTCATCTCCGAGGCAGATGTGCATAGATCATTGCTCATCTCCGAGACTGAGGTGCCTAGAACGTTGGTCATCTTTGAGGCTGAGGTATATAGAACATTGGTCATCTCCGAGGCTGAGGTATGTAGAACATTGGTCATCTCTGAGGCTGAGCTGCATAGAACATTTGTCATCTCTTAGGCTGAGGTATATAGAACATTGGTCATCTACGAGTCTGAGGTGCATACACCATTGGTCATCTCTGAGGCTGTGGTGCATAGATCCTTGGTCATCTCCCAGGCTGAGATATATAGAGCATTGGTCATCTCTGTGGCTGAGGTGCATAGAACATTTGTCATCTCCGAGGTTGAGCTGCATAGAAATTTGGTCATCTCCGAGGCTGAGGTACATAGAACATTGGTCATCTGAGGCTGAGGTATATAGAACATTGGTCATCACCAAGGCTGAGGTGCATAGAGCATTGGTCATCTCTCAGGCTGAAATGTATAAAACATTGGTCATCTCCAAGGCTGTGGTGCATAGAACATTGGTCATCTCCATGGCGTGGTGCATAGAACATTGGTCCTCTGCGAGGCTGAGATGCATAAAACATTGGTCACCTCTGAAGCTGAGTTATACAGAACATTGGTCATCTCTGAGGCTGAGGTGTATAGAACATTGGTCATCTCCGAGGCTGAGCTGCATAGAACATTGGTCATCTCCGAGGCAGCATTACATAGATCATTGGTCATCTCCGTGGCTGAGGTGCATAGAACATTGCTCATCTCTGAGTCTGAGGTATATAGAACATTGTCACCTCCGAGGCTGACCTGCATAGAAATTTGGTCATCTCTGAGGCTGTGGTATATAGAACATTGGTCATCTCCGAGGCTGAGGTACATAGAACATTGGTCATTTGAGGCTGAGGTATATAGAACATTGGTCATCACCAAGGCTGAGGTGCATAGAACATTGGTCATCTCTCAGGCTGAAATGTATAAAACATTGGTCAGCTCCAAGGCTGTGGTGCATAGAACATTGGTCCTCTGCGAGGCTGAGATGCATAAAACATTGGTCACCTCTGAAGCTGAGGTGTATAGAACATTGGTCATCTCTGAGGCTGAGGTGTATAGAACATTGGTCATCTCCGAGGCTGAGCTGCATAGAACATTGGTCATCTCCGTGGCTGAGGTGATTAGAACATTGCTCATCTCTGAGTCTGAGGTATATAGAACATTGTCACCTCCGAGGCTGACCTGCATAGAACATTGGTCATCTCTGAGGCTGAGGTTTATAGAACATTGGTCATCTCCGAGGCTGAGCTGCATAGAAACTTGGTCATCTCTGAGGCTGTGGAATATAGAACATTGGTCATCTCTGAGGATGAGATATAAAGAACATTGTTCATCTCCGAGCCTGTTATATATAGAACATTCATAATCTCCGTTGCTGTGCTGCATAGAACTTTGGACATCTCCGTGGCTGAGGATGATAGGACATTGCTCATCTCCAAGGCTGCGTTGCATAGAACATTGTTCATCTCCGATGCTGAGGTACATAGAACATTGGACATCTCCGTGGCTGATGTTGATAGAACATTGGTCATCCTGAGGCTGAGGTATATAGAACACCGTTCATCACCACGGCTTAGGTGCAGAGAACATTGATCATCTTTTAGGCTGAGGTATATAGAACATTGGTCATCTCCGAGGCTGCGGTACATAGCACATTGGTCATCCCCGAGGCTGAGGTGCATAGAACATTGGTCATCTCTGAGGCTGAGAAATGTAGAACATTCGTCATCTCCGATGCTGAGGTGCATTGAACATTGGCCATCTACGAGGCTGAGATGCATAGAACATTGGTCAAGTCCGAGGCTGAGGTGCATAGAACTTTGGTCATCTCTGAGGCTGAGGTATTTAGAACATTGGTCATCTCCGAGGCTGTGGTGCATAGAACATTGGTCATCTCTTAGGGTGAAGTGTATAAAAGATTGGTCATCTCCGAGGCTGAGATGCATAGAACGTTGGTCATTTCCATGGCTGAGTTGCATAAAATTTGGTCATCTCTGAAGCTGAGCTGCATAGAACATTTGTTCTCTGAGTCTGATGTATATAGAACCTTGGTCATCTCCAAGTCTGAGGTGGATAAACCATTGGTCATCTCTGAGGCTGTGGTGCATAGAGCGTTGGTCATCTCCTAGGCAGATGTGCATAGATCAATGCTCATCTCCGAGTCAGAGGTGCCTAGAACATTGGTCATCTTTGAGGCTGAGGTATATAGAACATTGGTCATCTCCGAGGCTGAGGTGTATAGAACATTGGTCATCTCAGAGGCTGAGCTGCATAGAACATTTATCATCTCTTAGGCTGAGGTATATAGAACATTGGTCATCTACGAGGCTGAGGTTTATAGAACATTGGTCATCTCCGAGGCTGAGCTGCATAGAACATTGTTCATCTCTTAGGCAGCATTACATAGAATATTGGTCATCTCCGTGGCTGAGGTGCATAGAACATTGCTCATCTCTGAGGCTGAGGTATATAGAACATTGTCAACTCCGAGACTGAGCTGCATAGAACATTGGTCATCTCTGAGGCTGAGGTTTATAGAACATTGGTCATCTCCGAGGCTGAGCTGCATAGAAACTTGGTCATCTCCGGGGCTGAGATATATAGAACATTGATCAACTCCGATGGCGAGGTGCATAGAACATAGATCAACTCCGAGGCTGAGGTACATCGAACATATTTCATCTCCGTGGCTGAGGTACATGGAACATTTTTCATCACGTAGGCTGAGATGTCTAGACCATTGTTCATCTCCGAGGTTGAGGTACATCGAACATATTTCATCTCAGTGGCTGAGGTACATGGAACATTGGTCATCTCTGTGGATGAGGTATATAGAGAATTGGTCATCAATGATGCAGAGGTATAAAAACATTGGTCATCTTGGAGTGTGAGGTGCATAGAACAATGGTCATCTCTCAGGCTGATGTGTATAAAACATTGGTCAACTCCGAGGCTGGGTTGCTTGGAAAAATGGTCATCTCCGAGGCTGTGATGCATCGAACACTGATCATCTCCAAGGCTGTGTTGCATAGAAACTTGGTCATCTCCGGGGCTGAGATACATAGAACATTGGTCATCTCTTAGGCAGCATTACATAGAACATTGGTCATCTCCGAGGCTGAGGTTCATAGAACATTGGTCATCTCCGAGGATGAGGTGTATAGAACATTGGTCATCTCTGAGGCTGAGGTACATCGAACATTTTTCATCTCCCAGGCTGAAATACATAGAACATTGGTCATCTCCAAGGCGGAGATTCATAGAACATTGGTCATCTCCGAGGCTGAGCTGCATAGAACATTGGTCATCTCTTAGGCAGCATTACATAGAACATTGGTCATCTCCGAGGCTGAGGTTCATAGAACATTGGTCATCTCCGAGGATGAGGTGTATAGAACATTGGTCATCTCTGAGGCTGAGGTGTATAGAACATTGGTCATCTCCGAGGCTGAGCTGCATAGAACATTGGTAATCTCTTAGGCAGCATTACATAGAACATTGGTCATCTCTTAGGCAGCATTACATAGAACATTGGTCATCTCCGAGGCTGAGGTTCACAGAACATTGGTCATCTCCGAGGCTGAGGTGTATAGAACATTGGTCATCTCTGAGGCTGAGGTTTATAGAACATTGGTCATCTCCGAGGCTGAGGTGTATAGAACATTGGTCATCTCTGAGGCTGAGATGTATAGAACATTGGTCATCTCCGAGGCTGAGCTGCATAGAACATTGGTCATCTCTTAGGCAGCATTACATAGAACATTGGTCATCTCCGTTGCTGAGGTGCATAGAACATTGCTCATCTCTGAGGCTGAGGTACATAGAACATTGTCAACTCCGAGACTGAGCTGCATAGAACATTGGTCATCTCTGAGGCTGAGGTTTATAGAACATTAGTCATCTCCGAGGCTGAGCTGCATAGAAACTTGGCCATCTCCGGGGCTGAGATATATAGAACATTGATCAACTCCGATGGCGAGGTGCATAGAACATAGATCAACTCCGAGGCTGAGGTACATCGAACATATTTCATCTCCGTGGCTGAGGTACATGGAACATTTTTCATCACGTAGGCTGAGATGTCTAGAACATTGTTCATCTCCGAGGCTGAGGTACATCGAACATATTTCATCTCAGTGGCTGAGGTACATGGAACATTGGTCATCTCTGTGGATGAGGTATATAGAGAATTGGTCATCAATGATGCAGAGGTATAAAGAACATTGGTCATCTTGGAGTGTGAGGTGCATATAACAATGGTCATCTCTCAGGCTGATGTGTATAAATCTTTGGTCAACTCCGAGGCTGGGTTGCTTGGAAAAATGGTCATCTCCGAGGCTGTGATGCATCGAACACCGATCATCTCCAAGGCTGTGTTGCATAGAAACTTGGTCATCTCCGGGGCTGAGATACATAGAACATTGATCAACTCCGATGGCGATGTACATAGAACATTGATCAACTCCGAGGCTGAGGTACATCGAACATATTTCATCTCCGTGGCTGAGGTACATGGAACATTGGTCAATTCTGTCGATGAGGTATATAGAACATTGGTCATCTCCGAGGCTGAGGTACATCGAACTTTTTTCATCTCCCAGGCTGAAATACATAGAACATTGGTCATCTCCGAGGCTGAGCTGCATAGAACATTGGTCATCTCTGAGGCTGAGGTTTATAGAACATTGGTCATCTCCGAGGCTGAGCTGCATAGAAACTTGGTCATCTCCGGGGCTGAGATATATAGAACATTGATCAACTCCGATGGCGAGGTGCATAGAACATAGATCAACTCCGAGGCTGAGGTACATCGAACATATTTCATCTCCGTGGCGGAGGTACATGGAACATTTTTCATCACGTAGGCTGAGATGTCTAGACCATTGTTCATCTCCGAGGTTGAGGTACATCGAACATATTTCATCTCAGTGGCTGAGGTACATGGAACATTGGTCATCTCTGTGGATGAGGTATATAGAGAATTGGTCATCAATGATGCAGAGGTATAAAGAACATTGGTCATCTTGGAGTGTGAGTTGCATAGAACAATGGTCATCTCTCAGGCTGATGTGTATAAAACATTGGTCAACTCCGAGGCTGGGTTGCTTGGAAAAATGGTCATCTCCGAGGCTGTGATGCATCGAACACTGATCATCTCCAAGGCTGTGTTGCATAGAAACTTGGTCATCTCCGGGGCTGAGATACATAGAACATTGATCAACTCCGATGGCGAGGTGCATAGAACATTGATCAACTCCGAGGCTGAGGTACATCGAACATATTTCATCTCCGTGGCTGAGGTACATGGAACATTGGTCATCTCTGTGGATGAGGTATATAGAACATTGGTCATCTCCGAGGCTGAGGTACATCGAACATTTTTCATCTCCCAGGCTGAAATACATAGAAAATTGGTCATCTCCGAGGCGGAGATTCATAGAACATTGGTCATCTCCGAGGCTGAGCTGCATAGAACATTGGTCATCTCTTAGGCAGCATTACATAGAACATTGGTCATCTCCGAGGCTGAGGTTCATAGAACATTGGTCATCTCCAAGGATGAGGTGTATAGAACATTGGTCATCTCTGAGGCTGAGGTGTATAGAACATTGGTCATCTCCGAGGCTGAGCTGCATAGAACATTGGTCATCTCTTAGGCAGCATTACATAGAACATTGGTCATCTCCGAGGCTGAGGTTCATAGAACATTGGTCATCTCCGAGGCTGAGGTGTATAGAACATTGGTCATCTCTGAGGCTGAGGTTTATAGAACATTGGTCATCTCCGAGGCTGAGGTGTATAGAACATTGGTCATCTCTGAGGCTGAGGTGTATAGAACATTGGTCATCTCCGAGGCTGTGCTGCATAGAACATTGGTCATCTCTTAGGCAGCATTACATAGAGGATTGGTCATCTCCGTTGCTGAGGTGCATAGAACATTGCTCATCTCTGAGGCTGAGTTACATAGAACATTGTCAACTCCGAGACTGAGCTGCATAGAACATTGGTCATCTCTGAGGCTGAGGTTTATAGAACATTAGTCATCTCCGAGGCTGAGCTGCATAGAAACTTGGCCATCACCGGGGCTGAGATATATAGAACATTGATCAACTCCGATGGCGAGGTGCATAGAACATAGATCAACTCCGAGGCTGAGGTACATCGAACATATTTCATCTCCGTGGCTGAGGTACATGGAACATTTTTCATCACGTAGGCTGAGATGTCTAGAACATTGTTCACCTCCGAGGCTGAGGTACATCGAACATATTTCATCTCAGTGGCTGAGGTACATGGAACATTGGTCATCTCTGAGGCTGAGGTTTATAGAACATTGGTCATCTCCGAGGCTGAGCTGCATAGAAACTTGGTCATCTCCGGGGCTGAGATATATAGAACATTGATCAACTCCGATGGCGAGGTGCATAGAACATAGATCAACTCCGAGACTGAGGTACATCGAACATATTTCATCTCCGTGGCTGAGGTACATGGAACATTTTTCATCACGTAGGCTGAGATGTCTAGACCATTGTTCATCTCCGAGGTTGAGGTACATCGAACATATTTCATCTCAGTGGCTGAGGTACATGGAACATTGGTCATCTCTGTGGATGAGGTATATAGAGAATTGGTCATCAATGATGCAGAGGTATAAAAACATTGGTCATCTTGGAGTGTGAGGTGCATAGAACAATGGTCATCTCTCAGGCTGATGTGTATAAAACATTGGTCAACTCCGAGGCTGGGTTGCTTGGAAAAATGGTCATCTCCGAGGCTGTGATGCTTCGAACACTGATCATCTCCAAGGCTGTGTTGCATAGAAACTTGGTCATCTCCGGGGCTGAGATACATAGAACATTGGTCATCTCTTAGGCAGCATTACATAGAACATTGGTCATCTCCGAGGCTGAGGTTCATAGAACATTGGTCATCTCCGAGGATGAGGTGTATAGAACATTGGTCATCTCTGAGGCTGAGGTACATCGAACATTTTTCATCTCCCAGGCTGAAATACATAGAACATTGGTCATCTCCAAGGCGGAGATTCATAGAACATTGGTCATCTCCGAGGCTGAGCTGCATAGAACATTGGTCATCTCTTAGGCAGCATTACATAGAACATTGGTCATCTCCGAGGCTGAGGTTCATAGAACATTGGTCATCTCCGAGGATGAGGTGTATAGAACATTGGTCATCTCTGAGGCTGAGGTGTATAGAACATTGGTCATCTCCGAGGCTGAGCTGCATAGAACATTGGTAATCTCTTAGGCAGCATTACATAGAACATTGGTCATCTCTTAGGCAGCATTACATAGAACATTGGTCATCTCCGAGGCTGAGGTTCACAGAACATTGGTCATCTCCGAGGCTGAGGTGTATAGAACATTGGTCATCTCTGAGGCTGAGGTTTATAGAACATTGGTCATCTCCGAGGCTGAGGTGTATAGAACATTGGTCATCTCTGAGGCTGAGGTGTATAGAACATTGGTCATCTCCGAGGCTGAGCTGCATAGAACATTGGTCATCTCTTAGGCAGCATTACATAGAACATTGGTCATCTCCGTTGCTGAGGTGCATAGAACATTGCTCATCTCTGAGGCTGAGGTACATAGAACATTGTCAACTCCGAGACTGAGCTGCATAGAACATTGGTCATCTCTGAGGCTGAGGTTTATAGAACATTAGTCATCTCCGAGGCTGAGCTGCATAGAAACTTGGCCATCTCCGGGGCTGAGATATATAGAACATTGATCAACTCCGATGGCGAGGTGCATAGAACATAGATCAACTCCGAGGCTGAGGTACATCGAACATATTTCATCTCCGTGGCTGAGGTACATGGAACATTTTTCATCACGTAGGCTGAGATGTCTAGAACATTGTTCATCTCCGAGGCTGAGGTACATCGAACATATTTCATCTCAGTGGCTGAGGTACATGGAACATTGGTCATCTCTGTGGATGAGGTATATAGAGAATTAGTCATCAATGATGCAGAGGTATAAAGAACATTGGTCATCTTGGAGTGTGAGGTGCATATAACAATGGTCATCTCTCAGGCTGATGTGTATAAATCTTTGGTCAACTCCGAGGCTGGGTTGCTTGGAAAAATGGTCATCTCCGAGGCTGTGATGCATCCAACACCGATCATCTCCAAGGCTGTGTTGCATAGAAACTTGGTCATCTCCGGGGCTGAGATACATAGAACATTGATCAACTCCGATGGCGATGTACATAGAACATTGATCAACTCCGAGGCTGAGGTACATCGAACATATTTCATCTCCGTGGCTGAGGTACATGGAACATTGGTCAATTCTGTCGATGAGGTATATAGAACATTGGTCATCTCCGAGGCTGAGGTACATCGAACTTTTTTCATCTCCCAGGCTGAAATACATAGAACATTGGTCATCTCCGAGGCTGAGCTGCATAGAACATTGGTCATCTCTGAGGCTGAGGTTTATAGAACATTGGTCATCTCCGAGGCTGAGCTGCATAGAAACTTGGTCATCTCCGGGGCTGAGATATATAGAACATTGATCAACTCCGATGGCGAGGTGCATAGAACATAGATCAACTCCGAGGCTGAGGTACATCGAACATATTTCATCTCCGTGGCGGAGGTACATGGAACATTTTTCATCACGTAGGCTGAGATGTCTAGACCATTGTTCATCTCCGAGGTTGAGGTACATCGAACATATTTCATCTCAGTGGCTGAGGTACATGGAACATTGGTCATCTCTGTGGATGAGGTATATAGAGAATTGGTCATCAATGATGCAGAGGTATAAAGAACATTGGTCATCTTGGAGTGTGAGTTGCATAGAACAATGGTCATCTCTCAGGCTGATGTGTATAAAACATTGGTCAACTCCGAGGCTGGGTTGCTTGGAAAAATGGTCATCTCCGAGGCTGTGATGCATCGAACACTGATCATCTCCAAGGCTGTGTTGCATAGAAACTTGGTCATCTCCGGGGCTGAGATACATAGAACATTGATCAACTCCGATGGCGAGGTGCATAGAACATTGATCAACTCCGAGGCTGAGGTACATCGAACATATTTCATCTCCGTGGCTGAGGTACATGGAACATTGGTCATCTCTGTGGATGAGGTATATAGAACATTGGTCATCTCCGAGGCTGAGGTACATCGAACATTTTTCATCTCCCAGGCTGAAATACATAGAAAATTGGTCATCTCCGAGGCGGAGATTCATAGAACATTGGTCATCTCCGAGGCTGAGCTGCATAGAACATTGGTCATCTCTTAGGCAGCATTACATAGAACATTGGTCATCTCCGAGGCTGAGGTTCATAGAACATTGGTCATCTCCGAGGATGAGGTGTATAGAACATTGGTCATCTCTGAGGCTGAGGTGTATAGAACATTGGTCATCTCCGAGGCTGAGCTGCATAGAACATTGGTCATCTCTTAGGCAGCATTACATAGAACATTGGTCATCTCCGAGGCTGAGGTTCATAGAACATTGGTCATCTCCGAGGCTGAGGTGTATAGAACATTGGTCATCTCTGAGGCTGAGGTTTATAGAACATTGGTCATCTCCGAGGCTGAGGTGTATAGAACATTGGTCATCTCTGAGGCTGAGGTGTATAGAACATTGGTCATCTCCGAGGCTGAGCTGCATAGAACATTGGTCATCTCTTAGGCAGCATTACATAGAAGATTGGTCATCTCCGTTGCTGAGGTGCATAGAACATTGCTCATCTCTGAGGCTGAGTTACATAGAACATTGTCAACTCCGAGACTGAGCTGCATAGAACATTGGTCATCTCTGAGGCTGAGGTTTATAGAACATTAGTCATCTCCGAGGCTGAGCTGCATAGAAACTTGGCCATCACCGGGGCTGAGATATATAGAACATTGATCAACTCCGAGGCTGAGGTACATCGAACATATTTCATCTCCGTGGCTGAGGTACATGGAACATTTTTCATCACGTAGGCTGAGATGTCTAGAACATTGTTCACCTCCGAGGCTGAGGTACATCGAACATATTTCATCTCAGTGGCTGAGGTACATGGAACATTGGTCATCTCTGTGGATGAGGTATATAGAGAATTAGTCATCAATGATGCAGAGGTATAAAGAACATTGGTCATCTTGGAGTGTGAGGTGCATATAACAATGGTCATCTCTCAGGCTGATGTGTATAAATCTTTGGTCAACTCCGAGGCTGGGTTGCTTGGAAAAATGGTCATCTCCGAGGCTGTGATGCATCGAACACCGATCATCTCCAAGGCTGTGTTGCACAGAAACTTGGTCATCTCCGGGGCTGAGATACATAGAACATTGATCAACTCCGATGGCGATGTACATAGAACATTGATCAACTCCGAGGCTGAGGTACATCGAACATATTTCATCTCCGTGGCTGAGGTACATGGAACATTGGTCAATTCTGTCGATGAGGTATATAGAACATTGGTCATCTCCGAGGCTGAGGTACATCGAACTTTTTTCATCTCCCAGGCTGAAATACATAGAACATTGGTCATCTCCGAGGCGGAGGTTCATAGAACATTGGTCATCTCCGAGGCTGAGCTGCATAGAACATTGGTCATCTCTGAGGCTGAGGTTTATAGAACATTGGTCATCTCCGAGGCTGAGCTGCATAGAAACTTGGTCATCTCCGGGGCTGAGATATATAGAACATTGATCAACTCCGATGGCGAGGTGCATAGAACATAGATCAACTCCGAGGCTGAGGTACATCGAACATATTTCATCTCCGTGGCTGAGGTACATGGAACATTTTTCATCACGTAGGCTGAGATGTCTAGACCATTGTTCATCTCCGAGGTTGAGGTACATCGAACATATTTCATCTCAGTGGCTGAGGTACATGGAACATTGGTCATCTCTGTGGATGAGGTATATAGAGAATTGGTCATCAGTGATGCAGAGGTATAAAGAACATTGGTCATCTTGGAGTGTGAGGTGCATAGAACAATGGTCATCTCTCAGGCTGATGTGTATAAAACTTTGGTCAACTCCGAGGCTGGGTTGCTTGGAAAAATGGTCATCTCCGAGGCTGTGATGCATCGAACACCGATCATCTCCAAGGCTGTGTTGCATAGAAACTTGGTCATCTCCGGGGCTGAGATACATAGAACATTGATCAACTCCGATGGCGATGTGCATAGAACATTGATCAACTCCGAGGCTGAGGTACATCGAACATATTTCATCTCCCAGGCTGAAATACTTAGAACATTGGTCATCTCCGAGGCGGATGTTCATAGAACATTGCTCATCTCCGAGGCTGAGCTGCATAGAACATTGGTCATCTCTTAGGCAGCATTACATAGAACATTGGTCATCTCCGAGGCTGAGGTACATCGAACATTTTTCATCTCCCAGGCTGAAATACATAGAACATTGCTCATCTCTGAGGCTGAGGTATATAGAACATTGTCAACTCCGAGACTGAGCTGCATAGAACATTGGTCATCTCTGAGGCTGAGGTTTATAGAACATTGGTCATCTCCGAGTCTGAGCTGCATAGAAACTTGGCCATCTCCGGGGCTGAGATATATAGAACATTGATCAACTCCGATGGCGAGGTGCATAGAACATAGATCAACTCCGAGGCTGAGGTACATCGAACATATTTCATCTCCGTGGCTGAGGTACATGGAACATTTTTCATCACGTAGGCTGAGATGTCTAGAACATTGTTCATCTCCGAGGCTGAGGTACATCGAACATATTTCATCTCAGTGGCTGAGGTACATGGAACATTGGTCATCGCTGTGGATGAGGTATATAGAGAATTGGTCATCAATGATGCAGAGGTATAAAGAACATTGGTCATCTTGGAGTGTGAGGTGCATATAACAATGGTCATCTCTCAGGCTGATGTGTATAAAACTTTGGTCAACTCCGAGGCTGGGTTGCTTGGAAAAATGGTCATCTCCGAGGCTGTGATGCATCGAACACCGATCATCTCCAAGGCTGTGTTGCATAGAAACTTGGTCATCTCCGGGGCTGAGATACATAGAACATTGATCAACTCCAATGGCGATGTGCATAGAACATTGATCAACTCCGAGGCTGAGGTACATCGAACATATTTCATCTCCGTGGCTGAGGTACATGGAACATTAGTCAATTCTGTCGATGAGGTATATAGAACATTGGTCATCTCCGAGGCTGAGGTACATCGAACATTTTTCTTCTCCCAGGCTGAAATACATAGAACATTGGTCATTTCCGAGGCGGAGGTTCATAGAACATTGGTCATCTCCGAGGCTGAGCTGCATAGAACATTGGTCATCTCTTAGGCAGCATTACATAGAACATTGGTCATCTCCGAGGCTGAGGTACATCGAACATTTTTCATCTCCCAAGCTGAAATACATAGAACATTGCTCATCTCTGAGGCTGAGGTATGTAGAACATTGTCAACTCCGAGACTGAGCTGCATAGAACATTGGTCATCTCTGAGGCTGAGGTTTATAGAACATTGGTCATCTCCGAGGCTGAGCTGCATAGAAACTTGGTCATCTCCGGGGCTGAGATATATAGAACATTGATCAACTCCGATGGCGAGGTGCATAGAACATAGTTCAACTCCGAGGCTGAGGTACATCGAACATATTTCATCTCCGTGGCTGAGGAACATGGAACATTTTTCATCACGTAGGCTGAGAGGTCTAGAACATTGTTCATCTCCGAGGCTGAGGTACATCGAACATATTTCATCTCAGTGGCTGAGGTACATGGAACATTGGTCATCTCTGTGGATGAGGTATATAGAGAATTGGTCATCAATGATGCAGAGGTATAAAGAACATTGGTCATCTCGGAGTGTGAGGTGCATAGAACAATGGTCATCTCTCAGGCTGATGTGTATAAAACATTGGTCAACTCCGAGGATGGGTTGCTTGGAAAAATGGTCATCTCCGAGGCTGTGATGCATCGAACACTGATCATCTCCAAGGCTGTGTTGCATAGAACATTGTTCATCTCCGAGGCTGTGGTACATCGAACATATTTCATCTCAGTGGCTGAGGTACATGGAACATTGGTCATCTCTGTGGATGAGGTATATAGAGAATTGGTCATCAATGATGCAGAGGTATAAAGAACATTGGTCATCTTGGAGTGTGAGGTGCATAGAACAATGGTCATCTCTCAGGCTGATGTGTATAAAACTTTGGTCAACTCCGAGGCTGGGTTGCTTGGAAAAATGGTCATCTCCGAGGCTGTGATGCATCGAACACCGATCAACTCCAAGGCTGTGTTGCATAGAAACTTGGTCATCTCCGGGGCTGAGATACATAGAACATTGATCAACTCCGATGGCGAGCTGCATAGATCATTGATCAACTCCGAGGCTGAGGTACATCGAACATATTTCATCTCCGTGGCTGAGGTACATGGAACATTGGTCATCTCTGTGGATGAGGTATATAGAACATTGGACATCTCCGAGGCTGAGGTACATCAAACATTTTTCATCTCCCAGGCTGAAATACATAGAACATTGCTAATCTCCAAGGCTGAGGTGCATAGAATATTGGTCATCTCCGAGGCGGAGGTGCATAGAACATTGCTCATCTCCGATTCTGAGGTGCACAGAACGTTGCTCATCTCCGAGAGAGATGTGCATAGATCATTGCTCATCTCCGAGACTGAGGTGCCTAGAACATTGGTCATCTTTGAGGCTGAGGTATATAGAACATTGGTCATCTACGAGTCTGATGTGCATACACCATTGGTCATCTCTGAGGCTGTGGTGCATAGATCCTTGGTCATCTCCGAGGCTGAGATATATAGAGCATTGGTCATCTCTGTGGCTGAGGTGCATAGAACATTTGTCATCTCCGAGGCTGAGCTGCATAGAAATTTGGTCATCTCCGAGGCTGAGGTACATAGAACATTGGTCATCTGAGGCAGAGGTATATAGAACATTGGTCATCACCAAGGCTGAGGTGCATAGAACATTGGTCATCTCCGAGGCTGAGGTTTATAGAACATTGGTCATCTCCGAGGCTGAGGTGTACAGAACATTGGTCATCTCTGAGGCTGAGGTTTATAGAACATTGGTCATCTCCGAGGCTGAGGTGTATAGAACAATGGACATCTCTGAGGCTGAGGTTTATAGAACATTGGTCATCTCCGAGGCTGAGCTGCATAGAACATTGTTCATCTCTTAGGCAGCATTACATAGAATATTGGTCATCTCCGTGGCTGAGGTGCATAGAACATTGCTCATCTCTGAGGCTGAGGTATATAGAACATTGTCAACTCCGAGACTGAGCTGCATAGAACATTGGTCATCTCTGAGGCTCAGGTTTATAGAACATTGGTCATCTCCGAGGCTGAGCTGCATAGAAACTTGGTCATCTCCGGGGCTGAGATATATAGAACATTGATCAACTCCGATGGCGAGGTGCATAGAACATAGATCAACTCCGAGGCTGAGGTACATCGAACATATTTCATCTCCGTGGCTGAGGTACATGGAACATTTTTCATCACGTAGGCTGAGATGTCTAGACCATTGTTCATCTCCGAGGTTGAGGTACATCGAACATATTTCATCTCAGTGGCTGAGGTACATGGAACATTGGTCATCTCTGTGGATGAGGTATATAGAGAATTGTTCATCAATGATGCAGAGGTATAAAGAACATTGGTCATCTTGGAGTGTGAGGTGCATAGAACAATGGTCATCTCTCAGGCTGATGTGTATAAAACATTGGTCAACTCCGAGGCTGGGTTGCTTGGAAAAATGGTCATCTCCGAGGCTGTGATGCATCGAACACTGATCATCTCCAAGGCTGTGTTGCATAGAAACTTGGTCATCTCCGGGGCTGAGATACATAGAACATTGATCAACTCCGATGGCGAGGTGCATAGAACATTGATCAACTCCGAGGCTGAGGTACATCGAACATATTTCATCTCCGTGGCTGAGGTACATGGAACATTGGTCATCTCTGTGGATGAGGTATATAGAACATTGGTCATCTCCGAGGCTGAGGTACATCGAACATTTTTCATCTCCCAGGCTGAAATACATAGAACATTGGTCATCTCCGAGGCGGAGATTCATAGAACATTGGTCATCTCCGAGGCTGAGCTGCATAGAGCATTGGTCATCTCTTAGGCAGCTTTACATAGAACATTGGTCATCTCCGAGGCTGAGGTTCATAGAACATTGGTCATCTCCGAGGCTGAGGTGTATAGAACATTGGTCATCTCTGAGGCTGAGGTTTATAGAACATTGGTCATCTCCGAGGCTGAGTTGTATAGAACATTGGTCATCTCCGAGGCTGAGCTGCATAGAACATTGGTCATCTCTTAGGCAGCATTACATAGAACATTGATCATCTCCGTTGCTGAGGTGCATAGAACATTGCTCATCTCTGAGGCTGAGGTATATAGAACATTGTCAACTCCGAGACTGAGCTGCATAGAACATTGGTCATCTCTGAGGCTGAGGTTTATAGAACATTAGTCATCTCCGAAGCTGAGCTGCATAGAAACTTGGCCATCTCCGGGGCTGAGATATATAGAACATTGATCAACTCCGATGGCGAAGTGCATAGAACATAGATCAACTCCGAGGCTGAGGTACATCGAACATATTTCATCTCCGTGGCTGAGGTACATGGAACATTTTTCATCACGTAGGCTGAGATGTCTAGAACATTGTTCATCTCCGAGGCTGAGGTACATCGAACATATTTCATCTCAGTGGCTGAGGTACATGGAACATTGGTCATCTCTGTGGATGAGGTATATAGAGAATTGGTCATCAGTGATGCAGAGGGATAAAGAACATTGGTCATCTTGGAGTGTGAGGTGCATAGAACAATGGTCATCTCTCAGGCTGATGTGTATAAAACTTTGGTCAACTCCGAGGCTGGGTTGCTTGGAAAAATGGTCATCTCCGAGGCTGTGATGCATCGAACACCGATCATCTCCAAGGCTGTGTTGCATAGAAACTTGGTCATCTCCGGGGCTGAGATACATAGAACATTGATCAACTCCGATGGCGATGTGCATAGAACATTGATCAACTCCGAGGCTGAGGTACATCGAACATATTTCATCTCCGTGGCTGAGGTACATGGAACATTGGTCAATTCTGTCGATGAGGTATATAGAACATTGGTCATCTCCGAGGCTGAGGTACATCGAACAGTTTTCATCTCCCAGGCTGAAATACATAGAACATTGGTCATCTCCGAGGCGGAGGTTCATAGAACATTGGTCATCTCCGAGTCTGAGCTGCATAGAACATTGGTCATCTCTTAGGCAGCATTACATAGAACATTGGTCATCTCCGAGGCTGAGATACATCGAACATTTTTCATCTCCCAGGCTGAAATACATAGAACATTGCTCATCTCTGAGTCTGAGGTATATAGAACATTGTCAACTCCGAGACTGAGCGGCATAGAACATTGGTCATCTCTGAGGCTGAGGTTTATAGAACATTGGTCATCTCCGAGGCTGAGCTGCATAGAAACTTGTTCATCTCCGGGGCTGAGATATATAGAACATTGATCAACTCCGATGGCGAGGTGCATAGAACATAGATCAACTCCGAGGCTGAGGTACATCGAACATATTTCATCTCCGTGGCTGAGGAACATGGAACATTTTTCATCACGTAGGCTGAGATGTCTAGAACATTGTTCATCTCCGAGGCTGAGGTACATCGAACATATTTCATCTCAGTGGCTGAGGTACATGGAACATTGGTCATCTCTGTGGATGAGGTATATAGAGAATTGGTCATCAATGATGCAGAGGTATAAAGAACATTGGTCATCTTGGAGTGTGAGGTGCATAGAACAATGGTCATCTCTCAGGCTGATGTGTATAAAACTTTGGTCAACTCCGAGGCTGGGTTGCTTGGAAAAATGGTCATCTCCGAGGCTGTGATGCATCGAACACCGATCATCTCCAAGGCTGTGTTGCATAGAAACTTGGTCATCTCCGGGGCTGAGATACATAGAACATTGATCAACTCCGATGGCGATGTGCATAGAACATTGATCAACTCCGAGGCTGAGGTACATAGAACATATTTCATCTCCGTGGCTGAGGTACGTGGAACATTGGTCAATTCTGTCGATGAGGTATATAGAACATTGGTCATCTCCGAGGCTGAGGTACATCGAACATTTTTCATCTCCCAGGCTGAAATACATAGAACATTGGTCATCTCCGAGGCGGAGGTTCATAGAACATTGGTCATCTCCGAGGCTGAGCTGCATAGAACATTGGTCATCTCTTAGGCAGCATTACATAGAACATTGGTCATCTCCGAGGCTGAGGTACATCGAACATTTTTCATCTCCCAGGCTGAAATACATAGAACATTGCTCATCTCTGAGGCTGAGGTATATAGAACATTGTCAACTCCGAGACTGAGCTGCATAGAACATTGGTCATCTCTGAGGCTGAGGTTTATAGAACATTGGTCATCTCCGAGGCTGAGCTGCATAGAAACTTGGTCATCTCCGGGGCTGAGATATATAGAACATTGATCAACTCCGATGGCGAGGTGCATAGAACATAGATCAACTCCGAGGCTGAGGTACATCGAACATATTTCATCTCCGTGGCTGAGGAACATGGAACATTTTTCATCACGTAGGCTGAGATGTCTAGAACATTGTTCATCTCCGAGGCTGAGGTACATCGACATATTTCATCTCAGTGGCTGAGGTACATGGAACATTGGTCATCTCTGTGGATGAGGTATATAGAGAATTGGTCATCAATGATGCAGAGGTATAAAGAAAATTGGTCATCTCGTAGTGTGAGGTGCATAGAACAATGGTCATCTCTCAGGCTGATGAGTATAAAACATTGGTCAACTCCGAGGCTGGGATGCTTGGAAAAATGGTCATCTCCGAGGCTGTGATGCATCGAACACTGATCATCTCCAAGGCTGTGTTGCATAGAACATTGATCAACTCCGATGGCGAGCTGCATGGATCATTGATCAACTCCGAGGCTGAGGTACATCGAACATATTTCATCTCCGTGGCTGAGGTACATGGAACATTGGTCATCTCTGTGGATGAGGTATATGGAACATTGGACATCTCCGAGGCTGAGGTACATCAAACATTTTTCATCTCCCAAGCTGAAATACATAGAACATTGCTAATCTCCAAGGCTGAGGTGCATAGAATATTGGTCATCTCCGAGGCGGAGGTGCATAGAACATTGCTCATCTCCGATTCTGAGGTGCACAGAACGTTGCTCATCTCCGAGACAGATGTGCATAGATCATTGCTCATCTCCGTGGCTGAGGTGCATAGAACATTGGTCATCTCCGAGGCTGAGCTGCATAGAAATTTGGTCATCTCCGAGGCTGAGGTACATAGAACATTGGTCATCTGAGGCTGAGGTATATAGAACATTGGTCATCACCAAGGCTGAGGTGCATAGAACATTGGTCATCTCCGAGGCTGAGGTTTATAGAACATTGGTCATCTCCGAGGCTGAGGTGTATAGAACATTGGTCATCTCTGAAGCTGAGGTTTATAGAACATTGGTCATCTCCGAGGCTGAGGTATATCGAACATTTTTCATCTCCCAGGCTGAAATACATAGAACATTGGTCATCTCCGAGGCGGAGATTCATAGAACATTGGTCATCTCCGAGGCTGAGCTGCATAGAACATTGGTCATCTCTTAGGCAGCATTACATAGAACATTGGTCATCTCCGAGGCTGAGGTTCATAGAACATTGGTCATCTCCGAGGCTGAGGTGTATAGAACATTGGTCATCTCTGAGGCTGAGGTTTATAGAACATTGGTCATCTCCGAGGCTGAGGTGTATAGAACATTGGTCATCTCTGAGGCTGAGGTGTATAGAACATTGGTCATCTCCGAGGCTGAGCTGCATAGAACATTGGTCATCTCTGAGGCTGAGGTATATAGAACATTGTCAACTCCGAGACTGAGCTGCACAGAACATTGGTCATCTCTGAGGCTGAGGTTTATAGAACATTGGTCATCTCCGAGGCTGAGCTGCATAGAAACTTGGCCATCTCCGCGGCTGAGATATATAGAACATTGATCAACTCCGATGGCGAGGTGCATAGAACATAGATCAAATCCGAGGCTGATGTACATCGAACATATTTCATCTCCGTGGCTGAGGTACATGGAACATTTTTCATCACGTAGGCTGAGATGTCTAGAACATTGTTCATCTCCGAGGCTGATGTACATCGAACATATTTCATCTCAGTGGCTGAGGTACATGGAACATTGGTCATCTCTGTGGATAAGGTATATAGAGAATTGGTCATCAGTGATGCAGAGGTATAAAGAACATTGGTCATCTTGGAGTGTGAGGTGCATAGAACAATGGTCATCTCTCAGGCTGATGTGTATAAAACTTTGGTCAACTCCGAGGCTGGGTTGCTTGGAAAAATGGTCATCTCCGAGGCTGTGATGCATCGAACACCGATCATCTCCAAGGCTGTGTTGCATAGAAACTTGGTCATCTCCGGGGCTGAGATACATAGAACATTGATCAACTCCGATGGCGATGTGCATAGAACATTGATCAACTCCGAGGCTGAGGTACATCGAACATATTTCATCTCCCAGGCTGAAATACTTAGAACATTGGTAATCTCCGAGGCGGAGGTTCATAGAACATTGCTCATCTCCGAGGCTGAGCTGCATAGAACATTGGTCATCTCTTAGGCAGCATTACATAGAACATTGGTCATCTCCGAGGCTGAGGTACATCGAACATTTTTCATCTCCCAGGCTGAAATACATAGAACATTGCTCATCTCTGAGGCTGAGGTATATAGAACATTGTCAACTCCGAGACTGAGCTGCATAGAACATTGGTCATCTCTGAGGCTGAGGTTTATAGAACATTGGTCATCTCCGAGGCTGAGCTGCATAGAAACTTGGCCATCTCCGGGGCTGAGATATATAGAACATTGATCAACTCCGATGGCGAGGTGCATAGAACATAGATCAACTCCGAGGCTGAGGTACATCGAACATATTTCATCTCCGTGGCTGAGGTACATGGAACATTTTTCATCACGTAGGCTGAGATGTCTAGAACATTGTTCATCTCCGAGGCTGAGGTACATCGAACATATTTCATCTCAGTGGCTGAGGTACATGGAACATTGGTCATCTCTGTGGATGAGGTATATAGAGAATTGGTCATCAATGATGCAGAGGTATAAAGAACATTGGTCATCTTGGAGTGTGAGGTGCATATAACAATGGTCATCTCTCAGGCTGATGTGTATAAAACTTTGGTCAACTCCGAGGCTGGGTTGCTTGGAAAAATGGTCATCTCCGAGGCTGTGATGCATCGAACACCGATCATCTCCAAGGCTGTGTTGCATAGAAACTTGGTCATCTCCGGGGCTGAGATACATAGAACATTGATCAACTCCGATGGCGATGTGCATAGAACATTGATCAACTCCGAGGCTGAGGTACATCGAACATATTTCATCTCCGTGGCTGAGGTACATGGAACATTAGTCAATTCTGTCGATGAGGTATATAGAACATTGGTCATCTCCGAGGCTGAGGTACAACGAACATTTTTCTTCTCCCAGGCTGAAATACATAGAACATTGGTCATCTCCGAGGCGGAGGTTCATAGAACATTGGTCATCTCCGAGGCTGAGCTGCATAGAACATTGGTCATCTCTTAGGCAGCATTACATAGAACATTGGTCATCTCCGAGGCTGAGGTACATCGAACATTTTTCATCTCCCAAGCTGAAATACATAGAACATTGCTCATCTCTGAGGCTGAGGTATGTAGAACATTGTCAACTCCGAGACTGAGCTGCATAGAACATTGGTCATCTCTGAGGCTGAGGTTTATAGAGCATTGGTCATCTCCGAGGCTGAGCTGCATAGAAACTTGGTCATCTCCGGGGCTGAGATATATAGAACATTGATCAACTCCGATGGCGAGGTGCATAGAACATAGATCAACTCCGAGGCTGAGGTACATCGAACATATTTCATCTCCGTGGCTGAGGAACATGGAACATTTTTCATCACGTAGGCTGAGATGTCTAGAACATTGTTCATCTCCGAGGCTGAGGTACATCGAACATATTTCATCTCAGTGGCTGAGGTACATGGAACATTGGTCATCTCTGTGGATGAGGTATATAGAGAATTGGTCATCAATGATGCAGAGGTATAAAGAACATTGGTCATCTCGGAGTATGAGGTGCATAGAACAATGGTCATCTCTCAGGCTGATGTGTATAAAACATTGGTCAACTCCGAGGCTGGGTTGCTTGGAAAAATGGTCATCTCCGAGGCTGTGATGCATCGAACACTGATCATCTCCAAGGCTGTGTTGCATAGAACATTGGTCATCTCCGAGGCTGAGATCCATAGAAACTTGGTCATCTCCGGGGCTGAGATACATAGAACATTGATCAACTCCGATGGCGAGCTGCATAGATCATTGATCAACTCCGAGGCTGAGGTACATCGAACATATTTCATCTCCGTGGCTGAGGTACATGGAACATTGCTCATCTCTGTGGATGAGGTATATAGAACATTGGACATCTCCGAGACTGAGGTACATCAAACATTTTTCATCTCCCAGGCTGAAATACATAGAACATTGCTAATCTCCAAGGCTGAGGTGCATAGAATATTGGTCATCTCCGAGGCGGAGGTGCATAGAACATTGCTCATCTCCGATTCTGAGGTGCACAGAACGTTGCTCATCTCCGAGAGAGATGTGCATAGATCATTGCTCTTCTCCGAGACTGAGGTGCCTAGAATATTGGTCATCTTTGAGGCTGAGGTATATAGAACATTGGTCATCTACGAGTCTGATGCGCATACACCATTGGTCATCTCTGAGGCTGTGGTGCATAGATCCTTGGTCATCTCCGAGGCTGAGATATATAGAGCATTGGTCATCTCTGTGGCTGAGGTGCATAGAACATTTGTCATCTCCGAGGCTGAGCTGCATAGAAATTTGGTCATCTCCGAGGCTGAGGTACATAGAACATTGGTCATCTGAGGCAGAGGTGTATAGAACATTGGTCATCACCAAGGCTGAGGTGCATAGAACATTGGTCATCTCCGAGGCTGAGGTTTATAGAACATTGGTCATCTCCGAGGCTGAGGTGTACAGAACATTGGTCATCTCTGAGGCTGAGGTTTATAGAACATTGGTCATCTCCGAGGCTGAGGTGTATAGAACATTGGTCATCTCCGAGGCTGAGCTGCATAGAACATTGTTCATCTCTTAGGCAGCATTACATAGAATATTGGTCATCTCCGTGGCTGAGGTGCATAGAACATTGCTCATCTCTGAGGCTGAGGTATATAGAACATTGTCAACTCCGAGACTGAACTGCATAGAACATTGGTCATCTCTGAGGCTCAGGTTTATAGAACATTGGTCATCTCCGAGGCTGAGCTGCATAGAAACTTGGTCATCTCCGGGGCTGAGATATATAGAACATTGATCAACTCCGATGGCGAGGTGCATAGAACATAGATCAACTCCGAGGCTGAGGTACATCGAACATATTTCATCTCCGTGGCTGAGGTACATGGAACATTTTTCATCACGTAGGCTGAGATGTCTAGACCATTGTTCATCTCCGAGGTTGAGGTACATCGAACATATTTCATCTCAGTGGCTGAGGTACATGGAACATTGGTCATCTCAGTGGATGAGGTATATAGAGAATTGGTCATCAATGATGCAGAGGTATAAAGAACATTGGTCATCTTGGAGTGTGAGGTGCATAGAACAATGGTCATCTCTCAGGCTGATGTGTATAAAACATTGGTCAACTCCGAGGCTGGGTTGCTTGGAAAAATGGTCATATCCGAGGCTGTGATGCATCGAACACCGATCATCTCCAAGGCTGTGTTGCACAGAAACTTGGTCATCTCCGGGGCTGAGATACATAGAACATTGATCAACTCCGATGGCGAGGTGCATAGAACATTGATCAACTCCGAGGCTGAGGTACATCGAACATATTTCATCTCCGTGGCTGAGGTACATGGAACATTGGTCATCTCTGTGGATGAGGTATATAGAACATTGGTCATCTCCGAGGCTGAGGTACATCGTACATTTTTCAACTCCCAGGCTGAAATACATAGAACATTGGTCATCTCCGAGGCGGAGATTCATAGAACATTGGTCATCTCCGAGGCTGAGCTGCATAGAGCATTGGTCATCTCTTAGGCAGCTTTACATAGAACATTGGTCATCTCCGAGGCTGAGGTTCATAGAACATTGGTCATCTCCGAGGCTGAGGTGTATAGAACATTGGTCATCTCTGAGGCTGAGGTTTATAGAACATTGGTCATCTCCGAGGCTGAGGTGTATAGAACATTGGTCATCTCCGAGGCTGAGCTGCATAGAACATTGGTCATCTCTTAGGCAGCATTACATAGAACATTGGTCATCTCCGTTGCTGAGGTGCATAGAACATTGCTCATCTCTGAGGCTGAGGTATATAGAACATTGTCAACTCCGAGACTGAGCTGCATAGAACATTGGTCATCTCTGAGGCTGAGGTTTATAGAACATTAGTCATCTCCGAGGCTGAGCTGCATAGAAACTTGGCCATCTCCGGGGCTGAGATATATAGAACATTGATCAACTCCGATGGCGAAGTGCATAGAACATAGATCAACTCCGAGGCTGAGGTACATCGAACATATTTCATCTCCGAGGCTGAGGTACATCGAACATATTTCATCTCAGTGGCTGAGGTACATGGAACATTGGTCATCTCTGTGGATGAGGTATATAGAGAATTAGTCATCAATGATGCAGAGGTATAAAGAACATTGGTCATCTTGGAGTGTGAGGTGCATATAACAATGGTCATCTCTCAGGCTGATGTGTATAAATCTTTGGTCAACTCCGAGGCTGGGTTGCTTGGAAAAATGGTCATCTCCGAGGCTGTGATGCATCGAACACCGATCATCTCCAAGGCTGTGTTGCATAGAAACTTGGTCATCTCCGGGGCTGAGATACATAGAACATTGATCAACTCCGATGGCGATGTACATAGAACATTGATCAACTCCGAGGCTGAGGTACATCGAACATATTTCATCTCCGTGGCTGAGGTACATGGAACATTGGTCAATTCTGTCGATGAGGTATATAGAACATTGGTCATCTCCGAGGCTGAGGTACATCGAACATTTTTCATCTCCCAGGCTGAAATACATAGAACATTGGTCATCACCGAGGCGGAGGTTCATAGAACATTGGTCATCTCCGAGGCTGAGCTGCATAGAACATTGGTCATCTCTTAGGCAGCATTACATAGGACATTGGTCATCTCCGAGGCTGAGGTACATCGAACATTTTTCATCTCCCAAGCTGAAATACATAGAACATTGCTCATCTCTGAGGCTGAGGTATATAGAACATTGTCAACTCCGAGACTGAGCTGCATAGAACATTGGTCATCTCTGAGGCTGAGGTTTATAGAACATTGGTCATCTCCGAGGCTGAGCTGCATAGAAACTTGGTCATCTCCGGGGCTGAGATATATAGAACATTGATCAACTCCGATGGCGAGGTGCATAGAACATAGATCAACTCCGAGGCTGAGGTACATCGAACATATTTCATCTCCGTGGCTGAGGAACATGGAACATTTTTCATCACGTAGGCTGAGATGTCTAGAACATTGTTCATCTCCGAGGCAGAGGTACATCGAACATATTTCATCTCAGTGGCTGAGGTACATGGAACATTGGTCATCTCTGTGGATGAGGTATACAGAGAATTGGTCATCAATGATGCAGAGGTATAAAGAACATTGGTCATCTCGGAGTGTGAGGTGCATAGAACAATGGTCATCTCTCAGGCTGATGTGTATAAAACATTGGTCAACTCCGAGGCTGGGTTGCTTGGAAAAATGGTCATCTCCGAGGCTGTGATGCATCGAACACTGATCATCTCCAAGGCTGTGTTGCATAGAACATTGGTCATCTCCGAGGCTGAGATGCATAGAAACTTGGTCATCTCCGGGGCTGAGATACATAGAACATTGATCAACTCCGATGGCGAGCTGCATAGATCATTGATCAACTCCGAGGCTGAGGTACATCGAACATATTTCATCTCCGTGGCTGAGGTACATGGAACATTGGTCATCTCTGTGGATGAGGTATATAGAACATTGGACATCTCCGAGGCTGAGGTACATCAAACATTTTTCATCTCCCAGGCTGAAATACATAGAACATTGCTAATCTCCAAGGCTGAGGTGCATAGAATATTGGTCATCTCCGAGGCGGAGGTGCATAGAACATTGCTCATCTCCGATTCTGAGGTGCACAGAACGTTGCTCATCTCCGAGACAGATGTGCATAGATCAGTGCTCATCTCCGAGACTGAGGTGCCTAGAACATTGGTCATCTTTGAGGCTGAGGTATATAGAACATTGGTCATCTCCGACGCTGAGGTATATAGAACATTGGTCATCTCTGAGGCTGAGCTGCATAGAGCATTTGTCATCTATTAGGCTGAGGTATATAGAACATTGGTCATCTACGAGTCTGATGTGCATACACCATTGGTCATCTCTGAGGCTGTGGTGCATAGATCCTTGGTCATCTCCGAGGCTGAGATATATAGCGCATTGGTCATCTCCGTGGCTGAGGTGCATAGAACATTGGTCATCTACGAGGCTGAGCTGCATAGAAATTTGGTCATCTCCGAGGCTGAGGTACATAGAACATTGGTCATCTGAGACTGAGGTATATAGAACATTGGACATCACCAAGGCTGAGGTGCATAGAACATTGGTCATCTGAGGCTGAGGTTTATAGAACATTGGTCATCTCCGAGCCTGAGGTGTATAGAACATTGGTCATCTCTAAGGCTGAGGTTTATAGAACATTGGTCATCTCCGAGGCTGAGGTGTATAGAACATTGGTCATCTCTGAGGCTGAGGTTTATAGAACATTGGTCATCTCCGAGGCTGAGCTGCATAGAACATTGTTCATCTCTTAGGCAGCATTACATAGAATATTGGTCATCTCCGTGGCTGAGGTGCATAGAACATTGCTCATCTCTGAGGCTGAGGTATATAGAACATTGTCAACTCCGAGACTGAGCTGCATAGAACATTGGTCATCTCTGAGGCTGAGTTTTATAGAACATTGGACATCTCCGAGGCTGAGCTGCATAGAAACTTGTTCATCTCCGGGGCTGAGATATATAGAACATTGATCAACTCCGAAGGCGAGGTGCATAGAACATAGATCATCTCCGAGGTTGAGGTACATCGAACATATTTCATCTCAGTGGCTGAGGTACATGGAACATTGGTCATCTCTGTGGATGAGGTATATAGAGAATTGGTCATCAATGATGCAGAGGTATAAAGAACATTGGTCATCTTGGAGTGTGAGGTGCATAGAACAATGGTCATCTCTCAGGCTGATGTGTATAAAACATTGGTCATCTCCGAGGCTGGGTTGCTTGGAAAAATGGTTATCTCCGAGGCTGTGATGCATCGAACACTGATCATCTCCAAGGCTGTGTTGCATAGAAACTTGGTCATCTCCGGGGCTGAGATACATAGAACATTGATCAACTCCGATGGCGAGGTGCATAGAACATTGATCAACTCCGAGGCTGAGGTACATCGAACATATTTCATCTCCGTGGCTGAGGTACATGGAACATTGGTCATCTCTGTGGATGAGGTATATAGAACATTGGTCATCTCCGAGGCTGAGGTACATCGAACATTTTTCATCTCCCAGGCTGAAATACATAGAACATTGGTCATCTCCGAGGCGGAGATTCATAGAACATTGGTCATCTACGAGGCTGAGCTGCATAGAACATTGGTCATCTCTTAGGCAGCATTACATAGAACATTGGTCATCTCCGAGGCTGAGGTTCATAGAACATTGGTCATCTCCGAGGATGAGGTGTATAGAACATTAGTCATCTCTGAGGCTGAGGTGTATAGAACATTGGTCATCTCCGAGGCTGAGCTGCATAGAACATTGGTCATCTCTTAGGCAGCATTACATAGAACATTGGTCATCTCCGTTGCAGAGGTGCATAGAACATTGCTCATCTCTGAGGCTGAGATATATAGAACATTGTCAACTCCGAGACTGAGCTGCATAGAACATTGGTCATCTCTGAGGCTGAGGTTTATAGAACATTGGTCATCTCCGAGGCTGAGCTGCATAGAAACTTGGTCATCTCCGGGGCTGAGATATATAGAACATTGATCAACTCCGATGGCGAGCTGCATAGAACATAGATCAACTCCGAGGCTGAGGTACATCGAACATATTTCATCTCCGTGGCTGAGGTACATGGAACATTTTTCATCACGTAGGCTGAGATGTCTAGAACATTGTTCATCTCCGAGGCTGAGGTACATCGAACATATTTCATCTCAGTGGCTGAGGTACATGGAACATTGGTCATCTCTGTGGATGAGGTATATAGAGAATTGGTCATCAATGATGCAGAGGTATAAAGAACATTGGTCATCTTGGAGTGTGAGGTGCATAGAACAATGGTCATCTCTCAGGCTGATGTGTATAAAACTTTGGTCAACTCCGAGGCTGGGTTGCTTGGAAAAATGGTCATCTCCGAGGCTGTGATGCATCGCACACCGATCATCTCCAAGGCTGTGTTGCATAGAAACTTGGTCATCTCCGGGGCTGAGATACATAGAACATTGATCAACTCCGATGGCGATGTGCATAGAACATTGATCAACTCCGAGGCTGAGGTACATCGAACATATTTCATCTCCGGGGCTGAGGTACATGGAACATTGGTCAATTCTGTGGATGAGGTATATAGAACATTGGTCATCTCCGAGGCTGAGGTACATCGAACATTTTTCATCTCCCAGGCTGAAATACATAGAACATTGCTCATCTCTGAGGCTGAGGTATATAGAACATTGTCAACTCCGAGACTGAGCTGCATAGAACATTGGTCATCTCTGAGGCTGAGGTTTATAGAACATTGGTCATCTCCGAGGCTGAGGTACATCGAACATATTTCATCTCAGTGGCTGAGGTACATGGAACATTGGTCATCTCTGTGGATGAGGTATATAGAGAATTGGTCATCAATGATGCAGAGGTATAAAGAACATTGGTCATCTCGGAGTGTGAGGTGCATAGAACAATGGTCATCTCTCAGGCTGATGTGTATAAAACATTGGTCAACTCCGAGGCTGGGTTGCTTGGAAAAATGCTCATCCCCGAGGCTGTGATTCATCGAACACTGATCATCTCCAAGGCTGTGTTGCATAGAACATTGGTCATCTCCGAGGCTGAGATGCATAGAAACTTGGTCATCTCCGGGGCTGAGATACATAGAACATTGGTCAACTCCGATGGCGAGCTGCATAGAACATTGATCAACTCCGAGGCTGAGGTACATCGAACATATTTCATCTCCGTGGCTGAGGTACATGGAACATTGCTCATCTCTGTGGATGAGGTATATAGAACATTGGTCATCTCCGAGGCTGAGGTACAACAAACATTTTTCATCTCCCAGGCTGAAATACATAGAACATTGCTAATCTCCAAGGCTGAGGTGCATAGAATATTGATCATCTCCGAGGCGAAGTTGCATACAACATTGCTCATCTCCGAGTCTGAGGTGCACAGAACGTTGCTCATCTCCGAGGCAGATGTGCATAGATCATTGCTCATCTCCGAGACTGAGGTGCCTAGAACGTTGGTCATCTTTGAGGCTGAGGTATATAGAACATTGGTCATCTCCGAGGCTGAGGTATGTAGAACATTGGTCATCTCTGAGGCTGAGCTGCATAGAACATTTGTCATCTCTTAGGCTGAGGTATATAGAACATTGGTCATCTACGAGTCTGAGGTGCATACACCATTGGTCATCTCTGAGGCTGTGGTGCATAGATCCTTGGTCATCTCCGAGGCTGAGATATATAGAGCATTGGTCATCTCTGTGGCTGAGGTGCATAGAACATTTGTCATCTCCGAGGTTGAGCTGCATAGAAATTTGGTCATCTCCGAGGCTGAGGTACATAGAACATTGGTCATCTGAGGCTGAGGTATATAGAACATTGGTCATCACCAAGGCTGAGGTGCATAGAGCATTGGTCATCTCTCAGGCTGAAATGTATAAAACATTGGTCATCTCCAAGGCTGTGGTGCATAGAACATTGGTCATCTCCAAGGCGTGGTGCATAGAACATTGGTCCTCTGCGAGGCTGAGATGCATAAAACATTGGTCACCTCTGAAGCTGAGTTATACAGAACATTGGTCATCTCTGAGGCTGAGGTGTATAGAACATTGGTCATCTCCGAGGCTGAGCTGCATAGAACATTGGTCATCTCCGAGGCAGCATTACATAGATCATTGGTCATCTCCGTGGCTGAGGTGCATAGAACATTGCTCATCTCTGAGTCTGAGGTATATAGAACATTGTCACCTCCGAGGCTGACCTGCATAGAAATTTGGTCATCTCTGAGGCTGTGGTATATAGAACATTGGTCATCTCCGAGGCTGAGGTACATAGAACATTGGTCATTTGAGGCTGAGGTATATAGAACATTGGTCATCACCAAGGCTGAGGTGCATAGAACATTGGTCATCTCTCAGGCTGAAATGTATAAAACATTGGTCAGCTCCAAGGCTGTGGTGCATAGAACATTGGTCCTCTGCGAGGCTGAGATGCATAAAACATTGGTCACCTCTGAAGCTGAGGTGTATAGAACATTGGTCATCTCTGAGGCTGAGGTGTATAGAACATTGGTCATCTCCGAGGCTGAGCTGCATAGAACATTGGTCATCTCCGTGGCTGAGGTGATTAGAACATTGCTCATCTCTGAGTCTGAGGTATATAGAACATTGTCACCTCCGAGGCTGACCTGCATAGAACATTGGTCATCTCTGAGGCTGAGGTTTATAGAACATTGGTCATCTCCGAGGCTGAGCTGCATAGAAACTTGGTCATCTCTGAGGCTGTGGAATATAGAACATTGGTCATCTCTGAGGATGAGATATAAAGAACATTGTTCATCTCCGAGCCTGTTATATATAGAACATTCATAATCTCCGTTGCTGTGCTGCATAGAACTTTGGACATCTCCGTGGCTGAGGATGATAGGACATTGCTCATCTCCAAGGCTGAGTTGCATAGAACATTGTTCATCTCCGATGCTGAGGTACATAGAACATTGGACATCTCCGTGGCTGATGTTGATAGAACATTGGTCATCCTGAGGCTGAGGTATATAGAACACCGTTCATCACCACGGCTTAGGTGCAGAGAACATTGATCATCTTTTAGGCAGAGGTATATAGAACATTGGTCATCTCCGAGGCTGCGGTACATAGCACATTGGTCATCCCCGAGGCTGAGGTGCATAGAACATTGGTCATCTCTGAGGCTGAGAAATGTAGAACATTCGTCATCTCCGATGCTGAGGTGCATTGAACATTGGCCATCTACGAGGCTGAGATGCATAGAACATTGGTCAAGTCCGAGGCTGAGGTGCATAGAACTTTGGTCATCTCTGAGGCTGAGGTATTTAGAACATTGGTCATCTCCGAGGCTGTGGTGCATAGAACATTGGTCATCTCTTAGGGTGAAGTGTATAAAAGATTGGTCATCTCCGAGGCTGAGATGCATAGAACGTTGGTCATTTCCATGGCTGAGTTGCATAAAATTTGGTCATCTCTGAAGCTGAGCTGCATAGAACATTTGTTCTCTGAGTCTGATGTATATAGAACCTTGGTCATCTCCAAGTCTGAGGTGGATAAACCATTGGTCATCTCTGAGGCTGTGGTGCATAGAGCGTTGGTCATCTCCTAGGCAGATGTGCATAGATCAATGCTCATCTCCGAGTCAGAGGTGCCTAGAACATTGGTCATCTTTGAGGCTGAGGTATATAGAACATTGGTCATCTCCGAGGCTGAGGTGTATAGAACATTGGTCATCTCAGAGGCTGAGCTGCATAGAACATTTATCATCTCTTAGGCTGAGGTATATAGAACATTGGTCATCTACGAGGCTGAGGTTTATAGAACATTGGTCATCTCCGAGGCTGAGCTGCATAGAACATTGTTCATCTCTTAGGCAGCATTACATAGAATATTGGTCATCTCCGTGGCTGAGGTGCATAGAACATTGCTCATCTCTGAGGCTGAGGTATATAGAACATTGTCAACTCCGAGACTGAGCTGCATAGAACATTGGTCATCTCTGAGGCTGAGGTTTATAGAACATTAGTCATCTCCGAGGCTGAGCTGCATAGAAACTTGGCCATCACCGGGGCTGAGATATATAGAACATTGATCAACTCCGATGGCGAGGTGCATAGAACATAGATCAACTCCGAGGCTGAGGTACATCGAACATATTTCATCTCCGTGGCTGAGGTACATGGAACATTTTTCATCACGTAGGCTGAGATGTCTAGAACATTGTTCACCTCCGAGGCTGAGGTACATCGAACATATTTCATCTCAGTGGCTGAGGTACATGGAACATTGGTCATCTCTGAGGCTGAGGTTTATAGAACATTGGTCATCTCCGAGGCTGAGCTGCATAGAAACTTGGTCATCTCCGGGGCTGAGATATATAGAACATTGATCAACTCCGATGGCGAGGTGCATAGAACATAGATCAACTCCGAGGCTGAGGTACATCGAACATATTTCATCTCCGTGGCTGAGGTACATGGAACATTTTTCATCACGTAGGCTGAGATGTCTAGACCATTGTTCATCTCCGAGGTTGAGGTACATCGAACATATTTCATCTCAGTGGCTGAGGTACATGGAACATTGGTCATCTCTGTGGATGAGGTATATAGAGAATTGGTCATCAATGATGCAGAGGTATAAAAACATTGGTCATCTTGGAGTGTGAGGTGCATAGAACAATGGTCATCTCTCAGGCTGATGTGTATAAAACATTGGTCAACTCCGAGGCTGGGTTGCTTGGAAAAATGGTCATCTCCGAGGCTGTGATGCATCGAACACTGATCATCTCCAAGGCTGTGTTGCATAGAAACTTGGTCATCTCCGGGGCTGAGATACATAGAACATTGGTCATCTCTTAGGCAGCATTACATAGAACATTGGTCATCTCCGAGGCTGAGGTTCATAGAACATTGGTCATCTCCGAGGATGAGGTGTATAGAACATTGGTCATCTCTGAGGCTGAGGTACATCGAACATTTTTCATCTCCCAGGCTGAAATACATAGAACATTGGTCATCTCCAAGGCGGAGATTCATAGAACATTGGTCGTCTCCGAGGCTGAGCTGCATAGAACATTGGTCATCTCTTAGGCAGCATTACATAGAACATTGGTCATCTCCGAGGCTGAGGTTCATAGAACATTGGTCATCTCCGAGGATGAGGTGTATAGAACATTGGTCATCTCTGAGGCTGAGGTGTATAGAACATTGGTCATCTCCGAGGCTGAGCTGCATAGAACATTGGTAATCTCTTAGGCAGCATTACATAGAACATTGGTCATCTCTTAGGCAGCATTACATAGAACATTGGTCATCTCCGAGGCTGAGGTTCACAGAACATTGGTCATCTCCGAGGCTGAGGTGTATAGAACATTGGTCATCTCTGAGGCTGAGGTTTATAGAACATTGGTCATCTCCGAGGCTGAGGTGTATAGAACATTGGTCATCTCTGAGGCTGAGGTGTATAGAACATTGGTCATCTCCGAGGCTGAGCTGCATAGAACATTGGTCATCTCTTAGGCAGCATTACATAGAACATTGGTCATCTCCGTTGCTGAGGTGCATAGAACATTGCTCATTTCTGAGGCTGAGGTACATAGAACATTGTCAACTCCGAGACTGAGCTGCATAGAACATTGGTCATCTCTGAGGCTGAGGTTTATAGAACATTAGTCATCTCCGAGGCTGAGCTGCATAGAAACTTGGCCATCTCCGGGGCTGAGATATATAGAACATTGATCAACTCCGATGGCGAGGTGCATAGAACATAGATCAACTCCGAGGCTGAGGTACATCGAACATATTTCATCTCCGTGGCTGAGGTACATGGAACATTTTTCATCACGTAGGCTGAGATGTCTAGAACATTGTTCATCTCCGAGGCTGAGGTACATCGAACATATTTCATCTCAGTGTCTGAGGTACATGGAACATTGGTCATCTCTGTGGATGAGGTATATAGAGAATTAGTCATCAATGATGCAGAGGTATAAAGAACATTGGTCATCTTGGAGTGTGAGGTGCATATAACAATGGTCATCTCTCAGGCTGATGTGTATAAATCTTTGGTCAACTCCGAGGCTGGGTTGCTTGGAAAAATGGTCATCTCCGAGGCTGTGATGCATCGAACACTGATCATCTCCAAGGCTGTGTTGCATAGAAACTTGGTCATCTCCGGGGCTGAGATACATAGAACATTGGTCATCTCTTAGGCAGCATTACATAGAACATTGGTCATCTCCGAGGCTGAGGTTCATAGAACATTGGTCATCTCCGAGGCTGAGGTACATCGAACTTTTTTCATCTCCCAGGCTGAAATACATAGAACATTGGTCATCTCCGAGGCTGAGCTGCATAGAACATTGGTCATCTCTGAGGCTGAGGTTTATAGAACATTGGTCATCTCCGAGGCTGAGCTGCATAGAAACTTGGTCATCTCCGGGGCTGAGATATATAGAACATTGATCAACTCCGATGGCGAGGTGCATAGAACATAGATCAACTCCGAGGCTGAGGTACATCGAACATATTTCATCTCCGTGGCTGAGGTACATGGAACATTTTTCATCACGTAGGCTGAGATGTCTAGACCATTGTTCATCTCCGAGGTTGAGGTACATCGAACATATTTCATCTCTGTGGCTGAGGTACATGGAACATTGGTCATCTCTGTGGATGAGGTATATAGAGAATTGGTCATCAATGATGCAGAGGTATAAAGAACATTGGTCATCTTGGAGTGTGAGTTGCATAGAACAATGGTCATCTCTCAGGCTGATGTGTATAAAACATTGGTCAACTCCGAGGCTGGGTTGCTTGGAAAAATGGTCATCTCCGAGGCTGTGATGCATCGAACACTGATCATATCCAAGGCTGTGTTGCATAGAAACTTGGTCATCTCCGGGGCTGAGATACATAGAACATTGATCAACTCCGATGGCGAGGTGCATAGAACATTGATCAACTCCGAGGCTGAGGTACATCGAACATATTTCATCTCCGTGGCTGAGGTACATGGAACATTGGTCATCTCTGTGGATGAGGTATATAGAACATTGGTCATCTCCGAGGCTGAGGTACATCGAACATTTTTCATCTCCCAGGCTGAAATACATAGAAAATTGGTCATCTCCGTGGCGGAGATTCATAGAACATTGGTCATCTCCGAGGCTGAGCTGCATAGAACATTGGTCATCTCTTAGGCAGCATTACATAGAACATTGGTCATCTCCGAGGCTGAGGTTCATAGAACATTGGTCATCTCCGAGGATGAGGTGTATAGAACATTGGTCATCTCTGAGGCTGAGGTGTATAGAACATTGGTCATCTCCGAGGCTGAGCTGCATAGAACATTGGTCATCTCTTAGGCAGCATTACATAGAACATTGGTCATCTCCGAGGCGGAGGTTCATAGAACATTGGTCATCTCCGAGGCTGAGGTGTATAGAACATTGGTCATCTCTGAGGCTGAGGTTTATAGAACATTGGTCATCTCCGAGGCTGAGGTGTATAGAACATTGGTCATCTCTGAGGCTGAGGTGTATAGAACATTGGTCATCTCCGAGGCTGAGCTGCATAGAACATTGGTCATCTCTTAGGCAGCATTACATAGAAGATTGGTCATCTCCGTTGCTGAGGTGCATAGAACATTGCTCATCTCTGAGGCTGAGTTACATAGAACATTGTCAACTCCGAGACTGAGCTGCATAGAACATTGGTCATCTCTGAGGCTGAGGTTTATAGAACATTAGTCATCTCCGAGGCTGAGCTGCATAGAAACTTGGCCATCACCGGGGCTGAGATATATAGAACATTGATCAACTCCGATGGCGAGGTGCATAGAACATAGATCAACTCCGAGGCTGAGGTACATCGAACATATTTCATCTCCGTGGCTGAGGTACATGGAACATTTTTCATCACGTAGGCTGAGATGTCTAGAACATTGTTCACCTCCGAGGCTGAGGTACATCGAACATATTTCATCTCAGTGGCTGAGGTACATGGAACATTGGTCATCTCTGTGGATGAGGTATATAGAGAATTAGTCATCAATGATGCAGAGGTATAAAGAACATTGGTCATCTTGGAGTGTGAGGTGCATATAACAATGGTCATCTCTCAGGCTGATGTGTATAAATCTTTGGTCAACTCCGAGGCTGGGTTGCTTGGAAAAATGGTCATCTCCGAGGCTGTGATGCATCGAACACCGATCATCTCCAAGGCTGTGTTGCACAGAAACTTGGTCATCTCCGGGGCTGAGATACATAGAACATTGATCAACTCCGATGGCGATGTACATAGAACATTGATCAACTCCGAGGCTGAGGTACATCGAACATATTTCATCTCCGTGGCTGAGGTACATGGAACATTGGTCAATTCTGTCGATGAGGTATATAGAACATTGGTCATCTCCGAGGCTGAGGTACATCGAACTTTTTTCATCTCCCAGGCTGAAATACATAGAACATTGGTCATCTCCGAGGCGGAGGTTCATAGAACATTGGTCATCTCCGAGGCTGAGCTGCATAGAACATTGGTCATCTCTGAGGCTGAGGTTTATAGAACATTGGTCATCTCCGAGGCTGAGCTGCATAGAAACTTGGTCATCTCCGGGGCTGAGATATATAGAACATTGATCAACTCCGATGGCGAGGTGCATAGAACATAGATCAACTCCGAGGCTGAGGTACATCGAACATATTTCATCTCCGTGGCTGAGGTACATGGAACATTTTTCATCACGTAGGCTGAGATGTCTAGACCATTGTTCATCTCCGAGGTTGAGGTACATCGAACATATTTCATCTCAGTGGCTGAGGTACATGGAACATTGGTCATCTCTGTGGATGAGGTATATAGAGAATTGGTCATCAATGATGCAGAGGTATAAAGAACATTGGTCATCTTGGTGTGTGAGGTGCATAGAACAATGGTCATCTCTCAGGCTGATGTGTATAAAACATTGGTCAACTCCGAGGCTGGGTTGCTTGGAAAAATGGTCATCTCCTAGGCTGTGATGCATCGAACACCGATCATCTCCAAGGCTGTGTTGCATAGAAACTTGGTCATCTCCGGGGCTGAGATACATAGAACATTGATCAACTCCGATGGCGATGTACATAGAACATTGATCAACTCCGAGGCTGAGGTACATCGAACATATTTCATCTCCGTGGCTGAGGTACATGGAACATTGGTCAATTCTGTCGATGAGGTATATAGAACATTGGTCATCTCCGAGGCTGAGGTACATCGAACATTTTTCATCTCCCAGGCTGAAATACATAGAACATTGGTCATCTCCGAGGCGGAGGTTCATAGAACATTGGTCATCTCCGAGGCTGAGCTGCATAGAACATTGGTCATCTCTTAGGCAGCATTACATAGGACATTGGTCATCCCCGAGGCTGAGGTACATCGAACATTTTTCATCTCCCAAGCTGAAATACATAGAACATTGCTCATCTCTGAGGCTGAGGTATATAGAACATTGTCAACTCCGAGACTGAGCTGCATAGAACATTGGTCATCTCTGAGGCTGAGGTTTATAGAACATTGGTCATCTCCGAGGCTGAGCTGCATAGAAACTTGGTCATCTCCGGGGCTGAGATATATAGAACATTGATCAACTCCGATGGCGAGGTGCATAGAACATAGATCAACTCCGAGGCTGAGGTACATCGAACATATTTCATCTCCGTGCCTGAGGAACATGGAACATTTTTCATCACGTAGGCTGAGATGTCTAGAACATTGTTCATCTCCGAGGCTGAGGTACATCGAACATATTTCATCTCAGTGGCTGAGGTACATGGAACATTGGTCATCTCTGTGGATGAGGTATATAGAGAATTGGTCATCAATGATGCAGAGGTATAAAGAACATTGGTCATCTCGGAGTGTGAGGTGCATAGAACAATGGTCATCTCTCAGGCTGATGTGTATAAAACATTGGTCAACTCCGAGGCTGGGTTGCTTGGAAAAATGGTCATCTCCGAGGCTGTGATGCATCGAACACTGATCATCTCCAAGGCTGTGTTGCATAGAACATTGGTCATCTCCGAGGCTGAGATGCATAGAAACTTGGTCATCTCCGGGGCTGAGATACATAGAACATTGATCAACTCCGATGGCGAGCTGCATAGTTCATTGTTCAACTCCGAGGCTGAGGTACATCGAACATATTTCATCTCCGTGGCTGAGGTACATGGAACATTGGTCATCTCTGTGGATGAGGTATATAGAACATTGGACATCTCCGTGGCTGAGGTACATCAAGCATTTTTCATCTCCCAGGCTGAAATACATAGAACATTGCTAATCTCCAAGGCTGAGGTGCATGGAATATTGGTCATCTCCGAGGCGGAGGTGCATAGAACCTTGCTCATCTCCGATTCTGAGGTGCACAGAACGTTGCTCCTCTCCGAGACAGATGTGCATAGATCATTGCTCATCTCCGAGACTGAGGTGCCTAGAACATTGGTCATCTTTGAGGCTGAGGTATATAGAACATAGGTCATCTCCGAGGCTGAGGTATATAGAACATTGGTCATCTACGAGTCTGATGTGCATACACCATTGGTCATCTCTGAGGCTGTGGTGCATAGATCCTTGGTCATCTCCGAGGCTGAGATATATAGCGCATTGGTCATCTCCGTGGCTGAGGTGCATAGAAAATTGGTCATCTCCGAGGCTGAGCTGCATAGAAATTTGGTCATCTCCGAGGCTGAGGTACATAGAACATTGGTCATCTGAGGCTGAGGTATATAGAACATTGGACATCACCAAGGCTGAGGTGCATAGAACATTGGTCATCTGAGGCTGAGGTATATAGAACATTGGTCATCACCAAGGCTGAGGTGCATAGAACATTGGTCATCTCCGAGGCTGATGTTTATAGAACATTGGTCATCTCCGAGCCTGAGGTTTATAGAACATTGGTCATCTCTGAGGCTGAGGTTTATAGAACATTGGTCATCTCTTAGGCAGCATTACATAGAACATTGGTCATCTCTGAGGCTGAGGTTCATAGAACATTGGTCATCTCCGAGGCTGAGCTGCATAGAACATTGGTCATCTCTTAGGCAGCATTACATAGAACATTGGTCATCTCCGTTGCTGAGGTGCATAGAACATTGCTCATCTCTGAGGCTGAGATATATAGAACATTGTCAACTCCGAGACTGAGCTGCATAGAACATTGGTCATCTCTGAGGCTGAGGTTTATAGAACATTTGTCATCTCCGAGGCTGAGCTGCATAGAAACTTGGTCATCTCCGGGGCTGAGATATATAGAACATTGATCAACTCCGATGGCGTGGTGCATAGAACATAGATCAACTCCGAGGCTGAGGTACATCGAACATATTTCATCTCCGTGGCTGAGGTACATGGAACATTTTTCATCACGTAGGCTGAGATGTCTAGAACATTGTTCATCTCCGAGGCTGAGGTACATCGAACATATTTCATCTCAGTGGCTGAGGTACATGGAACGTTGGTCATCTCTGTGGATGAGGTATATAGAGAATTGGTCATCAATGATGCAGAGGTATAAAGAACATTGGTCATCTTGGAGTGTGAGGTGCATAGAACAATGGTCATCTCTCAGGCTGATGTGTATAAAACTTTGGTCAAGTCCGAGGCTGGGTTGCATGGAAAAATGGTCATCTCCGAGGCTGTGATGCATCGAACACCGATCATCTCCAAGGCTGTGTTGCATAGAAACTTGGTCATCTCCGGGGCTGAGATACATAGAACATTGATCAACTCCGATGGCGATGTGCATAGAACATTGATCAACTCCGAGGCTGAGGTACATCGAACATATTTCATCTCCGTGGCTGAGGTACATGGAACATTGGTCAATTCTGTGGATGAGGTATATAGAACATTGGTCATCTCCGAGGCTGAGGTACATCGAACATTTTTCATCTCCCAGGCTGAAATACATAGAACATTGGTCATCTCCGAGGAGGAGGTTCATAGAAGATTGGTCATCTCCGAGGCTGAGCTGCATAGAACATTGGTCATCTCTTAGGCAGCATTACATAGAACATTGGTCATCTCCGAGGCTGAGGTACATCGAACATTTTTCATCTCCCAGGCTGAAATACATAGAACATTGCTCATCTCTGAGGCTGAGGTATATAGAACATTGTCAACTCCGAGACTGAGCTGCATAGAACATTGGTCATCTCTGAGGCTGAGGTTTATAGAACATTGGTCATCTCCGAGGCTGAGGTAGATCGAACATATTTCATCTCAGTGGCTGAGGTACATGGAACATTGGTCATCTCTGTGGATGAGGTATATAGAGAATTGGTCATCAATGATGCAGAGGTATAAAGAACATTGGTCATCTCGGAGTGTGAGGTGCATAGAACAATGGTCATCTCTCAGGCTGATGTGTATAAAACATTGGTCAACTCCGAGGCTGGGTTGCTTGGAAAAATGGTCATCTCCGAGGCTGTGATGCATCGAACACTGATCATCTCCAAGGCTGTGTTGCATAGAACATTGGTCATCTCCGAGGCTGAGATGCATAGATACTTGGTCATCTCCGGGGCTGAGATACATAGAACATTGATCAACTCCGATGGCGAGCTGCATAGAACATTGATCAACTCCGAGGCTGAGGTACATCGAACATATTTCATCTCCGTGGCTGAGGTACATGGAACATTGCTCATCTCTGTGGATGAGGTATATAGAACATTGGTCATCTCCGAGGCTGAGGTACAACAAACATTTTTCATCTCCCAGTCTGAAATACATAGAACATTGCTAATCTCCAAGGCTGAGGTGCATAGAATATTGGTCAACTCCGAGGCGAAGGTGCATACAACATTGCTCATCTCCGAGTCTGAGGTGCACAGAACGTTGCTCATCTCCGAGGCAGATGTGCATAGATCATTGCTCATCTCCGAGACTGAGGTGCCTAGAACGTTGGTCATCTTTGAGGCTGAGGTATATAGAACATTGGTCATCTCCGAGGCTGAGGTATGTAGAACATTGGTCATCTCTGAGGCTGAGCTGCATAGAACATTTGTCATCTCTTAGGCTGAGGTATATAGAACATTGGTCATCTACGAGTCTGAGATGCATACACCATTGGTCTTCTCTGAGGCTGTGGTGCATAGATCCTTGGTCATCTCCGAGGCTGAGATATATAGCGCATTGGTCATCTCTGTGGCTGAGGTGCATAGAACATTTGTCATCTCCGAGGCTGAGCTGCATAGAAATTTGGTCATCTCCGAGGCTGAGGTACATAGAACATTGGTCATCTGAGGCTGAGGTATATAGAACATTGGTCATCACCAAGGCTGAGGTGCATAGAACATTGGTCATCTCTCAGGCTGAAATGTATAAAACATTGGTCATCTCCAAGGCTGTGGTGCATAGAACATTGGTCATCTCCAAGGCGTGGTGCATAGAACATTGGTCCTCTGCGAGGCTGATATGCATAAAACATTGGTCACCTCTGAAGCTGAGTTATACAGAACATTGGTCATCTCTGAGGCTGAGGTGTATAGAACATTGGTCATCTCCGAGGCTGAGCTGCATAGAACATTGGTCATCTCCGAGGCAGCATTACATAGATCATTGGTCATCTCCGTGGCTGAGGTGCATAGAACATTGCTCATCTCTGAGTCTGAGGTATATAGAACATTGTCACCTCCGAGGCTGACCTGCATAGAAATTTGGTCATCTCTGAGGCTGTGGTATATAGAACATTGGTCATATCCGAGGCTGAGGTACATAGAACATTGGTCATTTGAGGCTGAGGTATATAGAACATTGGTCATCACCAAGGCTGAGGTGCATAGAACATTGGTCATCTCTCAGGCTTAAATGTATAAAACATTGGTCAGCTCCAAGGCTGTGGTGCATAGAACATTGGTCCTCTGCGAGGCTGAGATGCATAAAACATTGGTCACCTCTGAAGCTGAGGTGTATAGAACATTGGTCATCTCTGAGGCTGAGGTGTATAGAACATTGGTCATCTCCGAGGCTGAGCTGCATAGAACATTGGTCATCTCCGTGGCTGAGGTGCATAGAACATTGCTCATCTCTGAGTCTGAGGTATATAGAACATTGTCACCTCCGAGGCTGACCTGCATAGAACATTGGTCATCTCTGAGGCTGAGGTTTATAGAACATTGGTCATCTCCGAGGCTGAGCTGCATAGAAATTTGGTCATCTCTGAGGCTGTGGAATATAGAACATTGGTCATCTCTGAGGATGAGATATAAAGAACATTGTTCATCTCCGAGCCTGTTATATATAGAACATTCATAATCTCCGTTGCTGTGCTGCATAGAACTTTGGACATCTCCGTGGCTGAGGATGATAGGACATTGCTCATCTCCAAGGCTGAGTTGCATAGAACATTGTTCATCTCCGATGCTGAGGTACATAGAACATTGGACATCTCCGTGGCTGATGTTGATAGAACATTGGTCATCCTGAGGCTGAGGTATATAGAACACCGTTCATCACCACGGCTTAGGTGCAGAGAACATTGATCATCTTTTAGGCTGAGGTATATAGAACATTGGTCATCTCCGAGGCTGCGGTACATAGCACATTGGTCATCCCCGAGGCTGAGGTGCATAGAACATTGGTCATCTCTGAGGCTGAGAAATGTAGAACATTCGTCATCTCCGATGCTGAGGTGCATTGAACATTGGCCATCTACGAGGCTGAGATGCATAGAACGTTGGTCAATTCTATGGCGGAGTTGCATAGAACTTTGGTCATCTCTGAAGCTGAGCTGCAAAGAACATTCGTCATCTCTGAGTCTGAGGTATAGAGAACCTTGGTCATCTCCAAGTCTGAGGTGGATAAACCATTGGTCATCTCTGAGGCTGTGGTGCATAGAGCGTTGGTCATCTCCTAGGCAGATGTGCATAGATCAATGCTCATCTCCGAGTCAGAGGTGCCTAGAACATTGGTCATCTTTGAGGCTGAGGTATATAGAACATTGGTCATCTCCGAGGCTGAGGTATATAGAACATTGGTCATCTCAGAGGCTGAGCTGCATAGAACTTTTATCATCTCTTAGGCTGAGGTATATAGAACATTGGTCATCTACGAGTCTGAGGTGCATACACCATTGGTCATCTCCGAGGCTGAGATATATAGAGCATTGGTCATCTCTGTGGCTGACGTGCAAAGAACATTGGTCATCTCCGAGGCTGAGCTGCATAGAAATTTGGTCATCTGAGGCTGAGGTATATAGAACATTGGTCATCACCAAGGCTGAGGTGCGTAGAACATTGGTCATCTCCGAGGCTGAGGTTTATAGAACATTGGTCATCTCCGAGGTTGAGGTGTATAGAACATTGGTCATCTCTGAGGCTGAGGTTTATAGAACATTGGTCATCTCCGAGGCTGAGGTGTATAGAACATTGGTCATCTCTGAGGACGAGGTTTATAGAACATTGGTCATCTCCGAGGCTGAGGTGTACAGTACATTGGTCATCTCCGAGGCTGAGCTGCATAGAAAATTGGTCATCTCTTAGGCAGCATTACATAGAACATTGGTCATCTCCGTGGCTGAGGTGCATAGAACATTGCTCATCTCTGAGGCTGAGGTATATAGAACATTGTCAACTCCGAGACTGAGCTACATAGAACATTGGTCCTCTCTGAGGCTGAGGTTTATAGAACATTGGTCATCTCCGAGGCTGAGCTGCATAGAACATTGATCAACTCCGATGGCGAGCTGCATAGAACATTGATCAACTCCGAGGCTGAGGTACATCGAACATATTTCATCTCCGTGGCTGAGGTACATGGAACATTGGTCATCTCTGTGGATGAGGTATATAGAACATTGGTCATCTCCGAGGCTGAGGTACATCGAACATTTTTCATCTCCCAAGCTGAAATACATAGAACATTGCTCATCTCTGAGGCTGAGGTATATAGAACATTGTCAACTCCGAGACAGAGCTGCATAGAACATTGGTCATCTCTGAGGCTGAGGTTTATAGAACATTGGTCATCTCCGAGGCTGAGCTGCATAGAAACTTGGTCATCTGCGGGGCTGAGATATATAGAACATTGATCAACTCCGATGGCGAGGTGCATAGAACATAGATCAACTCCGAGGCTGAGGTACATCGAACATATTTCATCTCCGTGGCTGAGGAACATGGAACATTTTTCATCACGTAGGCTGAGATGTCTAGAACATTGTTCATCTCCGAGGCTGAGGTACATCGAACATATTTCATCTCAGTGGCTGAGGTACATGGAACATTGGTCATCTCTGTGGATGAGGTATATAGAGAATTGGTCATCAATGATGCAGAGGTATAAAGAACATTGGTCATCTCGGAGTGTGAGGTGCATAGAACAATGGTCATCTCTCAGGCTGATGTGTATAAAACATTGGTCAACTCCGAGGCTGGGTTGCTTGGAAAAATGGTCATCTCCGAGGCTGTGATGCATCGAACACTGATCATCGCCAAGGCTGTGTTGCATAGAACATTGGTCATCTCCGAGGCTGAGATGCATAGAAACTTGGTCATCTCCGGGGCTGAGATACATAGAACATTGATCGACTCCGATGGCGAGCTGCATAGATCATTGATCAACTCCGAGGCTGAGGTACATCGAACATATTTCATCTCCGTGGCTGAGGTACATGGAACATTGGTCATCTCTGTGGATGAGGTATATAGAACATTGGACATCTCCGAGGCTGAGGTACATGGAACATTGGTCATCTCTGTGGATGAGGTATATAGAACATTGGACATCTCCGAGGCTGAGGTGCATAGAACATTGGACATCTCCGAGGCTGAGGTACATCAAACATTTTTCATCTCCCAGGCTGAAATACATAGAACATTGCTCATCTCCGATTCTGAGGTGCACAGAACGTTGCTCATCTCCGAGACAGATGTGCATAGATCATTGCTCATCTCCGAGACTGAGGTGCCTAGAACATTGGTCATCTTTGAGGCTGAGGTATATAGAACATTGGTCATCTCCGAGGCTGAGGTATATAGAACATTGGTCATCTCTGAGGCTGAGCTGCATAGAGCATTTGTCATCTATTAGGCTGAGGTATATAGAACATTGGTCATCTACGAGTCTGATGTGCATACACCATTGGTCATCTCTGAGGCTGTGGTGCATAGATCCTTGGTCATCTCCGAGGCTGAGATATATAGCGCATTGGTCATCTCCGTGGCTGAGGTGCATAGAACATTGGTCATCTCCGAGGCTGAGCTGCATAGAAATTTGGTTATCTCCGAGGCTGAGGTACATAGAACATTGGTCATCTGAGGCTGAGGTATTTAGAACATTGGACATCACCAAGGCTGAGGTGCATAGAGCATTGGTCATCTCCGAGGCTGAGGTTTATAGAACATTGGTCATCTCCGAGGCTGAGGTGTATAGAACATTGGTCATCTCTGAGGCAGAGGTTTATAGAACATTGGTCATCTCCGAGGCTGAGGTGTATAGAACATTGGTCATCTCTGAGGCTGAGGTTTATAGAACATTGGTCATCTCCGAGGCTGAGCTGCATAGAACATTGTTCATCTCTTAGGCAGCATTACATAGAATATTGGTCATCTCCGTGGCTGAGTTGCATAGAACATTGCTCATCTCTGAGGCTGAGGTATATAGAACATTGTCAACTCCGAGACTGAGCTGCATAGAACATTGGTCATCTCTGAGGCTGAGGTTTATAGAACATAGGTCATCTCCGAGGCTGAGCTGCATAGAAACTTGGTCATCTCCGGGGCTGAGATATATAGAACATTGATCAACTCCGATGGCGAGGTGCATAGAACATAGATCATCTCCGAGGTTGAGGTACATCGAACATATTTCATCTCAGTGGCTGAGGTACATGGAACATTGGTCATCTCTGTGGATGAGGTATATAGAGAATTGGTCATCAATGATGCAGAGGTATAAAGAACATTGGTCATCTTGGAGTGTGAGGTGCATAGAACAATGATCATCTCTCAGGCTGATGTGTATAAAACATTGGTCAACTCCGAGGCTGGGTTGCTTGGAAAAATGGTCATCTCCAAGGCTGTGTTGCATAGAAACTTGGTCATCTCCGGGGCTGAGATACATAGAACATTGATTTACTCCGATGGCGAGGTGCATAGAACATTGATCAACTCCGAGGCTGAGGTACATCGTACATATTTCATCTCCGTGGCTGAGGTACATGGAACATTGGTCATCTCTCTGGATGAGGTATATAGAACATTGGTCATCTCCGAGGCTGAGGTACATCGAACATTTTTCATCTCCCAGGCTGAAATACATAGAACATTGGTCATCTCCGAGGCGGAGATTCATAGAACGTTGGTCATCTACGAGGCTGAGCTGCATAGAACATTGGTCATCTCTTAGGCAGCATTACATAGAACATTGGTCATCTCCGAGGCTGAGGTTCATAGAACATTGGTCATCTCCGAGGATGAGGTGTATAGAACATTGGTCATCTCTGAGGCTGAGGTGTATAGAACATTGGTCATCTCCGAGGCTGAGCTGCATAGAACATTGGTCATCTCTGAGGCTGAGGTTTATAGAACATTGGTCATCTCCGAGGCTGAGCTGCATAGAAACTTGGTCATCTCCGGGGCTGAGATATATAGAACATTGATCAACTCCGATGGCGAGGTGCATAGAACAAAGATCAACTCCGAGGCTGAGGTACATCGAACATATTTCATCTCCGTGGCTGAGGTACATGGAACATTTTTCATCACGTAGGCTGAGATGTCTAGAACATTGTTCATCTCCGAGGCTGGTACATCGAACATATTTCATCTCAGTGGCTGAGGTACATAGAACATTGCTCATCTCTGAGGCTGAGGTATATAGAACATTGTCAACTCCGAGACTGAGCTGCATAGAAATTTGGTCATCTCTGAGGCTGAGGTTTATAGAACATTGGTCATCTCCGAGGCTGAGGTACATCGAACATATTTCATCTCAGTGGCTGAGGTACATGGAACATTGGTCATCTCTGTGGATGAGGTATATAGAGAATTGGTCATCAATGATGCAGTGGTATAAAGAACATTGGTCATCTCGGAGTGTGAGGTGCATAGAACAATGGTCATCTCTCAGGCTGATGTGTATAAAACATTGGTCAACTCCGAGGCTGGGTTGCTTGGAAAAATGGTCATCTCCGAGGCTGTGATGCATCGAACACTGATCATCTCCAAGGCTGTGTTGCATAGAACATTGGTCATCTCCAAGGCTGAGATGCATAGAAACGTGGTCATCTCCGGGGCTGAGATACATAGAACATTGATCAACTCCGATGGCGAGCTGCATAGAACATTAATCAAATCCGAGGCTGAGGTACATCGAACATATTTCATCTCCGTGGCTGAGGTACATGGAACATTGCTCATCTCTGTGGATGAGGTATATAGAACATTGGTCATCTCCGAGGATGAGGTACAACAAACATTTCTCATCTCCCAGGCTGAAATACATAGAACATTGCTAATCTCCTAGGCTGAGGTGCATAGAATATTGGTCATCTCCGAGGCGAAGGTGCATTCAACATTGCTCATCTCCGAGTCTGAGGTGCACAGAACGTTGCTCATCTCCGAGGCAGATGTGCATAGATCATTGCTCATCTCCGAGACTGAGGTGCCTAGAACGTTGGTCATCTTTGAGGCTGAGGTATATAGAACATTGGTGATCTCCGAGGCTGAGGTATGTAGAACATTGGTCATCTCTGAGGCTGAGCTGCATAGAACATTTGTCATCTCTTAGGCTGAGGTATATAGAACATTGGTCATCTAAGAGTCTGAGGTGCATACACCATTGGTCATCTCTGAGGCTGTGGTGCATAGATCCTTGGTCATCTCCGAGGCTGAGATATATAGAGCATTGGTCATCTCTGTGGCTGAGGTGCATAGAACATTTGTCATCTCCGAGGCTGAGCTGCATAGAAATTTGGTCATCTCCGAGGCTGAGGTACATAGAACATTGGTCATCTGAGGCTGAGGTATATAGAACATTGGTCATCACCAAGGCTGAGGTGCATAGAACATTGGTCATCTCTCAGGCTGAAATGTATAAAACATTGGTCATCTCCAAGGCTGTGGTGCATAGAACATTGGTCCTCTGCGAGGCTGAGATGCATAAAACATTGGTCACCTCTGAAGCTGAGTTATACAGAACATTGGTCATCTCTGAGGCTGAGGTGTATAGAACATTGGTCATCTCCGAGGCAGCATTACATAGAACATTGTTCATCTCCGTGGCTGAGGTGCATAGAACATTGCTCATCTCTGAGTCTGAGGTATATAGAACATTGTCACCTCCGAGGCTGACCTGCATAGAAATTTGGTCATCTCTGAGGCTGTAGTATATAGAACATTGGTCATCTCCGAGGCTGAGGTACATAGAACATTGGTCATTTGAGGCTGAGGTATATAGAACATTGGTCATCACCAAGGCTGAGGTGCATAGAACATTGGTCATCTCTCAGGCTGAAATGTATAAAACATTGGTCAGCTCCAAGGCTGTGGTGCATAGAACATTGGTCCTCTGCGAGGCTGAGATGCATAAAACATTGGTCACCTCTGAAGCTGAGGTGTATAGAACATTGGTCATCTCTGAGGCTGAGGTGTATAGAACATTGGTCATCTCCGAGGCTGAGCTGCATAGAACATTGGTCATCTCCGTGGCTGAGGTGCATAGAACATTGCTCATCTCTGAGTCTGAGGTATATAGAACATTGGTCATCTCCGAGGCTGAGCTGCATAGAAATTTGGTCATCTCTGAGGCTGTGGAATATAGAACATTGTCAACTCCGAGACTGAGCTGCATAGAACATTGGTCATCTCTGAGGCTGAGGTTTATAGAACATTGGTCATCTCCGAGGCTGAGCTGCATAGAAACTTGGTCATCTCCGGGGCTGAGATATATAGAACATTGATCAACTCCGATGGCGAGGTGCATAGAACATAGATCAACTGCGAGGCTGAGGTACATCGAACATATTTCATCTCCGTGGCTGAGGAACATGGAACATTTTTCATCACGTAGGCTGAGATGTCTAGAACATTGTTCATCTCCGAGGCTGAGGTACATCGAACATATTTCATCTCAGTGGCTGAGGTACATGGAACATTGGTCATCTCTGTGGATGAGGTATATAGAGAATTGGTCATCAATGATGCAGAGGTATAAAGAAAATTGGTCATCTCGTAGTGTGAGGTGCATAGAACAATGGTCATCTCTCAGGCTGATGTGTATAAAACATTGGTCAACTCCGAGGCTGGGATGCTTGGAAAAATGGTCATCTCCGAGGCTGTGATGCATCGAACACTGATCATCTCCAAGGCTGTGTTGCATAGAACATTGATCAACTCCGATGGCGAGCTGCATGGATCATTGATCAACTCCGAGGCTGAGGTACATCGAACATATTTCATCTCCGGGGCTGAGGTACATGGAACATTGGTCATCTCTGTGGATGAGGTATATAGAACATTGGACATCTCCGAGGCTGAGGTACATCAAACATTTTTCATCTCCCAGGCTGAAATACATAGAACATTGCTAATCTCCAAGGCTGAGGTGCATAGAATATTGGTCATCTCCGAGGCGGAGGTGCATAGAACATTGCTCATCTCCGATTCTGAGGTGCACAGAACGTTGCTCATCTCCGAGACAGATGTGCATAGATCATTGCTCATCTCCGTGGCTGAGGTGCATAGAACATTGGTCATCTCCAAGGCTGAGCTGCATAGAAATTTGGTCATCTCCGAGGCTGAGGTACATAGAACATTGGTCATCTGAGGCTGAGGTATATAGAACATTGGTCATCACCAAGGCTGAGGTGCATAGAACATTGGTCATCTCCGAGGCTGAGGTTTATAGAACATTGGTCATCTCCGAGGCTGAGGTGTATAGAACATTGGTCATCTCTGAAGCTGAGGTTTATAGAACATTGGTCATCTCCGAGGCTGAGGTATATCGAACATTTTTCATCTCCCAGGCTGAAATACATAGAACATTGGTCATCTCCGAGGCGGAGATTCATAGAACATTGGTCATCTCAGAGGCTGAGCTGCATAGAACATTGGTCATCTCTTAGGCAGCATTACATAGAACATTGGTCATCTCCGAGGCTGAGGTTCATAGAACATTGGTCATCTCCGAGGCTGAGGTGTATAGAACATTGGTCATCTCTGAGGCTGAGGTTTATAGAACATTGGTCATCTCCGAGGCTGAGGTACATCAAACATTTTTCATCTCCCAGGCTGAAATACATAGAACATTGGTCATCTCCGAGGCGGAGGTTCATAGAACATTGGTCATCTCCGAGGCTGAGCTGCATAGAACATTGGTCATCTCTTAGGCAGCATTACATAGAACATTGGTCATCTCCGAGGCTGAGGTACATCGAACATTTTTCATCTCCCAAGCTGAAATACATAGAACATTGCTCATCTCTGAGGCTGAGGTATATAGAACATTGTCAACTCCGAGACTGAGCTGCATAGAACATTGGTCATCTCTGAGGCTGAGGTTTATAGAACATAGGTCATCTCCGAGGCTGAGCTGCATAGAAACTTGGTCATCTCCGGGGCTGAGATATATAGAACATTGATCAACTCCGATGGCGAGGTGCATAGAACATAGATCATCTCCGAGGTTGAGGTACATCGAACATATTTCATCTCAGTGGCTGAGGTACATGGAACATTGGTCATCTCTGTGGATGAGGTATATAGAGAATTGGTCATCAATGATGCAGAGGTATAAAGAACATTGGTCATCTTGGAGTGTGAGGTGCATAGAACAATGATCATCTCTCAGGCTGATGTGTATAAAACATTGGTCAACTCCGAGGCTGGGTTGCTTGGAAAAATGGTCATCTCCAAGGCTGTGTTGCATAGAAACTTTGTCATCTCCGGGGCTGAGATACATAGAACATTGATTTACTCCGATGGCGAGGTGCATAGAACATTGATCAACTCCGAGGCTGAGGTACATCGTACATATTTCATCTCCGTGGCTGAGGTACATGGAACATTGGTCATCTCTCTGGATGAGGTATATAGAACATTGGTCATCTCCGAGGCTGAGGTACATCGAACATTTTTCATCTCCCAGGCTGAAATACATAGAACATTGGTCATCTCCGAGGCGGAGATTCATAGAACGTTGGTCATCTACGAGGCTGAGCTGCATAGAACATTGGTCATCTCTTAGGCAGCATTACATAGAACATTGGTCATCTCCGAGGCTGAGGTTCATAGAACATTGGTCATCTCCGAGGATGAGGTGTATAGAACATTGGTCATCTCTGAGGCTGAGGTGTATAGAACATTGGTCATCTCCGAGGCTGAGCTGCATAGAACATTGGTCATCTCTGAGGCTGAGGTTTATAGAACATTGGTCATCTCCGAGGCTGAGCTGCATAGAAACTTGGTCATCTCCGGGGCTGAGATATATAGAACATTGATCAACTCCGATGGCGAGGTGCATAGAACAAAGATCAACTCCGAGGCTGAGGTACATCGAAAATATTTCATCTCCGTGGCTGAGGTACATGGAACATTTTTCATCACGTAGGCTGAGATGTCTAGAACATTGTTCATCTCCGAGGCTGGTACATCGAACATATTTCATCTCAGTGGCTGAGGTACATAGAACATTGCTCATCTCTGAGGCTGAGGTATATAGAACATTGTCAACTCCGAGACTGAGCTGCATAGAAATTTGGTCATCTCTGAGGCTGAGGTTTATAGAACATTGGTCATCTCCGAGGCTGAGGTACATCGAACATATTTCATCTCAGTGGCTGAGGTACATGGAACATTGGTCATCTCTGTGGATGAGGTATATAGAGAATTGGTCATCAATGATGCAGTGGTATAAAGAACATTGGTCATCTCGGAGTGTGAGGTGCATAGAACAATGGTCATCTCTCAGGCTGATGTGTATAAAACATTGGTCAACTCCGAGGCTGGGTTGCTTGGAAAAATGGTCATCTCCGAGGCTGTGATGCATCGAACACTGATCATCTCCAAGGCTGTGTTGCATAGAACATTGGTCATCTCCAAGGCTGAGATGCATAGAAACGTGGTCATCTCCGGGGCTGAGATACATAGAACTTTGATCAACTCCGATGGCGAGCTGCATAGAACATTAATCAAATCCGAGGCTGAGGTACATCGAACATATTTCATCTCCGTGGCTGAGGTACATGGAACATTGCTCATCTCTGTGGATGAGGTATATAGAACATTGGTCATCTCCGAGGATGAGGTACAACAAACATTTCTCATCTCCCAGGCTGAAATACATAGAACATTGCTAATCTCCAAGGCTGAGGTGCATAGAATATTGGTCATCTCCGAGGCGAAGGTGCATTCAACATTGCTCATCTCCGAGTCTGAGGTGCACAGAACGTTGCTCATCTCCGAGGCAGATGTGCATAGATCATTGCTCATCTCCGAGACTGAGGTGCCTAGAACGTTGGTCATCTTTGAGGCTGAGGTATATAGAACATTGGTGATCTCCGAGGCTGAGGTATGTAGAACATTGGTCATCTCTGAGGCTGAGCTGCATAGAACATTTGTCATCTCTTAGGCTGAGGTATATAGAACATTGGTCATCTAAGAGTCTGAGGTGCATACACCATTGGTCATCTCTGAGGCTGTGGTGCATAGATCCTTGGTCATCTCCGAGGCTGAGATATATAGAGCATTGGTCATCTCTGTGGCTGAGGTGCATAGAACATTTGTCATCTCCGAGGCTGAGCTGCATAGAAATTTGGTCATCTCCGAGGCTGAGGTACATAGAACATTGGTCATCTGAGGCTGAGGTATATAGAACATTGGTCATCACCAAGGCTGAGGTGCATAGAACATTGGTCATCTCTCAGGCTGAAATGTATAAAACATTGGTCATCTCCAAGGCTGTGGTGCATAGAACATTGGTCCTCTGCGAGGCTGAGATGCATAAAACATTGGTCACCTCTGAAGCTGAGTTATACAGAACATTGGTCATCTCTGAGGCTGAGGTGTATAGAACATTGGTCATCTCCGAGGCAGCATTACATAGAACATTGTTCATCTCCGTGGCTGAGGTGCATAGAACATTGCTCATCTCTGAGTCTGAGGTATATAGAACATAGTCAACTCCGAGGCTGACCTGCATAGAAATTTGGTCATCTCTGAGGCTGTAGTATATAGAACATTGGTCATCTCCGAGGCTGAGGTACATAGAACATTGGTCATTTGAGGCTGAGGTATATAGAACATTGGTCATCACCAAGGCTGAGGTGCATAGAACATTCGTCATCTCTCAGGCTGAAATGTATAAAACATTGGTCAGCTCCAAGGCTGTGGTGCATAGAACATTGGTCCTCTGCGAGGCTGAGATGCATAAAACATTGGTCACCTCTGAAGCTGAGGTGTATAGAACATTGGTCATCTCTGAGGCTGAGGTGTATAGAACATTGGTCATCTCCGAGGCTGAGCTGCATAGAACATTGGTCATCTCCGTGGCTGAGGTGCATAGAACATTGCTCATCTCTGAGTCTGAGGTATATAGAACATTGGTCATCTCCGAGGCTGAGCTGCATAGAAATTTGGTCATCTCTGAGGCTGTGGAATATAGAACATTGTCAACTCCGAGACTGAGCTGCATAGAACATTGGTCATCTCTGAGGCTGAGGTTTATAGAACATTGGTCATCTCCGAGGCTGAGCTGCATAGAAACTTGGTCATCTCCGGGGCTGAGATATATAGAACATTGATCAACTCCGATGGCGAGGTGCATAGAACATAGATCAACTGCGAGGCTGAGGTACATCGAACATATTTCATCTCCGTGGCTGAGGAACATGGAACATTTTTCATCACGTAGGCTGAGATGTCTAGAACATTGTTCATCTCCGAGGCTGAGGTACATCGAACATATTTCATCTCAGTGGCTGAGGTACATGGAACATTGGTCATCTCTGTGGATGAGGTATATAGAGAATTGGTCATCAATGATGCAGAGGTATAAAGAAAATTGGTCATCTCGTAGTGTGAGGTGCATAGAACAATGGTCATCTCTCAGGCTGATGTGTATAAAACATTGGTCAACTCCGAGGCTGGGATGCTTGGAAAAATGGTCATCTCCGAGGCTGTGATGCATCGAACACTGATCATCTCCAAGGCTGTGTTGCATAGAACATTGATCAACTCCGATGGCGAGCTGCATGGATCATTGATCAACTCCGAGGCTGAGGTACATCGAACATATTTCATCTCCGGGGCTGAGGTACATGGAACATTGGTCATCTCTGTGGATGAGGTATATAGAACATTGGACATCTCCGAGGCTGAGGTACATCAAACATTTTTCATCTCCCAGGCTGAAATACATAGAACATTGCTAATCTCCAAGGCTGAGGTGCATAGAATATTGGTCATCTCCGAGGCGGAGGTGCATAGAACATTGCTCATCTCCGATTCTGAGGTGCACAGAACGTTGCTCATCTCCGAGACAGATGTGCATAGATCATTGCTCATCTCCGTGGCTGAGGTGCATAGAACATTGGTCATCTCCAAGGCTGAGCTGCATAGAAATTTGGTCATCTCCGAGGCTGAGGTACATAGAACATTGGTCATCTGAGGCTGAGGTATATAGAACATTGGTCATCACCAAGGCTGAGGTGCATAGAACATTGGTCATCTCCGAGGCTGAGGTTTATAGAACATTGGTCATCTCCGAGGCTGAGGTGTATAGAACATTGGTCATCTCTGAAGCTGAGGTTTATAGAACATTGGTCATCTCCGAGGCTGAGGTATATCGAACATTTTTCATCTCCCAGGCTGAAATACATAGAACATTGGTCATCTCCGAGGCGGAGATTCATAGAACATTGGTCATCTCAGAGGCTGAGCTGCATAGAACATTGGTCATCTCTTAGGCAGCATTACATAGAACATTGGTCATCTCCGAGGCTGAGGTTCATAGAACATTGGTCATCTCCGAGGCTGAGGTGTATAGAACATTGGTCATCTCTGAGGCTGAGGTTTATAGAACATTGGTCATCTCCGAGGCTGAGGTACATCAAACATTTTTCATCTCCCAGGCTGAAATACATAGAACATTGGTCATCTCCGAGGCGGAGGTTCATAGAACATTGGTCATCTCCGAGGCTGAGCTGCATAGAACATTGGTCATCTCTTAGGCAGCATTACATAGAACATTGGTCATCTCCGAGGCTGAGGTACATCGAACATTTTTCATCTCCCAAGCTGAAATACATAGAACATTGCTCATCTCTGAGGCTGAGGTATATAGAACATTGTCAACTCCGAGACAGAGCTGCATAGAACATTGGTCATCTCTGAGGCTGAGGTTTATAGAACATTGGTCATCTCCGAGGCTGAGCTGCATAGAAACTTGGTCATCTGCGGGGCTGAGATATATAGAACATTGATCAACTCCGATGGCGAGGTGCATAGAACATAGATCAACTCCGAGGCTGAGGTACATCGAACATATTTCATCTCCGTGGCTGAGGAACATGGAACATTTTTCATCACGTAGGCTGAGATGTCTAGAACATTGTTCATCTCCGAGGCTGAGGTATATAGAACATTGTCAACTCCGAGACTGAGCTGCATAGAAATTTGGTCATCTCTGAGGCTGAGGTTTATAGAACATTGGTCATCTCCGAGGCTGAGGTACATCGAACATATTTCATCTCAGTGGCTGAGGTACATGGAACATTGGTCATCTCTGTGGATGAGGTATATAGAGAATTGGTCATCAATGATGCAGTGGTATAAAGAACATTGGTCATCTCGGAGTGTGAGGTGCATAGAACAATGGTCATCTCTCAGGCTGATGTGTATAAAACATTGGTCAACTCCGAGGCTGGGTTGCTTGGAAAAATGGTCATCTCCGAGGCTGTGATGCATCGAACACTGATCATCTCCAAGGCTGTGTTGCATAGAACATTGGTCATCTCCAAGGCTGAGATGCATAGAAACTTGGTCATCTCCGGGGCTGAGATACATAGAACATTGATCAACTCCGATGGCGAGCTGCATAGAACATTAATCAAATCCGAGGCTGAGGTACATCGAACATATTTCATCTCCGTGGCTGAGGTACATGGAACATTGCTCATCTCTGTGGATGAGGTATATAGAACATTGGTCATCTCCGAGGATGAGGTACAACAAACATTTCTCATCTCCCAGGCTGAAATACATAGAACATTGCTAATCTCCAAGGCTGAGGTGCATAGAATATTGGTCATCTCCGAGGCGAAGGTGCATTCAACATTGCTCATCTCCGAGTCTGAGGTGCACAGAACGTTGCTCATCTCCGAGGCAGATGTGCATAGATCATTGCTCATCTCCGAGACTGAGGTGCCTAGAACGTTGGTCATCTTTGAGGCTGAGGTATATAGAACATTGGTGATCTCCGAGGCTGAGGTATGTAGAACATTGGTCATCTCTGAGGCTGAGCTGCATAGAACATTTGTCATCTCTTAGGCTGAGGTATATAGAACATTGGTCATCTAAGAGTCTGAGGTGCATACACCATTGGTCATCTCTGAGGCTGTGGTGCATAGATCCTTGGTCATCTCCGAGGCTGAGATATATAGAGCATTGGTCATCTCTGTGGCTGAGGTGCATAGAACATTTGTCATCTCCGAGGCTGAGCTGCATAGAAATTTGGTCATCTCCGAGGCTGAGGTACATAGAACATTGGTCATCTGAGGCTGAGGTATATAGAACATTGGTCATCACCAAGGCTGAGGTGCATAGAACATTGGTCATCTCTCAGGCTGAAATGTATAAAACATTGGTCATCTCCAAGGCTGTGGTGCATAGAACATTGGTCCTCTGCGAGGCTGAGATGCATAAAACATTGGTCACCTCTGAAGATGAGGTGTATAGAACATTGGTCATCTCTGAGGCTGAGGTGTATAGAACATTGGTCATCTCCGAGGCTGAGCTGCATAGAACATTGGTCATCTCCGTGGCTGAGGTGCATAGAACATTGCTCATCTCTGAGTCTGAGGTATATAGAACATTGGTCATCTCCGAGGCTGAGCTGCATAGAAATTTGGTCATCTCTGAGGCTGTGGAATATAGAACATTGTCAACTCCGAGACTGAGCTGCATAGAACATTGGTCATCTCTGAGGCTGAGGTTTATAGAACATTGGTCATCTCCGAGGCTGAGCTGCATAGAAACTTGGTCATCTCCGGGGCTGAGATACATAGAACATTGATCAACTCCGATGGCGAGGTGCATAGAACATAGATCAACTGCGAGGCTGAGGTACATCGAACATATTTCATCTCCGTGGCTGAGGAACATGGAACATTTTTCATCACGTAGGCTGAGATGTCTAGAACATTGTTCATCTCCGAGGCTGAGGTATATAGAACATTGTCAACTCCGAGACTGAGCTGCATAGAAATTTGGTCATCTCTGAGGCTGAGGTTTATAGAACATTGGTCATCTCCGAGGCTGAGGTACATCGAACATATTTCATCTCAGTGGCTGAGGTACATGGAACATTGGTCATCTCTGTGGATGAGGTATATAGAGAATTGGTCATCAATGATGCAGTGGTATAAAGAACATTGGTCATCTCGGAGTGTGAGGTGCATAGAACAATGGTCATCTCTCAGGCTGATGTGTATAAAACATTGGTCAACTCCGAGGCTGGGTTGCTTGGAAAAATGGTCATCTCCGAGGCTGTGATGCATCGAACACTGATCATCTCCAAGGCTGTGTTGCATAGAACATTGGTCATCTCCAAGGCTGAGATGCATAGAAACTTGGTCATCTCCGGGGCTGAGATACATAGAACATTGATCAACTCCGATGGCGAGCTGCATAGAACATTAATCAAATCCGAGGCTGAGGTACATCGAACATATTTCATCTCCGTGGCTGAGGTACATGGAACATTGCTCATCTCTGTGGATGAGGTATATAGAACATTGGTCATCTCCGAGGATGAGGTACAACAAACATTTCTCATCTCCCAGGCTGAAATACATAGAACATTGCTAATCTCCAAGGCTGAGGTGCATAGAATATTGGTCATCTCCGAGGCGAAGGTGCATTCAACATTGCTCATCTCCGAGTCTGAGGTGCACAGAACGTTGCTCATCTCCGAGGCAGATGTGCATAGATCATTGCTCATCTCCGAGACTGAGGTGCCTAGAACGTTGGTCATCTTTGAGGCTGAGGTATATAGAACATTGGTGATCTCCGAGGCTGAGGTATGTAGAACATTGGTCATCTCTGAGGCTGAGCTGCATAGAACATTTGTCATCTCTTAGGCTGAGGTATATAGAACATTGGTCATCTAAGAGTCTGAGGTGCATACACCATTGGTCATCTCTGAGGCTGTGGTGCATAGATCCTTGGTCATCTCCGAGGCTGAGATATATAGAGCATTGGTCATCTCTGTGGCTGAGGTGCATAGAACATTTGTCATCTCCGAGGCTGAGCTGCATAGAAATTTGGTCATCTCCGAGGCTGAGGTACATAGAACATTGGTCATCTGAGGCTGAGGTATATAGAACATTGGTCATCACCAAGGCTGAGGTGCATAGAACATTGGTCATCTCTCAGGCTGAAATGTATAAAACATTGGTCATCTCCAAGGCTGTGGTGCATAGAACATTGGTCCTCTGCGAGGCTGAGATGCATAAAACATTGGTCACCTCTGAAGCTGAGGTGTATAGAACATTGGTCATCTCTGAGGCTGAGGTGTATAGAACATTGGTCATCTCCGAGGCTGAGCTGCATAGAACATTGGTCATCTCCGTGGCTGAGGTGCATAGAACATTGCTCATCTCTGAGTCTGAGGTATATAGAACATTGGTCATCTCCGAGGCTGAGCTGCATAGAAATTTGGTCATCTCTGAGGCTGTGGAATATAGAACATTGTCAACTCCGAGACTGAGCTGCATAGAACATTGGTCATCTCTGAGGCTGAGGTTTATAGAACATTGGTCATCTCCGAGGCTGAGCTGCATAGAAACTTGGTCATCTCCGGGGCTGAGATACATAGAACATTGATCAACTCCGATGGCGAGGTGCATAGAACATAGATCAACTGCGAGGCTGAGGTACATCGAACATATTTCATCTCCGTTGCTGAGGAACATGGAACATTTTTCATCACGTAGGCTGAGATGTCTAGAACATTGTTCATCTCCGAGGCTGAGGTACATCGAACATATTTCATCTCAGTGGCTGAGGTACATGGAACATTGGTCATCTCTGTGGATGAGGTATATAGAGAATTGGTCATCAATGATGCAGAGGTATAAAGAAAATTGGTCATCTCGTAGTGTGAGGTGCATAGAACAATGGTCATCTCTCAGGCTGATGTGTATAAAACATTGGTCAACTCCGAGGCTGGGATGCTTGGAAAAATGGTCATCTCCGAGGCTGTGATGCATCGAACACTGATCATCTCCAAGGCTGTGTTGCATAGAACATTGATCAACTCCGATGGCGAGCTGCATGGATCATTGATCAACTCCGAGGCTGAGGTACATCGAACATATTTCATCTCCGGGGCTGAGGTACATGGAACATTGGTCATCTCTGTGGATGAGGTATATAGAACAATGGACATCTCCGAGGCTGAGGTACATCAAACATTTTTCATCTCCCAGGCTGAAATACATAGAACATTGCTAATCTCCAAGGCTGAGGTGCATAGAATATTGGTCATCTCCGAGGCGGAGGTGCATAGAACATTGCTCATCTCCGATTCTGAGGTGCACAGAACGTTGCTCATCTCCGAGACAGATGTGCATAGATCATTGCTCATCTCCGTGGCTGAGGTGCATAGAACATTGGTCATCTCCGAGGCTGAGCTGCATAGAAATTTGGTCATCTCCGAGGCTGAGGTACATAGAACATTGGTCATCTGAGGCTGAGGTATATAGAACATTGGTCATCACCAAGGCTGAGGTGCATAGAACATTGGTCATCTCCGAGGCTGAGGTTTATAGAACATTGGTCATCTCCGAGGCTGAGGTGTATAGAACATTGGTCATCTCTGAAGCTGAGGTTTATAGAACATTGGTCATCTCCGAGGCTGAGGTATATCGAACATTTTTCATCTCCCAGACTGAAATACATAGAACATTGGTCATCTCCGAGGCGGAGATTCATAGAACATTGGTCATCTCAGAGGCTGAGCTGCATAGAACATTGGTCATCTCTTAGGCAGCATTACATAGAACATTGGTCATCTCCGAGGATGAGGTTCATAGAACATTGGTCATCTCCGAGGCTGAGGTGTATAGAACATTGGTCATCTCTGAGGCTGAGGTTTATAGAACATTGGTCATCTCCGAGGCTGAGGTACATCAAACATTTTTCATCTCCCAGGCTGAAATACATAGAACATTGGTCATCTCCGAGGCGGAGGTTCATAGAACATTGGTCATCTCCGAGGCTGAGCTGCATAGAACATTGGTCATCTCTTAGGCAGCATTACATAGAACATTGGTCATCTCCGAGGCTGAGGTACATCGAACATTTTTCATCTCCCAAGCTGAAATACATAGAACATTGCTCATCTCTGAGGCTGAGGTATATAGAACATTGTCAACTCCGAGACAGAGCTGCATAGAACATTGGTCATCTCTGAGGCTGAGGTTTATAGAACATTGGTCATCTCCGAGGCTGAGCTGCATAGAAACTTGGTCATCTGCGGGGCTGAGATATATAGAACATTGATCAACTCCGATGGCGAGGTGCATAGAACATAGATCAACTCCGAGGCTGAGGTACATCGAACATATTTCATCTCCGTGGCTGAGGAACATGGAACATTTTTCATCACGTAGGCTGAGATGTCTAGAACATTGTTCATCTCCGAGGCTGAGGTACATCGAACATATTTCATCTCAGTGGCTGAGGTACATGGAACATTGGTCATCTCTGTGGATGAGGTATATAGAGAATTGGTCATCAATGATGCAGAGGTATAAAGAACATTGGTCATCTCGGAGTGTGAGGTGCATAGAACAATGGTCATCTCTCAGGCTGATGTGTCTAAAACATTGGTCAACTCCGAGGCTGGGTTGCTTGGAAAAATGGTCATCTCCGAGGCTGTGATGCATCGAACACTGATCATCGCCAAGGCTGTGTTGCATAGAACATTGGTCATCTCCGAGGCTGAGATGCATAGAAACTTGGTCATCTCCGGGGCTGAGATACATAGAACATTGATCGACTCCGATGGCGAGCTGCATAGATCATTGATCAACTCCGAGGCTGACGTACATCGAACATATTTCATCTCCGTGGCTGAGGTACATGGAACATTGGTCATCTCTGTGGATGAGGTATATAGAACATTGGACATCTCCGAGGCTGAGGTACATCAAACATTTTTCATCTCCCAGGCTGAAATACATAGAACATTGCTCATCTCCGATTCTGAGGTGCACAGAACGTTGCTCATCTCCGAGACAGATGTGCATAGATCATTGCTCATCTCCGAGACTGAGGTGCCTAGAACATTGGTCATCTTTGAGGCTGAGGTATATAGAACATTGGTCATCTCCGAGGCTGAGGTATATAGAACATTGGTCATCTCTGAGGCTGAGCTGCATAGAGCATTTGTCATCTATTAGGCTGAGGTATATAGAACATTGGTCATCTACGAGTCTGATGTGCATACACCATTGGTCATCTCTGAGGCTGTGGTGCATAGATCCTTGGTCATCTCCGAGGCTGAGATATATAGCGCATTGGTCATCTCCGTGGCTGAGGTGCATAGAACATTGGTCATCTCCGAGGCTGAGCTGCATAGAAATTTGGTCATCTCCGAGGCTGAGGTACATAGAACATTGGTCATCTGAGGCTGAGGTATTTAGAACATTGGACATCACCAAGGCTGAGGTGCATAGAGCATTGGTCATCTCCGAGGCTGAGGTTTATAGAACATTGGTCATCTCCGAGGCTGAGGTGTATAGAACATTGGTCATCTCTGAGGCAGAGGTTTATAGAACATTGGTCATCTCCGAGGCTGAGTTGTATAGAACATTGGTCATCTCTGAGGCTGAGGTTTATAGAACATTGGTCATCTCCGAGGCTGAGCAGCATAGAACATTGTTCATCTCTTAGGCAGCATTACATAGAATATTGGTCATCTCCGTGGCTGAGTTGCATAGAACATTGCTCATCTCTGAGGCTGAGGTATATAGAACATTGTCAACTCCGAGACTGAGCTGCATAGAACATTGGTCATCTCTGAGGCTGAGGTTTATAGAACATAGGTCATCTCCGAGGCTGAGCTGCATAGAAACTTGGTCATCTCCGGGGCTGAGATATATAGAACATTGATCAACTCCGATGGCGAGGTGCATAGAACATAGATCATCTCCGAGGTTGAGGTACATCGAACATATTTCATCTCAGTGGCTGAGGTACATGGAACATTGGTCATCTCTGTGGATGAGGTATATAGAGAATTGGTCATCAATGATGCAGAGGTATAAAGAACATTGGTCATCTTGGAGTGTGAGGTGCATAGAACAATGATCATCTCTCAGGCTGATGTGTATAAAACATTGGTCAACTCCGAGGCTGGGTTGCTTGGAAAAATGGTCATCTCCGAGGCTGTGATGCATCGAACACTGATCATCTCCAAGGCTGTGTTGCATAGAAACTTGGTCATCTCCGGGGCTGAGATACATAGAACATTGATTTACTCCGATGGCGAGGTGCATAGAACATTGATCAACTCCGAGGCTGAGGTACATCGTACATATTTCATCTCCGTGGCTGAGGTACATGGAACATTGGTCATCTCTGTGGATGAGGTATATAGAACATTGGTCATCTCCGAGGCTGAGGTACATCGAACATTTTTCATCTCCCAGGCTGAAATACATAGAACATTGGTCATCTCCGAGGCGGAGATTCATAGAACGTTGGTCATCTACGAGGCTGAGCTGCATAGAACATTGGTCATCTCTTAGGCAGCATTACATAGAACATTGGTCATCTCCGAGGATGAGGTGTATAGAACATTGGTCATCTCTGAGGCTGAGGTGTATAGAACATTGGTCATCTCCGAGGCTGAGCTGCATAGAACATTGGTCATCTCTTAGGCAGCATTACATAGATCATTGGTCATCTCCGTTGCTGAGGTGCATAGAACATTGCTCATCTCTGAGGCTGAGATATATAGAACATTGTCAACTCCGAGACTGAGCTGCATAGAACATTGGTCATCTCTGAGGCTGAGGTTTATAGAACATTGGTCATCTCCGAGGCTGAGCTGCATAGAAACTTGGTCATCTCCGGGGCTGAGGTTCATAGAACATTGGTCATCTCCGAGGATGAGGTGCATAGAACATTGGTCATCTCTGAGGCTGAGGTGTATAGAACATTGGTCATCTCCGAGGCTGAGCTGCATAGAACATTGGTCATCTCTTAGGCAGCATTACATAGATCATTGGTCATCTCCGTTGCTGAGGTGCATAGAACATTGCTCATCTCTGAGGCTGAGATATATAGAACATTGTCAACTCCGAGACTGAGCTGCATAGAACATTGGTCATCTCTGAGGCTGAGGTTTATAGAACATTGGTCATCTCCGAGGCTGAGCTGCATAGAAACTTGGTCATCTCCGGGGCTGAGATATATAGAACATTGATCAACTCCGATGGCGAGGTGCATAGAACAAAGATCAACTCCGAGGCTGAGGTACATCGAACATATTTCATCTCCGTGGCTGAGGTACATGGAACATTTTTCATCACGTAGGCTGAGATGTCTAGAACATTGTTCATCTCCGAGGCTGAGGTACATCGAACATATTTCATCTCAGTGGCTGAGGTACATGGAACATTGGTCATCTCTGTGGATGAGGTATATAGAGAATTGGTCATCAATGATGCAGAGGTATAAAGAACATTGGTCATCTTGGAGTGTGAGGTGCACAGAACAATGGTCATCTCTCAGGCTGATGTGTATAAAACTTTGGTCAACTCCGAGGCTGGGTTGCTTGGAAAAATGGACATCTCCGAGGCTGTGATGCATCGAACACCGATCATCTCCAAGGCTGTGTTGCATAGAAACTTGGTCATCTCCGGGGCTGAGATACATAGAACATTGATCAACTCCGATGGCGATGTGCATAGAACATTGATCAACTCCGAGGCTGAGGTACATCGAACATATTTCATCTCCGTGGCTGAGGTACATGGAACATTGGTCAATTCTGTCGATGAGGTATATAGAACATTGGTCATCTCCGAGGCTGAGGTACATCGAACATTTTTTCATCTCCCAGGCTGAAATACATAGAACATTGGTCATCTCCGAGGCGGAGGTTCATAGAAGATTGGTCATCTCCGAGGCTGAGCTGCATAGAACATTGGTCATCTCTTAGGCAGCATTACATAGAACATTGGTCATCTCCGAGGCTGAGGTACATCGAACATTTTTCATCTCCCAGGCTGAAATACATAGAACATTGCTCATCTCTGAGGCTGAGGTATATAGAACATTGTCAACTCCGAGACTGAGCTGCATAGAACATTGGTCATCTCTGAGGCTGAGGTTTATAGAACATTTTTCATCTCCCAGGCTGAAATACATAGAACATTGCTCATCTCTGAGGCTGAGGTATATAGAACATTGTCAACTCCGAGACTGAGCTGCATAAACATTGGTCATCTCTGAGGCTGAGGTTTATAGAACATTGGTCATCTCCGAGGCTGAGGTACATCGAACATATTTCATCTCAGTGGCTGAGGTACATGGAACATTGGTCATCTCTGTGGATGAGGTATATAGAGAATTGGTCATCAATGATGCAGTGGTATAAAGAACATTGGTCATCTCGGAGTGTGAGGTGCATAGAACAATGGTCATCTCTCAGGCTGATGTGTATAAAACATTGGTCAACTCCGAGGCTGGGTTGCTTGGAAAAATGGTCATCTCCGAGGCTGTGATGCATCGAACACTGATCATCTCCAAGGCTGTGTTGCATAGAACATTGGTCATCTCCGAGGCTGAGATGCATAGAAACTTGGTCATCTCCGGGGCTGAGATACATAGAACATTGATCAACTCCGATGGCGAGCTGCATAGAACATTAATCAAATCCGAGGCTGAGGTACATCGAACATATTTCATCTCCGTGGCTGAGGTACATGGAACATTGCTCATCTCTGTGGATGAGGTATATAGAACATTGGTCATCTCCGAGGATGAGGTACAACAAACATTTCTCATCTCCCAGGCTGAAATACATAGAACATTGCTAATCTCCAAGGCTGAGGTGCATAGAATATTGGTCATCTCCGAGGCGAAGGTGCATACAACATTGCTCATCTCCGAGTCTGAGGTGCACAGAACGTTGCTCATCTCCGAGGCAGATGTGCATAGATCATTGCTCATCTCCGAGACTGAGGTGCCTAGAACGTTGGTCATCTTTGAGGCTGAGGTATATAGAACATTGGTCATCTCCGAGGCTGAGGTATGTAGAACATTGGTCATCTAAGAGTCTGAGGTGCATACACCATTGGTCATCTCTGAGGCTGTGGTGCATAGATCCTTGGTCATCTCCGAGGCTGAGATATATAGAGCATTGGTCATCTCTGTGGCTGAGGTGCATAGAACATTTGTCATCTCCGAGGCTGAGCTGCATAGAAATTTGGTCATCTCCGAGGCTGAGGTACATAGAACATTGGTCATCTGAGGCTGAGGTATATAGAACATTGGTCATCACCAAGGCTGAGGTGCATAGAACATTGGTCATCTCTCAGGCTGAAATGTATAAAACATTGGTCATCTCCAAGGCTGTGGTGCATAGAACATTGGTCCTCTGCGAGGCTGAGATGCATAAAACATTGGTCACCTCTGAAGCTGAGTTATACAGAACATTGGTCATCTCTGAGGCTGAGGTGTATAGAACATTGGTCATCTCCGAGGCAGCATTACATAGAACATTGGTCATCTCCGTGGCTGAGGTGCATAGAACATTGCTCATCTCTGAGTCTGAGGTATATAGAACATTGTCACCTCCGAGGCTGACCTGCATAGAAATTTGGTCATCTCTGAGGCTGTAGTATATAGAACATTGGTCATCTCCGAGGCTGAGGTACATAGAACATTGGTCATTTGAGGCTGAGGTATATAGAACATTGGTCATCACCAAGGCTGAGGTGCATAGAACATTGGTCATCTCTCAGGCTGAAATGTATAAAACATTGGTCAGCTCCAAGGCTGTGGTGCATAGAACATTGGTCCTCTGCGAGGCTGAGATGCATAAAACATTGGTCACCTCTGAAGCTGAGGTGTATAGAACATTGGTCATCTCTGAGGCTGAGGTGTATAGAACATTGGTCATCTCCGAGGCTGAGCTGCATAGAACATTGGTCATCTCCGTGGCTGAGGTGCATAGAACATTGCTCATCTCTGAGTCTGAGGTATATAGAACATTGGTCATCTCCGAGGCTGAGCTGCATAGAAATTTGGTCATCTCTGAGGCTGTGGAATATAGAACATTGTCAACTCCGAGACTGAGCTGCATAGAACATTGGTCATCTCTGAGGCTGAGGTTTATAGAACATTGGTCATCTCCGAGGCTGAGCTGCATAGAAACTTGGTCATCTCCGGGGCTGAGATATATAGAACATTGATCAACTCCGATGGCGAGGTGCATAGAACATAGATCAACTGCGAGGCTGAGGTACATCGAACATATTTCATCTCCGTGGCTGAGGAACATGGAACATTTTTCATCACGTAGGCTGAGATGTCTAGAACATTGTTCATCTCCGAGGCTGAGGTACATCGAACATATTTCATCTCAGTGGCTGAGGTACATGGAACATTGGTCATCTCCGAGGCTGAGGTACATAGAACATTGGTCATTTGAGGCTGAGGTATATAGAACATTGGTCATCACCAAGGCTGAGGTGCATAGAACATTGGTCATCTCTCAGGCTGAAATGTATAAAACATTGGTCAGCTCCAAGGCTGTGGTGCATAGAACATTGGTCCTCTGCGAGGCTGAGATGCATAAAACATTGGTCACCTCTGAAGCTGAGGTGTATAGAACATTGGTCATCTCTGAGGCTGAGGTGTATAGAACATTGGTCATCTCCGAGGCTGAGCTGCATAGAACATTGGTCATCTCCGTGGCTGAGGTGCATAGAACATTGCTCATCTCTGAGTCTGAGGTATATAGAACATTCGTCATCTCCGAGGCTGAGCTGCATAGAAATTTGGTCATCTCTGAGGCTGTGGAATATAGAACATTGTCAACTCCGAGACTGAGCTGCATAGAACATTGGTCATCTCTGAGGCTGAGGTTTATAGAACATTTGTCATCTCCGAGGCTGAGCTGCATAGAAACTTGGTCATCTCCGGGGCTGAGATATATAGAACATTGATCAACTCCGATGGCGAGGTGCATAGAACATAGATCAACTGCGAGGCTGAGGTACATCGAACATATTTCATCTCCGTGGCTGAGGAACATGGAACATTTTTCATCACGTAGGCTGAGATGTCTAGAACATTGTTCATCTCCGAGGCTGAGGTACATCGAACATATTTCATCTCAGTGGCTGAGGTACATGGAACATTGGTCATCTCTGTGGATGAGGTATATAGAGAATTGGTCATCAATGATGCAGAGGTATAAAGAAAATTGGTCATCTCGTAGTGTGAGGTGCATAGAACAATGGTCATCTCTCAGGTTGATGTGTATAAAACATTGGTCAACTCCGAGGCTGGGATGCTTGGAAAAATGGTCATCTCCGAGGCTGTGATGCATCGAACACTGATCATCTCCAAGGCTGTGTTGCATAGAACATTGATCAACTCCGATGGCGAGCTGCATGGATCATTGATCAACTCCGAGGCTGAGGTACATCGAACATATTTCATCTCCGGGGCTGAGGTACATGGAACATTGGTCATCTCTGTGGATGAGGTATATAGAACATTGGACATCTCCGAGGCTGAGGTACATCAAACATTTTTCATCTCCCAGGCTGAAATACATAGAACATTGCTAATCTCCAAGGCTGAGGTGCATAGAATATTGGTCATCTCCGAGGCGGAGGTGCATAGAACATTGCTCATCTCCGATTCTGAGGTGCACAGAACGTTGCTCATCTCCGAGACAGATGTGCATAGATCATTGCTCATCTCCGTGGCTGAGGTGCATAGAACATTGGTCATCTCCGAGGCTGAGCTGCATAGAAATTTGGTCATCTCCGAGGCTGAGGTACATAGAACATTGGTCATCTGAGGCTGAGGTATTTAGAACATTGGACATCACCAAGGCTGAGGTGCATAGAGCATTGGTCATCTCCGAGGCTGAGGTTTATAGAACATTGGTCATCTCCGAGGCAGAGGTGTAAAGAACATTGGTCATCTCTGAGGCAGAGGTTTATAGAACATTGGTCATCTCCGAGGCTGAGGTGTATAGAACATTGGTCATCTCTGAGGCTGAGGTTTATAGAACATTGGTCATCTCCGAGGCTGAGCTGCATAGAACATTGTTCATCTCTTAGGCAGCATTACATAGAATATTGGTCATCTCCGTGGCTGAGTTGCATAGAACATTGCTCATCTCTGAGGCTGAGGTATATAGAACATTGTCAACTCCGAGACTGAGCTGCATAGAACATTGGTCATCTCTGAGGCTGAGGTTTATAGAACATAGGTCATCTCCGAGGCTGAGCTGCATAGAAACTTGGTCATCTCCGGGGCTGAGATATATAGAACATTGATCAACTCCGATGGCGAGGTGCATAGAACATAGATCATCTCCGAGGTTGAGGTACATCGAACATATTTCATCTCAGTGGCTGAGGTACATGGAACATTGGTCATCTCTGTGGATGAGGTATATAGAGAATTGGTCATCAATGATGCAGAGGTATAAAGAACATTGGTCATCTTGGAGTGTGAGGTGCATAGAACAATGATCATCTCTCAGGCTGATGTGTATAAAACATTGGTCAACTCCGAGGCTGGGTTGCTTGGAAAAATGGTCATCTCCGAGGCTGTGATGCATCGAACACTGATCATCTCCAAGGCTGTGTTGCATAGAAACTTGGTCATCTCCGGGGCTGAGATACATAGAACATTGATTTACTCCGATGGCGAGGTGCATAGAACATTGATCAACTCCGAGGCTGAGGTACATCGTACATATTTCATCTCCGTGGCTGAGGTACATGGAACATTGGTCATCTCTGTGGATGAGGTATATAGAACATTGGTCATCTCCGAGGCTGAGGTACATCGAACATTTTTCATCTCCCAGGCTGAAATACATAGAACATTGGTCATCTCCGAGGCGGAGATTCATAGAACGTTGGTCATCTACGAGGCTGAGCTGCATAGAACATTGGTCATCTCTTAGGCAGCATTACATAGAACATTGGTCATCTCCGAGGCTGAGGTTCATAGAACATTGGTCATCTCCGAGGATGAGGTGTATAGAACATTGGTCATCTCTGAGGCTGAGGTGTATAGAACATTGGTCATCTCCGAGGCTGAGCTGCATAGAACATTGGTCATCTCTTAGGCAGCATTACATAGATCATTGGTCATCTCCGTTGCTGAGGTGCATAGAACATTGCTCATCTCTGAGGCTGAGATATATAGAACATTGTCAACTCCGAGACTGAGCTGCATAGAACATTGGTCATCTCTGAGGCTGAGGTTTATAGAACATTGGTCATCTCCGAGGCTGAGCTGCATAGAAACTTGGTCATCTCCGGGGCTGAGGTTCATAGAACATTGGTCATCTCCGAGGATGAGGTGTATAGAACATTGGTCATCTCTGAGGCTGAGGTGTATAGAACATTGGTCATCTCCGAGGCTGAGCTGCATAGAACATTGGTCATCTCTTAGGCAGCATTACATAGATCATTGGTCATCTCCGTTGCTGAGGTGCATAGAACATTGCTCATCTCTGAGGCTGAGATATATAGAACATTGTCAACTCCGAGACTGAGCTGCATAGAACATTGGTCATCTCTGAGGCTGAGGTTTATAGAACATTGGTCATCTCCGAGGCTGAGCTGCATAGAAACTTGGTCATCTCCGGGGCTGAGATATATAGAACATTGATCAACTCCGATGGCGAGGTGCATAGAACAAAGATCAACTCCGAGGCTGAGGTACATCGAACATATTTCATCTCCGTGGCTGAGGTACATGGAACATTTTTCATCACGTAGGCTGAGATGTCTAGAACATTGTTCATCTCCGAGGCTGAGGTACATCGAACATATTTCATCTCAGTGGCTGAGGTACATGGAACATTGGTCATCTCTGTGGATGAGGTATATAGAGAATTGGTCATCAATGATGCAGAGGTATAAAGAACATTGGTCATCTTGGAGTGTGAGGTGCACAGAACAATGGTCATCTCTCAGGCTGATGTGTATAAAACTTTGGTCAACTCCGAGGCTGGGTTGCTTGGAAAAATGGTCATCTCCGAGGCTGTGATGCATCGAACACCGATCATCTCCAAGGCTGTGTTGCATAGAAACTTGGTCATCTCCGGGGCTGAGATACATAGAACATTGATCAACTCCGATGGCGATGTGCATAGAACATTGATCAACTCCGAGGCTGAGGTACATCGAACATATTTCATCTCCGTGGCTGAGGTACATGGAACATTGGTCAATTCTGTCGATGAGGTATATAGAACATTGGTCATCTCCGAGGCTGAGGTACATCGAACATTTTTCATCTCCCAGGCTGAAATACATAGAACATTGGTCATCTCCGAGGCGGAGGTTCATAGAAGATTGGTCATCTCCGAGGCTGAGCTGCATAGAACATTGGTCATCTCTTAGGCAGCATTACATAGAACATTGGTCATCTCCGAGGCTGAGGTACATCGAACATTTTTCATCTCCCAGGCTGAAATACATAGAACATTGCTCATCTCTGAGGCTGAGGTATATAGAACATTGTCAACTCCGAGACTGAGCTGCATAGAACATTGGTCATCTCTGAGGCTGAGGTTTATAGAACATTTTTCATCTCCCAGGCTGAAATACATAGAACATTGCTCATCTCTGAGGCTGAGGTATATAGAACATTGTCAACTCCGAGACTGAGCTGCATAAACATTGGTCATCTCTGAGGCTGAGGTTTATAGAACATTGGTCATCTCCGAGGCTGAGGTACATCGAACATATTTCATCTCAGTGGCTGAGGTACATGGAACATTGGTCATCTCTGTGGATGAGGTATATAGAGAATTGGTCATCAATGATGCAGTGGTATAAAGAACATTGGTCATCTCGGAGTGTGAGGTGCATAGAACAATGGTCATCTCTCAGGCTGATGTGTATAAAACATTGGTCAACTCCGAGGCTGGGTTGCTTGGAAAAATGGTCATCTCCGAGGCTGTGATGCATCGAACACTGATCATCTCCAAGGCTGTGTTGCATAGAACATTGGTCATCTCCGAGGCTGAGATGCATAGAAACTTGGTCATCTCCGGGGCTGAGATACATAGAACATTGATCAACTCCGATGGCGAGCTGCATAGAACATTAATCAAATCCGAGGCTGAGGAACATCGAACATATTTCATCTCCGTGGCTGAGGTACATGGAACATTGCTCATCTCTGTGGATGAGGTATATAGAACATTGGTCATCTCCGAGGATGAGGTAAAACAAACATTTCTCATCTCCCAGGCTGAAATACATAGAACATTGCTAATCTCCAAGGCTGAGGTGCATAGAATATTGGTCATCTCCGAGGCGAAGGTGCATACAACATTGCTCATCTCCGAGTCTGAGGTGCACAGAACGTTGCTCATCTCCGAGGCAGATGTGCATAGATCATTGCTCATCTCCGAGACTGAGGTGCCTAGAACGTTGGTCATCTTTGAGGCTGAGGTATATAGAACATTGGTCATCTCCGAGGCTGAGGTATGTAGAACATTGGTCATCTCTGAGGCTGAGCTGCATAGAACATTTGTCATCTCTTAGGCTGAGGTATATAGAACATTGGTCATCTAAGAGTCTGAGGTGCATACACCATTGGTCATCTCTGTGGCTGAGGTGCATAGAACATTTGTCATCTCCGAGGCTGAGCTGCATAGAAATTTGGTCATCTCCGAGGCTGAGGTACATAGAACATTGGTCATCTGAGGCTGAGGTATATAGAACATTGGTCATCACCAAGGCTGAGGTGCATAGAACATTGGTCATCTCCGAGGTTGAGGTACATCGAACATATTTCATCTCAGTGGCTGAGGTACATGGAACATTGGTCATCTCTGTGGATGAGGTATATAGAGAATTGGTCATCAATGATGCAGAGGTATAAAGAACATTGGTCATCTTGGAGTGTGAGGTGCATAGAACAATGATCATCTCTCAGGCTGATGTGTATAAAACATTGGTCAACTCCGAGGCTGGGTTGCTTGGAAAAATGGTCATCTCCGAGGCTGTGATGCATCGAACACTGATCATCTCCAAGGCTGTGTTGCATAGAAACTTGGTCATCTCCGGGGCTGAGATACATAGAACATTGATTTACTCCGATGGCGAGGTGCATAGAACATTGATCAACTCCGAGGCTGAGGTACATCGTACATATTTCATCTCCGTGGCTGAGGTACATGGAACATTGGTCATCTCTGTGGATGAGGTATATAGAACATTGGTCATCTCCGAGGCTGAGGTACATCGAACATTTTTCATCTCCCAGGCTGAAATACATAGAACATTGGTCATCTCCGAGGCGGAGATTCATAGAACGTTGGTCATCTACGAGGCTGAGCTGCATAGAACATTGGTCATCTCTTAGGCAGCATTACATAGAACATTGGTCATCTCCGAGGATGAGGTGTATAGAACATTGGTCATCTCTGAGGCTGAGGTGTATAGAACATTGGTCATCTCCGAGGCTGAGCTGCATAGAACATTGGTCATCTCTTAGGCAGCATTACATAGATCATTGGTCATCTCCGTTGCTGAGGTGCATAGAACATTGCTCATCTCTGAGGCTGAGATATATAGAACATTGTCAACTCCGAGACTGAGCTGCATAGAACATTGGTCATCTCTGAGGCTGAGGTTTATAGAACATTGGTCATCTCCGAGGCTGAGCTGCATAGAAACTTGGTCATCTCCGGGGCTGAGGTTCATAGAACATTGGTCATCTCCGAGGATGAGGTGCATAGAACATTGGTCATCTCTGAGGCTGAGGTGTATAGAACATTGGTCATCTCCGAGGCTGAGCTGCATAGAACATTGGTCATCTCTTAGGCAGCATTACATAGATCATTGGTCATCTCCGTTGCTGAGGTGCATAGAACATTGCTCATCTCTGAGGCTGAGATATATAGAACATTGTCAACTCCGAGACTGAGCTGCATAGAACATTGGTCATCTCTGAGGCTGAGGTTTATAGAACATTGGTCATCTCCGAGGCTGAGCTGCATAGAAACTTGGTCATCTCCGGGGCTGAGATATATAGAACATTGATCAACTCCGATGGCGAGGTGCATAGAACAAAGATCAACTCCGAGGCTGAGGTACATCGAACATATTTCATCTCCGTGGCTGAGGTACATGGAACATTTTTCATCACGTAGGCTGAGATGTCTAGAACATTGTTCATCTCCGAGGCTGAGGTACATCGAACATATTTCATCTCAGTGGCTGAGGTACATGGAACATTGGTCATCTCTGTGGATGAGGTATATAGAGAATTGGTCATCAATGATGCAGAGGTATAAAGAACATTGGTCATCTTGGAGTGTGAGGTGCACAGAACAATGGTCATCTCTCAGGCTGATGTGTATAAAACTTTGGTCAACTCCGAGGCTGGGTTGCTTGGAAAAATGGACATCTCCGAGGCTGTGATGCATCGAACACCGATCATCTCCAAGGCTGTGTTGCATAGAAACTTGGTCATCTCCGGGGCTGAGATACATAGAACATTGATCAACTCCGATGGCGATGTGCATAGAACATTGATCAACTCCGAGGCTGAGGTACATCGAACATATTTCATCTCCGTGGCTGAGGTACATGGAACATTGGTCAATTCTGTCGATGAGGTATATAGAACATTGGTCATCTCCGAGGCTGAGGTACATCGAACATTTTTTCATCTCCCAGGCTGAAATACATAGAACATTGGTCATCTCCGAGGCGGAGGTTCATAGAAGATTGGTCATCTCCGAGGCTGAGCTGCATAGAACATTGGTCATCTCTTAGGCAGCATTACATAGAACATTGGTCATCTCCGAGGCTGAGGTACATCGAACATTTTTCATCTCCCAGGCTGAAATACATAGAACATTGCTCATCTCTGAGGCTGAGGTATATAGAACATTGTCAACTCCGAGACTGAGCTGCATAGAACATTGGTCATCTCTGAGGCTGAGGTTTATAGAACATTTTTCATCTCCCAGGCTGAAATACATAGAACATTGCTCATCTCTGAGGCTGAGGTATATAGAACATTGTCAACTCCGAGACTGAGCTGCATAAACATTGGTCATCTCTGAGGCTGAGGTTTATAGAACATTGGTCATCTCCGAGGCTGAGGTACATCGAACATATTTCATCTCAGTGGCTGAGGTACATGGAACATTGGTCATCTCTGTGGATGAGGTATATAGAGAATTGGTCATCAATGATGCAGTGGTATAAAGAACATTGGTCATCTCGGAGTGTGAGGTGCATAGAACAATGGTCATCTCTCAGGCTGATGTGTATAAAACATTGGTCAACTCCGAGGCTGGGTTGCTTGGAAAAATGGTCATCTCCGAGGCTGTGATGCATCGAACACTGATCATCTCCAAGGCTGTGTTGCATAGAACATTGGTCATCTCCGAGGCTGAGATGCATAGAAACTTGGTCATCTCCGGGGCTGAGATACATAGAACATTGATCAACTCCGATGGCGAGCTGCATAGAACATTAATCAAATCCGAGGCTGAGGTACATCGAACATATTTCATCTCCGTGGCTGAGGTACATGGAACATTGCTCATCTCTGTGGATGAGGTATATAGAACATTGGTCATCTCCGAGGATGAGGTACAACAAACATTTCTCATCTCCCAGGCTGAAATACATAGAACATTGCTAATCTCCAAGGCTGAGGTGCATAGAATATTGGTCATCTCCGAGGCGAAGGTGCATACAACATTGCTCATCTCCGAGTCTGAGGTGCACAGAACGTTGCTCATCTCCGAGGCAGATGTGCATAGATCATTGCTCATCTCCGAGACTGAGGTGCCTAGAACGTTGGTCATCTTTGAGGCTGAGGTATATAGAACATTGGTCATCTCCGAGGCTGAGGTATGTAGAACATTGGTCATCTAAGAGTCTGAGGTGCATACACCATTGGTCATCTCTGAGGCTGTGGTGCATAGATCCTTGGTCATCTCCGAGGCTGAGATATATAGAGCATTGGTCATCTCTGTGGCTGAGGTGCATAGAACATTTGTCATCTCCGAGGCTGAGCTGCATAGAAATTTGGTCATCTCCGAGGCTGAGGTACATAGAACATTGGTCATCTGAGGCTGAGGTATATAGAACATTGGTCATCACCAAGGCTGAGGTGCATAGAACATTGGTCATCTCTCAGGCTGAAATGTATAAAACATTGGTCATCTCCAAGGCTGTGGTGCATAGAACATTGGTCCTCTGCGAGGCTGAGATGCATAAAACATTGGTCACCTCTGAAGCTGAGTTATACAGAACATTGGTCATCTCTGAGGCTGAGGTGTATAGAACATTGGTCATCTCCGAGGCAGCATTACATAGAACATTGGTCATCTCCGTGGCTGAGGTGCATAGAACATTGCTCATCTCTGAGTCTGAGGTATATAGAACATTGTCACCTCCGAGGCTGACCTGCATAGAAATTTGGTCATCTCTGAGGCTGTAGTATATAGAACATTGGTCATCTCCGAGGCTGAGGTACATAGAACATTGGTCATTTGAGGCTGAGGTATATAGAACATTGGTCATCACCAAGGCTGAGGTGCATAGAACATTGGTCATCTCTCAGGCTGAAATGTATAAAACATTGGTCAGCTCCAAGGCTGTGGTGCATAGAACATTGGTCCTCTGCGAGGCTGAGATGCATAAAACATTGGTCACCTCTGAAGCTGAGGTGTATAGAACATTGGTCATCTCTGAGGCTGAGGTGTATAGAACATTGGTCATCTCCGAGGCTGAGCTGCATAGAACATTGGTCATCTCCGTGGCTGAGGTGCATAGAACATTGCTCATCTCTGAGTCTGAGGTATATAGAACATTGGTCATCTCCGAGGCTGAGCTGCATAGAAATTTGGTCATCTCTGAGGCTGTGGAATATAGAACATTGTCAACTCCGAGACTGAGCTGCATAGAACATTGGTCATCTCTGAGGCTGAGGTTTATAGAACATTGGTCATCTCCGAGGCTGAGCTGCATAGAAACTTGGTCATCTCCGGGGCTGAGATATATAGAACATTGATCAACTCCGATGGCGAGGTGCATAGAACATAGATCAACTGCGAGGCTGAGGTACATCGAACATATTTCATCTCCGTGGCTGAGGAACATGGAACATTTTTCATCACGTAGGCTGAGATGTCTAGAACATTGTTCATCTCCGAGGCTGAGGTACATCGAACATATTTCATCTCAGTGGCTGAGGTACATGGAACATTGGTCATCTCCGAGGCTGAGGTACATAGAACATTGGTCATTTGAGGCTGAGGTATATAGAACATTGGTCATCACCAAGGCTGAGGTGCATAGAACATTGGTCATCTCTCAGGCTGAAATGTATAAAACATTGGTCAGCTCCAAGGCTGTGGTGCATAGAACATTGGTCCTCTGCGAGGCTGAGATGCATAAAACATTGGTCACCTCTGAAGCTGAGGTGTATAGAACATTGGTCATCTCTGAGGCTGAGGTGTATAGAACATTGGTCATCTCCGAGGCTGAGCTGCATAGAACATTGGTCATCTCCGTGGCTGAGGTGCATAGAACATTGCTCATCTCTGAGTCTGAGGTATATAGAACATTCGTCATCTCCGAGGCTGAGCTGCATAGAAATTTGGTCATCTCTGAGGCTGTGGAATATAGAACATTGTCAACTCCGAGACTGAGCTGCATAGAACATTGGTCATCTCTGAGGCTGAGGTTTATAGAACATTTGTCATCTCCGAGGCTGAGCTGCATAGAAACTTGGTCATCTCCGGGGCTGAGATATATAGAACATTGATCAACTCCGATGGCGAGGTGCATAGAACATAGATCAACTGCGAGGCTGAGGTACATCGAACATATTTCATCTCCGTGGCTGAGGAACATGGAACATTTTTCATCACGTAGGCTGAGATGTCTAGAACATTGTTCATCTCCGAGGCTGAGGTACATCGAACATATTTCATCTCAGTGGCTGAGGTACATGGAACATTGGTCATCTCTGTGGATGAGGTATATAGAGAATTGGTCATCAATGATGCAGAGGTATAAAGAAAATTGGTCATCTCGTAGTGTGAGGTGCATAGAACAATGGTCATCTCTCAGGTTGATGTGTATAAAACATTGGTCAACTCCGAGGCTGGGATGCTTGGAAAAATGGTCATCTCCGAGGCTGTGATGCATCGAACACTGATCATCTCCAAGGCTGTGTTGCATAGAACATTGATCAACTCCGATGGCGAGCTGCATGGATCATTGATCAACTCCGAGGCTGAGGTACATCGAACATATTTCATCTCCGGGGCTGAGGTACATGGAACATTGGTCATCTCTGTGGATGAGGTATATAGAACATTGGACATCTCCGAGGCTGAGGTACATCAAACATTTTTCATCTCCCAGGCTGAAATACATAGAACATTGCTAATCTCCAAGGCTGAGGTGCATAGAATATTGGTCATCTCCGAGGCGGAGGTGCATAGAACATTGCTCATCTCCGATTCTGAGGTGCACAGAACGTTGCTCATCTCCGAGACAGATGTGCATAGATCATTGCTCATCTCCGTGGCTGAGGTGCATAGAACATTGGTCATCTCCGAGGCTGAGCTGCATAGAAATTTGGTCATCTCCGAGGCTGAGGTACATAGAACATTGGTCATCTGAGGCTGAGGTATTTAGAACATTGGACATCACCAAGGCTGAGGTGCATAGAGCATTGGTCATCTCCGAGGCTGAGGTTTATAGAACATTGGTCATCTCCGAGGCAGAGGTGTAAAGAACATTGGTCATCTCTGAGGCAGAGGTTTATAGAACATTGGTCATCTCCGAGGCTGAGGTGTATAGAACATTGGTCATCTCTGAGGCTGAGGTTTATAGAACATTGGTCATCTCCGAGGCTGAGCTGCATAGAACATTGTTCATCTCTTAGGCAGCATTACATAGAATATTGGTCATCTCCGTGGCTGAGTTGCATAGAACATTGCTCATCTCTGAGGCTGAGGTATATAGAACATTGTCAACTCCGAGACTGAGCTGCATAGAACATTGGTCATCTCTGAGGCTGAGGTTTATAGAACATAGGTCATCTCCGAGGCTGAGCTGCATAGAAACTTGGTCATCTCCGGGGCTGAGATATATAGAACATTGATCAACTCCGATGGCGAGGTGCATAGAACATAGATCATCTCCGAGGTTGAGGTACATCGAACATATTTCATCTCAGTGGCTGAGGTACATGGAACATTGGTCATCTCTGTGGATGAGGTATATAGAGAATTGGTCATCAATGATGCAGAGGTATAAAGAACATTGGTCATCTTGGAGTGTGAGGTGCATAGAACAATGATCATCTCTCAGGCTGATGTGTATAAAACATTGGTCAACTCCGAGGCTGGGTTGCTTGGAAAAATGGTCATCTCCGAGGCTGTGATGCATCGAACACTGATCATCTCCAAGGCTGTGTTGCATAGAAACTTGGTCATCTCCGGGGCTGAGATACATAGAACATTGATTTACTCCGATGGCGAGGTGCATAGAACATTGATCAACTCCGAGGCTGAGGTACATCGTACATATTTCATCTCCGTGGCTGAGGTACATGGAACATTGGTCATCTCTGTGGATGAGGTATATAGAACATTGGTCATCTCCGAGGCTGAGGTACATCGAACATTTTTCATCTCCCAGGCTGAAATACATAGAACATTGGTCATCTCCGAGGCGGAGATTCATAGAACGTTGGTCATCTACGAGGCTGAGCTGCATAGAACATTGGTCATCTCTTAGGCAGCATTACATAGAACATTGGTCATCTCCGAGGCTGAGGTTCATAGAACATTGGTCATCTCCGAGGATGAGGTGTATAGAACATTGGTCATCTCTGAGGCTGAGGTGTATAGAACATTGGTCATCTCCGAGGCTGAGCTGCATAGAACATTGGTCATCTCTTAGGCAGCATTACATAGATCATTGGTCATCTCCGTTGCTGAGGTGCATAGAACATTGCTCATCTCTGAGGCTGAGATATATAGAACATTGTCAACTCCGAGACTGAGCTGCATAGAACATTGGTCATCTCTGAGGCTGAGGTTTATAGAACATTGGTCATCTCCGAGGCTGAGCTGCATAGAAACTTGGTCATCTCCGGGGCTGAGGTTCATAGAACATTGGTCATCTCCGAGGATGAGGTGTATAGAACATTGGTCATCTCTGAGGCTGAGGTGTATAGAACATTGGTCATCTCCGAGGCTGAGCTGCATAGAACATTGGTCATCTCTTAGGCAGCATTACATAGATCATTGGTCATCTCCGTTGCTGAGGTGCATAGAACATTGCTCATCTCTGAGGCTGAGATATATAGAACATTGTCAACTCCGAGACTGAGCTGCATAGAACATTGGTCATCTCTGAGGCTGAGGTTTATAGAACATTGGTCATCTCCGAGGCTGAGCTGCATAGAAACTTGGTCATCTCCGGGGCTGAGATATATAGAACATTGATCAACTCCGATGGCGAGGTGCATAGAACAAAGATCAACTCCGAGGCTGAGGTACATCGAACATATTTCATCTCCGTGGCTGAGGTACATGGAACATTTTTCATCACGTAGGCTGAGATGTCTAGATCATTGTTCATCTCCGAGGCTGAGGTACATCGAACATATTTCATCTCAGTGGCTGAGGTACATGGAACATTGGTCATCTCTGTGGATGAGGTATATAGAGAATTGGTCATCAATGATGCAGAGGTATAAAGAACATTGGTCATCTTGGAGTGTGAGGTGCACAGAACAATGGTCATCTCTCAGGCTGATGTGTATAAAACTTTGGTCAACTCCGAGGCTGGGTTGCTTGGAAAAATGGTCATCTCCGAGGCTGTGATGCATCGAACACCGATCATCTCCAAGGCTGTGTTGCATAGAAACTTGGTCATCTCCGGGGCTGAGATACATAGAACATTGATCAACTCCGATGGCGATGTGCATAGAACATTGATCAACTCCGAGGCTGAGGTACATCGAACATATTTCATCTCCGTGGCTGAGGTACATGGAACATTGGTCAATTCTGTCGATGAGGTATATAGAACATTGGTCATCTCCGAGGCTGAGGTACATCGAACATTTTTCATCTCCCAGGCTGAAATACATAGAACATTGGTCATCTCCGAGGCGGAGGTTCATAGAAGATTGGTCATCTCCGAGGCTGAGCTGCATAGAACATTGGTCATCTCTTAGGCAGCATTACATAGAACATTGGTCATCTCCGAGGCTGAGGTACATCGAACATTTTTCATCTCCCAGGCTGAAATACATAGAACATTGCTCATCTCTGAGGCTGAGGTATATAGAACATTGTCAACTCCGAGACTGAGCTGCATAGAACATTGGTCATCTCTGAGGCTGAGGTTTATAGAACATTTTTCATCTCCCAGGCTGAAATACATAGAACATTGCTCATCTCTGAGGCTGAGGTATATAGAACATTGTCAACTCCGAGACTGAGCTGCATAAACATTGGTCATCTCTGAGGCTGAGGTTTATAGAACATTGGTCATCTCCGAGGCTGAGGTACATCGAACATATTTCATCTCAGTGGCTGAGGTACATGGAACATTGGTCATCTCTGTGGATGAGGTATATAGAGAATTGGTCATCAATGATGCAGTGGTATAAAGAACATTGGTCATCTCGGAGTGTGAGGTGCATAGAACAATGGTCATCTCTCAGGCTGATGTGTATAAAACATTGGTCAACTCCGAGGCTGGGTTGCTTGGAAAAATGGTCATCTCCGAGGCTGTGATGCATCGAACACTGATCATCTCCAAGGCTGTGTTGCATAGAACATTGGTCATCTCCGAGGCTGAGATGCATAGAAACTTGGTCATCTCCGGGGCTGAGATACATAGAACATTGATCAACTCCGATGGCGAGCTGCATAGAACATTAATCAAATCCGAGGCTGAGGAACATCGAACATATTTCATCTCCGTGGCTGAGGTACATGGAACATTGCTCATCTCTGTGGATGAGGTATATAGAACATTGGTCATCTCCGAGGATGAGGTAAAACAAACATTTCTCATCTCCCAGGCTGAAATACATAGAACATTGCTAATCTCCAAGGCTGAGGTGCATAGAATATTGGTCATCTCCGAGGCGAAGGTGCATACAACATTGCTCATCTCCGAGTCTGAGGTGCACAGAACGTTGCTCATCTCCGAGGCAGATGTGCATAGATCATTGCTCATCTCCGAGACTGAGGTGCCTAGAACGTTGGTCATCTTTGAGGCTGAGGTATATAGAACATTGGTCATCTCCGAGGCTGAGGTATGTAGAACATTGGTCATCTCTGAGGCTGAGCTGCATAGAACATTTGTCATCTCTTAGGCTGAGGTATATAGAACATTGGTCATCTAAGAGTCTGAGGTGCATACACCATTGGTCATCTCTGTGGCTGAGGTGCATAGAACATTTGTCATCTCCGAGGCTGAGCTGCATAGAAATTTGGTCATCTCCGAGGCTGAGGTACATAGAACATTGGTCATCTGAGGCTGAGGTATATAGAACATTGGTCATCACCAAGGCTGAGGTGCATAGAACATTGGTCATCTCTCAGGCTGAAATGTATAAAACATTGGTCATCTCCAAGGCTGTGGTGCATAGAACATTGGTCCTCTGCGAGGCTGAGATGCATAAAACATTGGTCACCTCTGAAGCTGAGTTATACAGAACATTGGTCATCTCTGAGGCTGAGGTGTATAGAACATTGGTCATCTCCGAGGCAGCATTACATAGAACATTGGTAATCTCCGTGGCTGAGGTGCATAGAACATTGCTCATCTCTGAGTCTGAGGTATATAGAACATTGTCACCTCCGAGGCTGACCTGCATAGAAATTTGGTCATCTCCGAGGCTGTAGTATATAGAACATTGGTCATCTCCGAGGCTGAGGTACATAGAACATTGGTCATTTGAGGCTGAGGTATATAGAACATTGGTCATCACCAAGGCTGAGGTGCATAGAACATTGGTCATCTCTCAGGCTGAAATGTATAAAACATTGGTCAGCTCCAAGGCTGTGGTGCATAGAACACTGGTCCTCTGCGAGGCTGAGATGCATAAAACATTGGTCACCTCTGAAGCTGAGGTGTATAGAACATTGGTCATCTCTGAGGCTGAGGTGTATAGAACATTGGTCATCTCCGAGGCTGAGCTGCATAGAACATTGGTCATCTCCGTGGCTGAGGTGCATAGAACATTGCTCATCTCTGAGTCTGAGGTATATAGAACATTGGTCATCTCCGAGGCTGAGCTGCATAGAAATTTGGTCATCTCTGAGGCTGTGGAATATAGAACATTGTCAACTCCGAAACTGAGCTGCATAGAACATTGGTCATCTCTGAGGCTGAGGTTTATAGAACATTGGTCATCTCCGAGGCTGAGCTGCATAGAAACTTGGTCATCTCCGGGGCTGAGATATATAGAACATTGATCAACTCCGATGGCGAGGTGCATAGAACATAGATCAACTGCGAGGCTGAGGTACATCGAACATATTTCATCTCCGTGGCTGAGGAACATGGAACATTTTTCATCACGTAGGCTGAGATGTCTAGAACATTGTTCATCTCCGAGGCTGAGGTACATCGAACATATTTCATCTCAGTGGCTGAGGTACATGGAACATTGGTCATCTCTGTGGATGAGGTATATAGAGAATTGGTCATCAATGATGCAGAGGTATAAAGAAAATTGGTCATCTCGTAGTGTGAGGTGCATAGAACAATGGTCATCTCTCAGGCTGATGTGTATAAAACATTGGTCAACTCCGAGGCTGGGATGCTTGGAAAAATGGTCATCTCCGAGGCTGTGATGCATCGAACACTGATCATCTCCAAGGCTGTGTTGCATAGAACATTGATCAACTCCGATGGCGAGCTGCATGGATCATTGATCAACTCCGAGGCTGAGGTACATCGAACATATTTCATCTCCGGGGCTGAGGTACATGGAACATTGGTCATCTCTGTGGATGAGGTATATAGAACATTGGACATCTCCGAGGCTGAGGTACATCAAACATTTTTCATCTCCCAGGCTGAAATACATAGAACATTGCTAATCTCGAAGGCTGAGGTGCATAGAATATTGGTCATCTCCGAGGCGGAGGTGCATAGAACATTGCTCATCTCCGATTCTGAGGTGCACAGAACGTTGCTCATCTCCGACACAGATGTGCATAGATCATTGCTCATCTCCGTGGCTGAGGTGTATAGAACATTGGTCATCTCCGAGGCTGAGCTGCATAGAAATTTGGTCATCTCCGAGGCTGAGGTACATAGAACATTGGTCATCTGAGGCTGAGGTATATAGAACATTGGTCATCACCAAGGCTGAGGTGCATAGAACATTGGTCATCTCCGAGGCTGAGGTTTATAGAACATTGGTGATCTCCGAGGCTGAGGTGTATAGAACATTGGTCATCTCTGAAGCTGAGGTTTATAGAACATTGGTCATCTCCGAGGCTGAGGTATATCGAACATTTTTCATCTCCCAGGCTGAAATACATAGAACATTGGTCATCTCCGAGGCGTAGATTCATAGAACATTGGTCATCTCCGAGGCTGAGCTGCATAGAACATTGGTCATCTCTTAGGCAGCATTACATAGAACATTGGTCATCTCCGAGGCTGAGGTTCATAGAACATTGGTCATCTCCGAGGCTGAGGTGTATAGAACATTGGTCATCTCTGAGGCTGAGGTTTATAGAACATTGGTCATCTCCGAGGCTGAGGTGTATAGAACATTGGTCATCTCTGAGGCTGAGGTGTATAGAACATTGGTCATCTCCGAGGCTGAGCTGCATAGAACATTGGTCTTCTCTGAGGCTGAGGTATATAGAACATTGGTCATCTCCGAGGCTGAGCTGCATAGAAACTTGGCCATCTCCGCGGCTGAGATATATAGAACATTGATCAACTCCGATGGCGAGGTGCATAGAACATAGATCAACTCCGAGGCTGAGGTACATCGAACATATTTCATCTCCGTGGCTGAGGTACATGGAACATTTTTCATCACGTAGGCTGAGATGTCTAGAACATTGTTCATCTCCGAGGCTGATGTACATCGAACATATTTCATCTCAGTGGCTGAGGTACATGGAACATTGGTCATCTCCGAGGCTGAGATGCATAGAAACTTGGTCATCTCCGAGGCTGAGATGCATAGAAACTTGGTCATCTCCGGGGCTGAGATACATAGAACATTGATCAACTCCGATGGCGAGCTGCATAGAACATTGATCAAATCCGAGGCTGAGGTACATCGAACATATTTCATCTCCGTGGCTGAGGTTCATGGAACATTGCTCATCTCTGTGGATGAGGTATATAGAACATTGGTCATCTCCGAGGATGAGGTACAACAAACATTTCTCATCTCCCAGGCTGAAATACATAGAACATTGCTAATCTCCAAGGCTGAGGTGCATAGAATATTGGTCATCTCCGAGGCGAAGGTGCATACAACATTGCTCATCTCCGAGTCTGAGGTGCACAGAACGTTGCTCATCTCCGAGGCAGATGTGCATAGATCATTGCTCATCTCCGAGACTGAGGTGCCTAGAACGTTGGTCATCTTTGAGGCTGAGGTATATAGAACATAGGTCATCTCCGAGGCTGAGGTATGTAGAACATTGGTCATCTCTGAGGCTGAGCTGCATAGAACATTTGTCATCTCTTAGGCTGAGGTATATAGAACATTGGTCATCTAAGAGTCTGAGGTGCATACACCATTGGTCATCTCTGAGGCTGTGGTGCATAGATCCTTGGTCATCTCCGAGGCTGAGATATATAGAGCATTGGTCATCTCTGTGGCTGAGGTGCATAGAACATTTGTCATCTCCGAGGCTGAGCTGCATAGAAATTTTGTCATCTCCGAGGCTGAGGTACATAGAACATTGGTCATCTGATGCTGAGGTATATAGAACATTGGTCATCTCTCAGGCTGAAATGTATAAAACATTGGTCAGCTCCAAGGCTGTGGTGCATAGAACATTGGTCCTCTGCGAGGCTGAGATGCATAAAACATTGGTCACCTCTGAAGCTGAGGTGTATAGAACATTGGTCATCTCTGAGGCTGAGGTGTATAGAACATTGGTCATCTCCGAGGCTGAGCTGCATAGAACATTGGTCATCTCCGTGGCTGAGGTGCATAGAACATTGCTCATCTCTGAGTCTGAGGTATATAGAACATTGGTCATCTCCGAGGCTGAGCTGCATAGAAATTTGGTCATCTCTGAGGCTGTGGAATATAGAACATTGGTCATCTCTGAGGATGAGATATAAAGAACAGTGTTCATCTCCGAGCCTGTTATATATAGAACATTCATAATCTCCGTTGCTGTGCTGCATAGAACTTTGGACATCTCCGTGGCTGAGGATGATAGGACATTGCTCATCTCCAAGGCTGAGTTGCATAGAACATTGTTCATCTCCGATGCTGAGGTACATAGAACATTGGACATCTCCGTGGCTGATGTTGATAGAACATTGGTCATCCTGAGGCTGAGGTATATAGAACACCGTTCATCACCACGGCTTAGATGCAGAGAACATTGATCATCTTTTAGGCTGAGGTATATAGAACTTTGGTCATCTCCGAGGCTGCGGTACATAGCACATTGGTCATCCCCGAGGCTGAGGTGCATAGAACATTGGTCATCTCTGAGGCTGAGAAATGTAGAACATTCGTCATCTCCGATGCTGAGGTGCATTGAACATTGGCCATCTACGAGGCTGAGATGCATAGAACATTGGTCAAGTCCGAGGCTGAGGTGCATAGAACTTTGGTCATCTCTGAGGCTGAGGTATTTAGAACCTTGGTCATCTCCAAGTCTGAGGTGGATAAACCATTGGTCATCTCTGAGGCTGTGGTGCATAGAGCGTTGGTCATCTCCTAGGCAGATGTGCATAGATCATTGCTCATCTCCGAGTCAGAGGTGCCTAGAACATTGGTCATCTTTGAGGCTGAGGTATATAGAACATTGGTCATCTCCGAGGCTGAGGTATATAGAACATTGGTCATCTCTGAGGCTGAGCTGCATAGAACATTTATCATCTCTTAGGCTGAGGTATATAGAACATTGGTCATCTACGAGTCTGAGCTGCATACACCATTGGTCATCTCCGAGGCTGAGATATATAGAGCATTGGTCATCTCTGTAGCTGACGTGCAAAGTACATTGGTCATCTCCGAGGCTGAGCTGCATAGAAATTTGGTCATCTCCGAGGCTGAGGTACATAGAACATTGGTCATCTGAGGCTGAGGTATATAGAACATTGGTCATCACCAAGGCTGAGGTGCGTAGAACATTGGTCATCTCCGAGGCTGAGGTTTATAGAACATTGGTCATCTCCGAGGTTGAGGTGTATAGAACATTGGTCATCTCTGAGGCTGAGGTTTATAGAACATTGGTCATCTCCGAGGCTGAGGTTTATAGAACATTGGTCATCTCTAAGGACGAGGTTTATAGAACATTGGTCATCTCCGAGGCTGAGGTGTACAGAACATTGGTCATCTCCGAGGCTGAGCTGCACAGAAAATTTGTCATCTCTTAGGCAGCATTACATAGAACATTGGTCATCTCCGTGGCTGAGGTGCATAGAACATTGCTCATCTCTGAGGCTGAGGTATATAGAACATTGTCAACTCCGAGACTGAGCTGCATAGAACATTGATCAAATCCGAGGCTGAGGTACATCGAACATATTTCATCTCCGTGGCTGAGGTACATGGAACATTGCTCATCTCTGTGGATGAGGTATATAGAACATTGGTCATCTCCGAGGATGAGGTACAACAAACATTTCTCATCTCCCAGGCTGAAATACATAGAACATTGCTAATCTCCAAGGCTGAGGTGCATAGAATATTGGTCATCTCCGAGGCGAAGGGGCATACAACATTGCTCATCTCCGAGTCTGAGGTGCACAGAACGTTGCTCATCTCCGAGGCAGATGTGCATAGATCATTGCTCATCTCCGAGACTGAGGTGCCTAGAACGTTGGTCATCTTTGAGGCTGAGGTATATAGAACATTGGTCATCTCCGAGGCTGAGGTATGTAGAACATTGGTCATCTCTGAGGCTGAGCTGCATAGAACATTTGTCATCTCTTAGGCTGAGGTATATAGAACATTGGTCATCTCTGTGGCTGAGGTGCATAGAACATTTGTCATCTCCGAGGCTGAGCTGCATAGAAATTTGGTCAACTCCGAGGCTGAGGTACATAGAACATTGGTCATCTGATGCTGAGGTATATAGAACATTGGTCATCACCAAGGCTGAGGTGCATAGAACATTGGTCATCTCTCAGGCTGAAATGTATAAAACATTGGTCATCTCCAAGGCTGTGGTGCATAGAACATTGGTCCTCTGCGAGGCTGAGATGCATAAAACATTGGTCACCTCTGAAGCTGAGTTATACAGAACATTGGTCATCTCTGAGGCTGAGGTTTATAGAACATTGGTCATCTCCGAGGCAGCATTACATAGAACATTGGTCATCTCCGTGGCTGAGGTGCATAGAACATTGCTCATCTCTGAGTCTGAGGTATATAGAACATTGTCACCTCCGAGGCTGACCTGCATAGAAATTTGGTCATCTCTGAGGCTGTAGTATATAGAACATTGGTCATCTCCGAGGCTGAGGTACATAGAACATTGGTCATTTGAGGCTGAGGTATATAGAACATTGGTCATCACCAAGGCTGAGGTGCATAGAACATTGGTCATCTCTCAGGCTGAAATGTATAAAACATTGGTCAGCTCCAAGGCTGTGGTGCATAGTACATTGGTCCTCTGCGAGGCTGAGATGCATAAAACATTGGTCACCTCTGAAGCTGAGGTGTATAGAACATTGGTCATCTCTGAGGCTGAGGTGTATAGAACATTGGTCATCTCCGAGGCTGAGCTGCATAGAACATTGGTCATCTCCGTGGCTGAGGTGCATAGAACATTGCTCATCTCTGAGTCTGAGGTATATAGAACATTGGTCATCTCCGAGGCTGAGCTGCATAGAAATTTGGTCATCTCTGAGGCTGTGGAATATAGAACATTGGTCATCTCTGAGGATGAGATATAAAGAACAGTGTTCATCTCCGAGCCTGTTATATATAGAACATTCATAATCTCCGTTGCTGTGCTGCATAGAACTTTGGACATCTCCGTGGCTGAGGATGATAGGACATTGCTCATCTCCAAGGCTGAGTTGCATAGAACATTGTTCATCTCCGATGCTGAGGTACATAGAACATTGGACATCTCCGTGGCTGATGTTGATAGAACATTGGTCATCCTGAGGCTGAGGTATATAGAACACCGTTCATCACCACGGCTTAGATGCAGAGAACATTGATCATCTTTTAGGCTGAGGTATATAGAACTTTGGTCATCTCCGAGGCTGCGGTACATAGCACATTGGTCATCCCCGAGGCTGAGGTGCATAGAACATTGGTCATCTCTGAGGCTGAGAAATGTAGAACATTCGTCATCTCCGATGCTGAGGTGCATTGAACATTGTCCATCTACGAGGCTGAGGTGAATAGAACTTTGGTCATCTCTGAGGCTGAGGTATTTAGAACCTTGGTCATCTCCAAGTCTGAGGTGGATAAACCATTGGTCATCTCTGAGGCTGTGGTGCATAGAGCGTTGGTCATCTCCTAGGCAGATGTGCATAGATCATTGCTCATCTCCGAGTCAGAGGTGCCTAGAACATTGGTCATCTTTGAGGCTGAGGTATATAGAACATTGGTCATCTCCGAGGCTGAGGTATATAGAACATTGGTCATCTCTGAGGCTGAGCTGCATAGAACATTTATCATCTCTTAGGCTGAGGTATATAGAACATTGGTCATCTACGAGTCTGAGGTGCATACACCATTGGTCATCTCCGAGGCTGAGATATATAGAGCATTGGTCATCTCTGTAGCTGACGTGCAAAGTACATTGGTCATCTCCGAGGCTGAGCTGCATAGAAATTTGGTCATCTCCGAGGCTGAGGTACATAGAACTTTGGTCATCTGAGGCTGAGGTATATAGAACATTGGTCATCACCAAGGCTGAGGTGCGTAGAACATTGGTCATCTCCGAGGCTGAGGTTTATAGAACATTGGTCATCTCCGAGGTTGAGGTGTATAGAACATTGGTCATCTCTGAGGCTGAGGTTTATAGAACATTGGTCATCTCCGAGGCTGAGGTTTATAGAACATTGGTCATCGCTAAGGACGAGGTTTATAGAACATTGGTCATCTCCGAGGCTGAGGTGTACAGAACATTGGTCATCTCCGAGGCTGAGCTGCACAGAAAATTGGTCATCTCTTAGGCAGCATTACATAGAACATTGGTCATCTCCGTGGCTGAGGTGCATAGAACATTGCTCATCTCTGAGGCTGAGGTATATAGAACATTGTCAACTCCGAGACTGAGCTGCATAGAACATTGGTCCTCTCTGAGGCTGAGGTTTATAGAACATTGGTCATCTCCGAGGCTGAGCTGCATAGAAACTTGGTCATCTCCGAGGCTGAGCTGCATAGAAACTTGGTCATCTCCGGGGCTGAGATATATAGAACATTGATCAAATCCGATGGCGAGGTGCACATAACATAGATCAACTCCGTGGCTGAGGTACATCGAACATATTTCATCTCCGTGGCTGAGGTACATGGAACATTTTTCATCACGAAGGCTGAGATGTCTAGAACATTGTTCATCTCCGAGGCTGAGGTACATCGAACATATTTCATCTCAGTGGCTGAGGTACATGGAACATTGGTCATCTCTGTGGATGAGGTATATAGAGAATTGGTCATCAATGATGCAGAGGTATAAAGAACATTGGTCATCTCGGAGTGTGAGGTGCATAGAACAATGGTCATCTCTCAGGCTGATGTGTATAAAACATTTGTCAACTCCGAGGCTGGGTTGCTTGGAAAAATGGTCATCTCCGAGGCTGTGATGCATCGAACACTGATCATCTCCAAGGCTGTGCTGCATAGAACATTGGTCATCTCCGAGGCTGGGATGCATAGAAACTTGGACATATCCGGGGCTGAGATACATAGAACATTGATCAACTCCGATGGCGAGCTGCATAGAACATTGATCATCTCCGAGGCTGAGGTACATCGAACATATTTCATCTCCGTGGCTGAGGTACATGGAACATTGGTCATCTCTGTGGATGAGGTATATAGAACATTGGACATCTCCGAGGCTGAGGTACATCAAACATTTTTCATCTCCCAGGCTGAAATACATAGAACATTGCTAATCTCCAAGGCTGAGGTGCATAGAATATTGGTCATCTCCGAGGCGGAGGTGCATAGAACATTGCTCATCTCCGATTCTGAGGTGCACAGAACGTTGCTCATCTCCGAGACAGATGTGCATAGATCATTGCTCATCTCCGAGACTGAGGTGCCTAGAACATTGGTCATCTTTGAGGCTGAGGTATATAGAACATTGGTCATCTCCGAGGCTGAGGTATATAGAACATTGGTCATCTCTGAGGCTGAGCTGCATAGAGCATTTGTCATCTATTAGGCTGAGGTATATAGAACATTGGTCATCTACGAGTCTGATGTGCATACACCATTGGTCATCTCTGAGGCTGTGGTGCATAGATCCTTGGTCATCTCCGAGGCTGAGATATATAGAGCATTGGTCATCTCCGTGGCTGAGGTGCATAGAACATTGGTCATCTCCGAGGCTGAGCTGCATAGAAATTTGGTCATCTCCGAGGCTGAGGTACATAGAACATTGGTCATCTGAGGCTGAGGTATATAGAACATTGGTCATCACCAAGGCTGAGGTGCATAGAACATTGGTCATCTCCGAGGCTGAGGTTTATAGAACATTGGTCATCTCCGAGGCTGAGCTGCATAGAAACTTGGTCATCTCCGAGGCTGAGCTGCATAGAAACTTGGTCATCTCCGGGGCTGAGATATATAGAACATTGATCAAATCCGATGGCGAGGTGCACAGAACATAGATCAACTCCGTGGCTGAGGTACATCGAACATATTTCATCTCCGTGGCTGAGGTACATGGAACATTTTTCATCACGAAGGCTGAGATGTCTAGAACATTGTTCATCTCCGAGGCTGAGGTACATCGAACATATTTCATCTCAGTGGCTGAGGTACATGGAACATTGGTCATCTCTGTGGATGAGGTATATAGAGAATTGGTCATCAATGATGCAGAGGTATAAAGAACATTGGTCATCTCGGAGTGTGAGGTGCATAGAACAATGGTCATCTCTCAGGCTGATGTGTATAAAACATTGGTCAACTCCGAGGCTGGGTTGCTTGGAAAAATGGTCATCTCCGAGGCTGTGATGCATCGAACACTGATCATCTCCAAGGCTGTGCTGCATAGAACATTGGTCATCTCCGAGGCTGGGATGCATAGAAACTTGGACATATCCGGGGCTGAGATACATAGAACATTGATCAACTCCGATGGCGAGCTGCATAGAACATTGATCATCTCCGAGGCTGAGGTACATCGAACATATTTCATCTCCGTGGCTGAGGTACATGGAACATTGGTCATCTCTGTGGATGAGGTATATAGAACATTGGACATCTCCGAGGCTGAGGTACATCAAACATTTTTCATCTCCCAGGCTGAAATACATAGAACATTGCTAATCTCCAAGGCTGAGGTGCATAGAATATTGGTCATCTCCGAGGCGGAGGTGCATAGAACATTGCTCATCTCCGATTCTGAGGTGCACAGAACGTTGCTCATCTCCGAGACAGATGTGCATAGATCATTGCTCATCTCCGAGACTGAGGTGCCTAGAACATTGGTCATCTTTGAGGCTGAGGTATATAGAACATTGGTCATCTCCGAGGCTGAGGTATATAGAACATTGGTCATCTCTGAGGCTGAGCTGCATAGAGCATTTGTCATCTATTAGGCTGAGGTATATAGAACATTGGTCATCTACGAGTCTGATGTGCATACACCATTGGTCATCTCTGAGGCTGTGGTGCATAGATCCTTGGTCATCTCCGAGGCTGAGATATATAGAGCATTGGTCATCTCCGTGGCTGAGGTGCATAGAACATTGGTCATCTCCGAGGCTGAGCTGCATAGAAATTTGGTCATCTCCGAGGCTGAGGTACATAGAACATTGGTCATCTGAGGCTGAGGTATATAGAACATTGGTCATCACCAAGGCTGAGGTGCATAGAACATTGGTCATCTCCGAGGCTGAGGTTTATAGAACATTGGTCATCTCCGAGGCTGAGCTGCATAGAAACTTGGTCATCTCCGAGGCTGAGCTGCATAGAAACTTGGTCATCTCCGGGGCTGAGATATATAGAACATTGATCAAATCCGATGGCGAGGTGCACAGAACATAGATCAACTCCGTGGCTGAGGTACATCGAACATATTTCATCTCCGTGGCTGAGGTACATGGAACATTTTTCATCACGAAGGCTGAGATGTCTAGAACATTGTTCATCTCCGAGGCTGAGGTACATCGAACATATTTCATCTCAGTGGCTGAGGTACATGGAACATTGGTCATCTCTGTGGATGAGGTATATAGAGAATTGGTCATCAATGATGCAGAGGTATAAAGAACATTGGTCATCTCGGAGTGTGAGGTGCATAGAACAATGGTCATCTCTCAGGCTGATGTGTATAAAACATTGGTCAACTCCGAGGCTGGGTTGCTTGGAAAAATGGTCATCTCCGAGGCTGTGATGCATCGAACACTGATCATCTCCAAGGCTGTGCTGCATAGAACATTGGTCATCTCCGAGGCTGGGATGCATAGAAACTTGGACATATCCGGGGCTGAGATACATAGAACATTGATCAACTCCGATGGCGAGCTGCATAGAACATTGATCATCTCCGAGGCTGAGGTACATCGAACATATTTCATCTCCGTGGCTGAGGTACATGGAACATTGGTCATCTCTGTGGATGAGGTATATAGAACATTGGACATCTCCGAGGCTGAGGTACATCAAACATTTTTCATCTCCCAGGCTGAAATACATAGAACATTGCTAATCTCCAAGGCTGAGGTGCATAGAATATTGGTCATCTCCGAGGCGGAGGTGCATAGAACATTGCTCATCTCCGATTCTGAGGTGCACAGAACGTTGCTCATCTCCGAGACAGATGTGCATAGATCATTGCTCATCTCCGAGACTGAGGTGCCTAGAACATTGGTCATCTTTGAGGCTGAGGTATATAGAACATTGGTCATCTCCGAGGCTGAGGTATATAGAACATTGGTCATCTCTGAGGCTGAGCTGCATAGAGCATTTGTCATCTATTAGGCTGAGGTATATAGAACATTGGTCATCTACGAGTCTGATGTGCATACACCATTGGTCATCTCTGAGGCTGTGGTGCATAGATCCTTGGTCATCTCCGAGGCTGAGATATATAGAGCATTGGTCATCTCCGTGGCTGAGGTGCATAGAACATTGGTCATCTCCGAGGCTGAGCTGCATAGAAATTTGGTCATCTCCGAGGCTGAGGTACATAGAACATTGGTCATCTGAGGCTGAGGTATATAGAACATTGGTCATCACCAAGGCTGAGGTGCATAGAACATTGGTCATCTCCGAGGCTGAGGTTTATAGAACATTGGTCATCTCCGAGGCTGAGGTGTATAGAACATTGGTCACCTCTGAGGCTGAGGTTTATAGAACATTGGTCATCTCCGAGGCTGAGGTGTATAGAACATTGGTCATCTCTGAGGCTGAGGTTTATAGAACATTGTTCATCTCCGAGGCTGAGCTGCATAGAACATTGTTCATCTCTTAGGCAGCATTACATAGAATATTGGTCATCTCCGTGGCTGAGGTGCATAGAACATTGCTCATCTCTGAGGCTGAGGTATATAGAACATTGTCAACTCCGAGACTGAGCTGCATAGAACATTGGTCATCTCTGAGGCTGAGGTTTATAGAACATTGGTCATCTCCGAGGCTGAGCTGCATAGAAACTTGGTCATCTCCGGGGCTGAGATATATAGAACATTGATCAACTCCGATGGCGAGGTGCATAGAACATAGATCAACTCCGAGGCTGAGGTACATCGAACATATTTCATCTCCGTGGCTGAGGTACATGGAACATTTTTCATCACGTAGGCTGAGATGTCTAGAACATTGTTCATCTCCGAGGTTGAGGTACATCGAACATATTTCATCTCAGTGGCTGAGGTACATGGAACATTGGTCATCTCTGTGGATGAGGTATATAGAGAGTTGGTCAATGATGCAGAGGTATAAAGAACATTGGTCATCTTGGAGTGTGAGGTGCATAGAGCAATGGGCATCTCTCAGGCTGATGTGTATAAAACATTGGTCAACTCCGAGGCTGGGTTGCTTGGAAAAATTGTCATCTCCGAGACTGTGATGCATCGAACACTGATCATCTCCAAGGCTGTGTTGCATAGAAACTTGGTCATCTCCGGGGCTGAGATACATAGAACATTGATCAACTCCGATGGCGAGGTGCATAGAACATTGATCAACTCCGAGGCTGAGGTACATCGAACATATTTCATCTCCCAGGCTGAAATACATAGAACATTGGTCATCTCCGAGGCGGAGGTTCATAGAACATTGGTCATCTCCGAGGCTGAGCTGCATAGAACATTGGTCATCTCTTAGGCAGCATTACATAGAACATTGGTCATCTCCGTGGCTGAGGTGCATAGAACATTGCTCATCTCTGAGGCTGAGGTATATAGAACATTGTCAACTCCGAGACTGAGCTGCATGGAACATTGGTCATCTCTGTGGATGAGGTATATAGAACATTGGTCATCTCCGAGGCTGAGGTACATCGAACATTTTTCATCTCCCAGGCTGAAATACATAGAACATTGGTCATCTCCGAGGCGGAGGTTCATAGAACATTGGTCATCTCCGAGGCTGAGGTGCATAGAACATTGCTCAGCTCTGAGGCTGAGGTATATAGAACATTGTCAACTCCGAGACTGAGCTGCATGGAACATTGGTCATCTCTGAGGCTGAGCTGCATAGAACATTTGTCATCTCTTAGGCTGAGGTATATAGAACATTGGTCATCTCGTAGGCTGAAGTGTATAAAACATTGGTCATCTCCGAGGCTGAGGTACATGGAACATTGGTCATCTTCGTGGCTGAGGTCCATAGCCAATTTGTCATCTCTGAGGCTGAGCTGCATAGAAAATTCGTCATCTCTGAGGCTGAGGTATATAGAACAGTGGTCATCTCCGACTCTGTCTTTCATAGACCATAGGTCATCTCTGAGGCTGTGGTGCATAGAACATTGATCATCTCCGAGGCAGAGGTGCATAGAACATTGCTCATCTCCGAGGCTGAGATGCATAGAACGTTGGTCATTTCCATGGCTGAGTTGCATAAAATATGGTCATCGCTGAAGCTGAGCTGCATAGAACATTTGTCATTTCTGAGTCTGAGGTATATAGAACCTTCGTCATCTCCAAGCCTGAGGTGGATAAACCATTGGTCATCTCTGAGGCTGTGGTGCATAGAGCGTTGGTCAACACCGAGGCTGAGGTGCATGGAACATTTGTCATCTCCGAGGCTGTGATGCATAGAACATTGATCATCTCCAAGGCTGTGTTGCATAGAACATTGGTCCTCTGCGAGGCTGAGATGCATAGAACATTGGTCATCTCTGAGGCTGAGGTTTATAGAACTTTGGTCATCTCTGAGGCTGTGCTATATAGAGCATTGGTCATCGCTGAGGCTGAGGGATATAGTACATTGGTCATCAGCGAGGCTGAGGTGCATAGAACATTGGTCATCTCTGTGGCTCAGGTGTATAGAACATTTGTCACCTCTGAGACTGAGGTATATAGAACTTTGGTCAAATCTAAGGCTGAGGTGCATAGAACATTGGTCATCTCTGAGGCTGAGGTGCATAGAACATTGCTTATCTCCGAGGCTGACGTGCATTAAACATTGCTCATCTCCGAGGTTGTGGTGCATAGAACATTGGTGTTCTCCGAGGCTGCATTACATAGAACATTGGGCATCTCCGTGGCTGAGGTGCATAGAATATTGCTCATCTCTGAGGCTGAGGTTTATAGAACATTGGACATCTCCGAGGCTGAGGTGTATAGAACATTGGTCATCTCAGATGCTGAGGTGTTTAGAACATTGGTCATCTCCAAGGCTGAGCTGCATAGAACTTTGGTCATCTCTGAGGCTGTGGTATATAGAACATTGGTCATCTCTCCGGCTGAGGTATATAGCACATTTGTCATCTCCGAGGCTGAGGTGCATAGAACATTGGGCATCTGTGAGGCTGAGGTGCATAGAACATTGGTCATCTCCGAGGATGAGGTGCATAGAGCATTGGGCATCACTGAGGCTGAGGTGTATAGAACAATGCTTATCTCCGAGGATGAGGTGCATAAATCATTGCTCATCTCCGAGGCTGAGGTGCATAAAACATTGCTCATCTCCGACGCTGTGGTGCATAGAACTTTGGTCATTTCCGTGGCTGAGTTGCATAGAACACTGTTCATCTCCGAGGCTGTGGTACATAGAACATTGGTCATCTTCAGGCTGAGGTATATAGAACATTGGTCATCACCAAGGCTGAGGTGCATAGAACATTGATCATCTCCAAGGCTGTGGTGCATAGAACATTGGTCATCTCTGAGGATGAGGTATATAGAACATTGTTCATCTCCGAGGCTGTGATATATAGAACATTCATCATCTCCGTTGCTGAGCTGCATAGAACATTGGACATCTTCGTGGCTGAGGTTGATAGAACATTGCTCATCTCCGAGGCTGAGGTACTATAACATTGCTCATCTCCGAGACTGAGGTGCATAGAACTTTGCTCATCTCCAATGCTGTGTTGCATAGAACATTGTTCATCTCCGATGCTGAGGTACATAGAACATTGGACATCTCCGTGGCTGAGGTTGATAGAATATTGGTTATCCTGAGGCTCAGGTATATTGAGCACTGGTCATCAGCACGGCTGAGGTGCAGAGAACATTGATCATCTTTGAGGCTGAGGTATATAGAACATTGGTCAACTCCGATGCTGAGGTTGATAGAACATTGGTCATCTCCAAGTCTGAGGTACATAAAACATTGGTCATCACCATAGCTGAGGAGCATAAAACATTGGTCATCTCCGAGGCTGAGGTACATGGAACATTGGTCATCTCCGTGGCTGAGGTTCATAGCCAATTTGTCATTTCTGAGGCTGATCTGCATAGAACATTCGTCATCTCTGAGGCTGAGGTATATAGAACAGTGGTCATCTCCGAGTCTGATTTTCATAGACCATAGGTCATCTCGGAGGCTGTGGTGCATAGAACATTGGTCATCTCCGAGGCGGAGGTTCATAGAACATTGCTCATCTCCGAGTCTGAGGTGCACAGAACGTTGCTCATCTCCGAGGCAGAGGTGCATAGATCATTGCTCATCTCCGAGACTGAGGTGCCTAGAACATTGGTCATCTTTGAGGCTGAGGTATATAGAACATTAGTCATCTCCGAGGCTGAGGTATATAGAACATTGGTCATCTCTGAGGCTGAGCTGCATAGAACATTTGTCATCTCTTAGGCTGAGGTATATAGAACATTGGTCATCTACGAGGCTGTGGTGCATAGAACATTGGTCATCTCGTAGGCTGAAGTGTATAAAACATTGGTCATCTCCGAGGCTGAGATGCATAGAACGTTGGTCATTTCCATGGCTGAGTTGCATAAAATATGGTCATCGCTGAAGCTGAGCTGCATAGAACATTTGTCATCTCTGAGTCTGAGGTATATAGAACCTTGGTCATCTCCAAGTCTGAGGTGGATAAACCATTGGTCATCTCTGAGGCTGTGGTGCATAGAGCGTTGGTCAACACCGAGGCTGAGGTGCATGGAACATTTGTCATCTCCGAGGCTGTGATGCATAGAACATTGGTCATCTCCCAGGCTGAGGTGTATAGAACATTGGTCATCTCTGAGGCTGAGGTTTATAGAACTTTGGTCATCTCTGAGGCTGTGCTATATAGAACATTGGTCATCGCTGAGGCTGAGGGATATGGTACATTGGTCATCTCTGAGGCTGAGGTGCATAGAACATTGTTCATCTCTGTGGCTCAGGTGTATAGAACATTTGTCACCTCTGTGACTGAGGTATATAGAACATTGGTCAAATCTAAGGCTGAGGTACATAGAATATTGGTCATCTCTGAGGCTGAGGTGCATAGAACATTGCTTATCTCCGAGGCTGACGTGCATTAAACATTGCTCATCTCCGAGGTTGTGGTGCATAGAACATTGGTCATCTCCGAGGCTGCATTACATAGAACATTGTGCATCTCCGTGGCTGAGGTGCATAGAACATTGCTCATCTCAGATGCTGAGGTGTTTAGAACATTGGTAATCTCCAAGGCTGAGCTGCATAGAACTTTGGTCATCTCTGAGGCTGCGGTATATAGAACATTGGTCATCTCTGAGGCTGATGTGCATAGAACATTGGTCATATCTGAGGCTGATGTATATAGAACATTGGACATATCTAAGGCTGAGGTGCAAAGAACATTGGTCATCTCTGAGGTTGAGGTGCATAGAACATTGGTCATCTCTGAGGCTGAGGTGCATAGAACATTGGTCATCTCCGAGGATGAGGTGCATAGAGCATTGGGCATCACTGAGGCTGAGGTGTATAGAACAATGCTTATCTCCGAGGATGAGGTGCATAAATCATTGCTCATCTCCGAGGCTGAGGTGCATAAAACATTGCTCATCTCCGAGGCTGTGGTGCATAGAACTTTGGTCATCTCTGTGGCTCAGGTGTATAGAACATTTGTCACCTCTGAGACTGAGGTATATAGAACATTGGTCAAATCTAAGGCTGAGGTGCATAGAACATTGGTCATCTCTGAGGCTGAGGTGCATAGAACATTGCTTATCTCCGAGGCTGACGTGCATTAAACATTGCTCATCTCCGAAGTTGTGGTGCATAGAACATTGGTCATCTCCGAGGCTGCATTACATAGAACATTGGGCATCTCCGTGGCTGAGGTGCATAGAACATTGCTCATCTCTGAGGCTGAGGTTTATAGAACATTGGACATCTCCGAGGCTGAGGTGTATAGGAAATTGGTCATTTCAGATGCTGAGGTTGATAGAACATTGGTCATCTCCAAGGCTGAGGTACATAGAACATTGGTCATCACCATAGCTGAGGAGCATAAAACATTGGTCATCTCCGAGGCTGAGGTACATGGAACATTGGTCATCTCCGAGACTGAATTTCATAGACCATAGGTCATCTCTGAGGCTGTGGTTCATAGAACATTGGTCATCTCCGAGTCTGAAGTGAACAGAACATTCCTCATCTCCGAGACAGAGGTGCATAGAGCATTGGGCATCACTGAGGCTGAGGTGTATAGAACAATGCTTATCTCCGAGAATGAGGTGCATAGAACTTTGGTCATTTCCGTGGCTGAGTTGCATAGAACACTGTTCATCTCCGAGGCTGAGGTACTTAGAACATTGGTCATCTTCAGGCTGAGGTATATAGAACATTGGTCATCACCAAGGCTGAGGTGCATAGAACATTGATCATCTCCAAGGCTGTGGTGCATAGAACATTGGTCATCTCTGAGGATGAGGTATATAGAACATTGTTCATCTCCGAGGCTGTGATATATAGAACATTCATCATCTCCGTTGCTGAGCTGCATAGAACATTGGACATCTCCGTGGCTGAGGTTGATAGAACATTGCTCATCTCCGAGGCTGAGGTACTATAACATTGCTCATCTCCGAGACTGAGGTGCATAGAACTTTGCTCATCTCCAAAGCTGTGTTGCATAGAACATTGTTCATCTCCGATGCTGAGGTACATAGAACATTGGACATCTCCGTGGCTGAGGTTGATAAAATATTGGTTATCCTGAGGCTCAGGTATATTGAGCACTGGTCATCAGCACGGCTGAGGTGCAGAGAACATTGATCATCTTTGAGGCCGAGGTATATAGAACATTGGTCAACTCCGATGCTGAGGTTGATAGAACATTGGTCATCTCCAAGGCTGAGGTACATGGAACATTGGTCATCTCCGTGGCTGAGGTTCATAGCCAATTTGTCATTTCTGAGGCTGATCTGCATAGAACATTCGTCATCTCTGAGGCTGAGGTATATAGAACAGTGGTCATCTCCGAGTCTGATTTTCATAGACCATAGGTCATCTCGGAGGCTGTGGTGCATAGAACATTGGTCATCTCCGAGGCGGAGGTTCATAGAACATTGCTCATCTCCGAGTCTGAGGTGCACAGAACGTTGCTCATCTCCGAGGCAGAGGTGCATAGATCATTGCTCATCTCCGAGACTGAGGTGCCTAGAACATTGGTCATCTTTGAGGCTGAGGTATATAGAACATTAGTCATCTCCGAGGCTGAGGTATATAGAACATTGGTCATCTCTGAGGCTGAGCTGCATAGAACATTTGTCATCTCTTAGGCTGAGGTATATAGAACATTGGTCATCTACGAGGCTGTGGTGCATAGAACATTGGTCATCTCGTAGGCTGAAGTGTATAAAACATTGGTCATCTCCGAGGCTGAGATGCATAGAACGTTGGTCATTTCCATGGCTGAGTTGCATAAAATATGGTCATCGCTGAAGCTGAGCTGCATAGAACATTTGTCATCTCTGAGTCTGAGGTATATAGAACCTTGGTCATCTCCAAGTCTGAGGTGGATAAACCATTGGTCATCTCTGAGGCTGTGGTGCATAGAGCGTTGGTCAACACCGAGGCTGAGGTGCATGGAACATTTGTCATCTCCGAGGCTGTGATGCATAGAACATTGGTCATCTCCCAGGCTGAGGTGTATAGAACATTGGTCATCTCTGAGGCTGAGGTTTATAGAACTTTGGTCATCTCTGAGGCTGTGCTATATAGAACATTGGTCATCGCTGAGGCTGAGGGATATGGTACATTGGTCATCTCTGAGGCTGAGGTGCATAGAACATTGTTCATCTCTGTGGCTCAGGTGTATAGAACATTTGTCACCTCTGTGACTGAGGTATATAGAACATTGGTCAAATCTAAGGCTGAGGTACATAGAATATTGGTCATCTCTGAGGCTGAGGTGCATAGAACATTGCTTATCTCCGAGGCTGACGTGCATTAAACATTGCTCATCTCCGAGGTTGTGGTGCATAGAACATTGGTCATCTCCGAGGCTGCATTACATAGAACATTGTGCATCTCCGTGGCTGAGGTGCATAGAACATTGCTCATCTCAGATGCTGAGGTGTTTAGAACATTGGTAATCTCCAAGGCTGAGCTGCATAGAACTTTGGTCATCTCTGAGGCTGCGGTATATAGAACATTGGTCATCTCTGAGGCTGATGTGCATAGAACATTGGTCATATCTGAGGCTGATGTATATAGAACATTGGACATATCTAAGGCTGAGGTGCAAAGAACATTGGTCATCTCTGAGGTTGAGGTGCATAGAACATTGGTCATCTCTGAGGCTGAGGTGCATAGAACATTGGTCATCTCCGAGGATGAGGTGCATAGAGCATTGGGCATCACTGAGGCTGAGGTGTATAGAACAATGCTTATCTCCGAGGATGAGGTGCATAAATCATTGCTCATCTCCGAGGCTGAGGTGCATAAAACATTGCTCATCTCCGAGGCTGTGGTGCATAGAACTTTGGTCATCTCTGTGGCTCAGGTGTATAGAACATTTGTCACCTCTGAGACTGAGGTATATAGAACATTGGTCAAATCTAAGGCTGAGGTGCATAGAACATTGGTCATCTCTGAGGCTGAGGTGCATAGAACATTGCTTATCTCCGAGGCTGACGTGCATTAAACATTGCTCATCTCCGAAGTTGTGGTGCATAGAACATTGGTCATCTCCGAGGCTGCATTACATAGAACATTGGGCATCTCCGTGGCTGAGGTGCATAGAACATTGCTCATCTCTGAGGCTGAGGTTTATAGAACATTGGACATCTCCGAGGCTGAGGTGTATAGGAAATTGGTCATTTCAGATGCTGAGGTTGATAGAACATTGGTCATCTCCAAGGCTGAGGTACATAGAACATTGGTCATCACCATAGCTGAGGAGCATAAAACATTGGTCATCTCCGAGGCTGAGGTACATGGAACATTGGTCATCTCCGAGACTGAATTTCATAGACCATAGGTCATCTCTGAGGCTGTGGTTCATAGAACATTGGTCATCTCCGAGTCTGAAGTGAACAGAACATTCCTCATCTCCGAGACAGAGGTGCATAGAGCATTGGGCATCACTGAGGCTGAGGTGTATAGAACAATGCTTATCTCCGAGAATGAGGTGCATAGAACTTTGGTCATTTCCGTGGCTGAGTTGCATAGAACACTGTTCATCTCCGAGGCTGAGGTACTTAGAACATTGGTCATCTTCAGGCTGAGGTATATAGAACATTGGTCATCACCAAGGCTGAGGTGCATAGAACATTGATCATCTCCAAGGCTGTGGTGCATAGAACATTGGTCATCTCTGAGGATGAGGTATATAGAACATTGTTCATCTCCGAGGCTGTGATATATAGAACATTCATCATCTCCGTTGCTGAGCTGCATAGAACATTGGACATCTCCGTGGCTGAGGTTGATAGAACATTGCTCATCTCCGAGGCTGAGGTACTATAACATTGCTCATCTCCGAGACTGAGGTGCATAGAACTTTGCTCATCTCCAAAGCTGTGTTGCATAATTGTGCATTTCGGAAGCTGAGGTGCATAGAACATTGGTCATCTCCGAGGCTGAGGTGCATAGAACATTAGTAATCTCTGAGGATGAGGTATATAGAACATTGGTCATTTCTGTGGCTGAGGTGCATAGAACATTGGTCATCACCTAGGCTGACAGATATGGAATATTGTTCATCTGCGAGGCTGAGATATATAGAACATTGGTAGTCACTGAGACTGAGGTATATAGAACATAAGTCATCTCTGAGGCTGAATTGCATAGAACGATTGGTCATCTCCTGAGGCTGAGGTATCATGAACATTGGTCATCTCCGAGGCTGAGGTGCATAGCACATTGTCTATCTCTGAGCTGAGCTATCATAGAACATTCGGTCATCTCTGAGGCTGAGGTATATAGAACAGTGGTCATCTCCTAGTCTGACTTTCATAGACCATAGGTCATCTCTGAGGCTGTGGTGCATAGAACATTGGTCATCTCCGAGGCGGAGGTGCATAGAACATTGCTCATCTCTGTTGCTGAGCTGCATAGAACATTGGCCCTCTCGGTGGCTGAGGTACATAGAACATTTATCATCTCCGATGGCGAGGTGCATAGAACATTGGTCAACTCCAAGGATGAGGTACATAGAATATTTTTCATCTCCCAGTCTGAAAAACATAGAACATTGGTCATCTCCGAGGCGGAGGTTCATAGAACATTGCTCATCTCCGAGTCTGAGGTGCATAGAACATTGCTAATCTCCAAGGCTGAGGTGCATCGAATATTGGTCATCTCCGAGGCGGAGGTGCATAGAACATTGCTCATCTCCGAGTCTGAGGTGCCTAGAACATTGGTCATCTCCAAGGCTGAGGTGTATAGAACATTGGTCATCTCAGATGCTGAGGTGTTTAGAACATTGGTCATCTACAAGGCTGAGCTGCATAGAACATTGGTCATCTCTGAGGCTGTGGTATATAGAACATTGGTCATCTCTGAGGCTGATGTGCATAGAACATTGGTCATATCTGAGGCTGATGTATATAGAACATTGGACATATCTAAGGCTGAGGTGCATCGAACATTGGTCATCTCTGAGGCTGAGGTGCATAGAACATTGGTCATCTCTGCGGCTCAGGTTTATAGCACATTTGTCATCTCGGAGGCTGAGTGCATAGAACATTGGGCATCTCTGAGGCTGAGGTGCATAGAACATTGGTCATCTCCGAGGATGAGGTGCATAGAGCATTGGGCATCACTGAGGCTGAGGTGTATAGAACAATGCTTATCTCCGAGGATGAGGTGCATAAATCATTGCTCATCTCCGAGGCTGAGCTGCATAAAACATTGCTCATCTCCGAGGCTGTGGTGCATAGAACTTTGGTCATTTCCGTGGCTGAGTTGCATAGAGCACTGTTCATCTCCGAGGCTGAGGTACATAGAACATTGGTCATCTTCAGGCTGAGGTATATAGAACATTGGTCATCACCAAGGCTGAGGTGCATAGAACATTGATCATCTCCAAGGCTGTGGTGCATAGAACATTGGTTATCTCTGAGGATAAGGTATATAGAACATTGTTCATCTCCGAGGCTGTGATATATAGAACATTCATCATCTCCGTTGCTGAGCTGCATAGAACATTGGACATCTCCGTGGCTGAGGTTGATAGAACATTGCTCATCTCCGAGGCTGAGGTACTATAACATTGCTCATCTCCGAGACTGAGGTGCATAGAACTTTGCTCATCTCCAATGCTGTGTTGCATAGAACATTGTTCATCTCCGATGCTGAGGTACATAGAACATTGGACATCTCCGTGGCTGAGGTTGATAAAATATTGGTTATCCTGAGGATCAGGTATATTGAGCACTGGTCATCAGCACGGCTGAGGTGCAGAGAACATTGATCATCTTTGAGGCTGAGGTATATAGAACATTGGTCAACTCCGATGCTGAGGTTGATAGAACATTGGTCATCTCCAAGGCTGAGGTACATAGAACATTGGTCATCACCATAGCTGAGGAGCATAAAACATTGGTCATATCCGAGGCTGAGGTACATGGAACATTGGTCATCTCCGTGGCTGAGGTCCATAGCCAATTTGTCATCTCTGAGGCTGAGCTGCATAGAACATTCGTCATCTCTGAGGCTGAGGTATATAGAAAAGTGGTCATCTCCGAGTCTGACTTTCATAGACCATAGGTCATCTCTCAGGCTGTGGTGCATAGAACATTGGTCATCTCTGAGTCTGAGGTATATAGAACCTTGGTCATCTCCAAGTCTGAGGTGGATAAACCATTGGTCATCTCTGAGGCTGTGGTGCATAGAGCGTTGGTCAACTCCGAGGCTGAGGTGCATGGAACATTTGTCATCTCCGAGGCTGTGATGCATAGAACATTGATCATCTCCAAGGCTGTGTTGCATAGAACATTGGCCTCTGCGATGCTGAGATGCATAGAACATTGGACATCTCCGTGGCTGAGGTTGATAAAATATTGGTTATCCTGAGGCTCAGGTATATTGAGCACTGGTCATCAGCACGGCTGAGGTGCAGAGAACATTGATCATCTCTGAGGCTGAGGTTTATAGAACTTTGGTCATCTCTGAGGCTGTGCTATATAGAACATTGGTCATCGCTGAGGCTGAGGGATATAGTACATTGGTCATCAGCGAGGCTGAGGTGCATAGAACATTGGTCATCTCTGTGGCTCAGGTGTATAGAACATTTGTCACCTCTGAGACTGAGGTATATAGAACATTGGTCAAATCTAAGGCTGAGGTGCATAGAACATTGGTCATCTCTGAGGCTGAGGTGCATAGAACATTGCTTATCTCCGAGGCTGACGTGCATTAAACATTGCTCATCTCCGAGGTTGTGGTGCATAGAACATTGGTCATCTCCGAGGCTGCATTACATAGAACATTGGGCATCTCCGTGGCTGAGGTGCATAGAACATTGCTCATCTCTGAGGCTGAGGTTTATAGAACATTGGACATCTCCGAGGCTGAGGTGTATAGGACATTGGTCATCTCAGATGCTGAGGTTGATAGAACATTGGTCATCTCCAAGGCTGAGGTACATGGAACATTAGTCATCACCATAGCTGAGGAGCATAAAACATTGGTCATCTCCGAGGCTGAGGTACATGGAACATTGGTCATCTCCGAGTCTGACTTTCATAGACCATAGGTCATCTCTGAGGCTGTGGTGCATAGAACATTGGTCATCTCTGAGGCTGAGGTATATAGAACAGTGGTCATCTCCGAGTCTGACTTTCATAGACCATAGGTCATCTCTGAGGCTGTGGTGCATAGAACATTGGTCATCTCCGAGGCGGAGGTGCATAGAACATTGCTCATCTCCGAGTCTGAGGTGCACAGAACGTTGCTCATCTCCGAGGCAGAGGTGCATAGATCATTGCTCATCTCCTAGACTGAGGTGCCTAGAACATTGGTCATCTTTGAGGCTGAGGTATATAGAACATTAGTCATCTCCGAGGATGAGGGATATAGTACATTGGTCATCAGCGAGGCTGAGGTGCATAGAACATTGGTCATCTCTGTGGCTCAGGTGTATAGAACATTTGTCACCTCTGAGACTGAGGTATATAGAACATTGGTCAAATCTAAGGCTGAGGTGCATACACCATTGGTCATCTCTGAGGCTGTGGTGCATAGATCCTTGGTCATCTCCGCGGCTGAGATATATAGAACATTGGTCATCTCTGTTGCTGAGCTGCATAGAACTTTGGCCCTCTCGGTGGCTGAGGTACATAGAACATTGATCATCTCCGATGGCGAGGTGCATAGAACATTGGTCAACTCCAAGGATGAGGTACATAGAACATTTTTCATCTCCCAGTCTGAAAAACATAGAACATTGGTCATCTCCGAGGCGGAGGTTCGGAGAACATTGCTCATCTCCGAGTCTGAGGTGCATAGAACATTGCTAATCTCCAAGGCTGAGGTGCATAGAATATTGGTCATCTCCGAGGCGGAGGTGCATAGAACATTGCTCATCTCCGAGTCTGACGTGCCTAGAACATTGGTCATCTCCGAGGCTGAGGTATATAGAACATTTTTCATCTCCCAGGCTGAAGTACATAGAACATTGATCATCTCCAAGGCTGTGGTGCATAGAACATTGGTCCTCTGCGAGGCTGAGATGCATAGAACATTGGTCATCTCTGAAGCTGAGCTGCATAGAACATTTGTCATCTCTGAGTCTGAGGTATATAGAACCTTGGTCATCTCCAAGTCAGAGGTGGATAAACCATTGGTCATCTCTGAGGCTGTGGTACATAGAACATTTTTCATCTCCCAGGCTGAAGCACATAGAACATTGGTCATCTCTGAGGATGAGCTATATAGAACCTTGACCATCTCCGTGGCTGAGGAGGATTTACCATTGGTCATCTCTGAGGCTGTGGTGCATAGAGCGTTGGTCATCTCCAAGGCTGTGGTGCATAGAACATTGGTCCTCTGCGAGGCTGAGATGCATAGAACATTGGTCCTCTGCGACGCTGAGATGCATAGAACATTGGTCATCTCTGAAGCTGAGCTGCATAGATCACTTGTCATCTCTGAGTCTGAGGTATATAGAACCTTGGTCATCTCCAAGTCAGAGGTGGATAAACCATTGGTCATCTCTGAGGCTGTGGTACATAGAACATTTTTCATCTCCCAGGCTGAAGCACATAGAACATTGGTCATCTCTGAGGATGAGCTATATAGAACCTTGAACATCCCCATGGCTGAGGTGGATTTACCACTGGTCATCTCCAAGGCTGTGGTGCATAGAACATTGGTCCTCTGCGAGGCTGAGATGCATAGAACATTGGTCCTCTGCGACGCTGAGATGCATAGAACATTGGTCATCTCTGAGGCTGAGGTGTATAGAACATTGGTCATCTCCGAGGCCGAGCTGCATAGAACATTGGTCATCTCCGAGGTTGCATTTGATAGAACATTGGTCATCTCCGAGTCTGAGGTGCACAGAACGTTGCTCATCTCCGAGGCAGAGGTGCATAGATAATTGCTCATCTCCGAGACTGAGGTACCTAGAACATTGGTCATCTTTGAGGCTGAGGTATATAGAACATTGGTCATCTCCGAGGCTGAGGTATATAGAACATTGGTCATCTCTGAGGCTGAGCTGCATAGAACATTTGTCATCTCTTAGGCTGTATATAGAACATTGGTCATCTACGAGTCTGAGGTGCATACACCATTGGTCATCTCTGAGGCTGTGGTGCATAGATCCTTGGTCATCTCCGATGCTGATTTAGAACATTCATCATCTCCGATTGCGTGTGCATAGAACATTGGTCAACTCGTAGGCTGAGGTACATAGAACATTTTTCATCTCCCAGGCTGAAGTACATAGAACATTGATCATCTCCAAGGCTGTGGTGCATAGAACATTGGTCCTCTGCGAGGCTGAGATGCATAGAACATTGGTCATCTCTGAAGCTGAGCTGCATAGAACATTTGTCATCTCTGAGGCTGAGGTATATAGAACATTGTTCATATATAAGGCTGAGGTGCATAGAACATTGGTCATCTCTGAGGCTGAGGTGCATAGAATATTGGTCATCTCTGAGGCTGAGAAATGTAGAACTTTCGTCATCTCCGATGCTGAGGTGCATTGAATATTGGACATCTCGGAGGCTGAGATGCATAGAACATTGGTCAACTCTGAGGCTGAGGTGCATAGAACTTTGGTCATCTCTGAGGCTGCGGTATATAGAACATCGGTAATCTCTGAGGCTGAGGTCCATAGAGCACTGGTCATCTCTCAGGCTGAAGTGTATAAAACATTGGTCATCTCCGAGGCTGAGATGCATAGAACGTTGGTCAATTCTATGGCGGAGTTGCATAGAACTTTGGTCATCTCTGAAGCTGAGCTGCAAAGAACATTCGTCATCTCTGAGTCTGAGGTATAGAGAACCTTGTTCATCTCCAAGTCTGAGGTGGATAAACCATTGGTTATCTCTGAGGCTGTGGTGCATAGAGCGTTGGTCAACTCCGAGGCTGAGGTACATAGAACATTTTTCATCTCCCAGGCTGAAGTACATAGAACATTGGTCATCCCTGAGGATGAGCTATATACAACCTTGACCATCTCCGTGGCTGAGGTGGATTTACCATTGGTCATCTCTGAGGCTGTGGTGCATAGAGCGTTGGTCATCTCCAAGGCTGTGGTGCATAGAACATTGGTCCTCTGCGAGGCTGAGATGCATAGAACATTGGGCCTCTGCGAGGCTGAGATGCATAGAACATTGGTCATCTCTGAGGCTGAGGTGCATTGAACATTGGTCCTCTGCGAGGCTGAGATGCATAGAACATTGGTCATCTCTGAGGCTGAGGTTTATAGAACATTGGTCATCACCGAGGCTGAGGTGTATAGAACATTGGTCATCTCTGAGGATGAGGTGTATAGAACATTGGTCATCTCCGAGGCTGAGCTGCATAGAACATTGGTCATCTCCGTGGCTAAGGTGCATAGAACATTGCTCATCTCTGAGGCTGAGGTGCATAGAATATTGGTCATCTCTGAGGCTGAGACATGTAGAACATTCGTCATCTCCGATGCTGAGGTGCATTGAACATTGGACATCTCGGAGGCTGAGATGCATAGAACGTTGGTCAATTCTATGGCGGAGTTGCATAGAACTTTGGTCATCTCTGAAGCTGAGCTGCATAGAACATTCGTCATCTCTGAGTCTGAGGTATATAGAACCTTGGTCATCTCCAAGTCTGAGGTGGATAAACCATTGGTTATCTCTGAGGCAGTGGTGCATAGAGCATTGGTTAACTCCGAGGCTGAGGTACATAGAACATTTTTCATCTCCCAGGCTGAAGTACATAGAACATTGGTCATCCCTGAGGATGAGCTATATACAACCTTGACCATCTCCGTGGCTGAGGTGGATTTACCATTGGTCATCTCTGAGGCTGTGGTGCATAGAGCGTTGGTCATCTCCAAGGCTGTGGTGCATAGAACATTGGTCATATATAAGGCTGAGGTGCATAGAACATTGGTCATCTCTGAGGCTGAGATGCATAGAAAATTGGTCATCTCTGAGGCTGAGAAATGTAGAACATTCGTCATCTCCGATGCTGAGGTGCATTGAACATTGGACATCTCGGAGGCTGAGATGCATAGAAAATTGGTCAACTCTGAGGCTGAGGTGCATAGAACTTTGGTCATCTCTGAGGCTGTGGTATATAGAACATCGGTCATCTCTGAGGCTGAGGTCCATAGAGCACTGGTCATCTCTCAGGCTGAAGTGTATTAAACATTGGTCATCTCCGAGGCTGAGATGCATAGAACTTTGGTCATCTCTGAAGCTGAGCTGCATAGAACATTCGTCATCTCTGAGTCTGAGGTATATAGAACCTTGGTCATCTCCAAGTCTGAGGTGGATAAACCATTGGTCATCTCTGAGGCTGTGGTGCATAGAGCGTTGGTCAACTCCGAGGCTGAGGTACATAGAACATTTTACATCTCCCAGGCTGAAGTGCATAGAATATTGGTCATCCCTGAGGATGAGCTATATACAACCTTGACCATCTCCGTGGCTGAGGTGGATAAACCATTGGTCATCTCTAAGGCTGTGGTGCACATAGCGTTCGTCAACTCCGAGGCTGAGGTGCATGGAACATTTGTCATCTCCGAGTCTGTGATGCATAGTTCATTGATCATCTCCAATGCTATGGTGCATAGAACATTGGTCCTCTGCGAGGCTGAGATGCATAGAACATTGGTCATCTCTGAGGCTGAGGTTTATTGAACATTGGTCATCTCCGAGGCTGAGGTGTATAGAGCATTGTTCATCTCTGAGGCTGAGGTGTATAGAACATTGTTCATCTCCGAGAGTGAGCTGCATAGAACATTGTTCATCTCCGAGGCAGCATTACATAGAACATTGGTCATCTCCGTGGCTGAGGTGCATAGAACATTGCTCATCTCTGAGGCTGAGGTATATTGAACATTGTCAACTCCGAGGCTGAGCAGCATAGAACATTGTTCATCTCTGAGGCTGAGGTTTCTAGAACATTGGTCATCTCCGAGGCTGAGCTGCATAGAAATTTGGTCATCGCTGAGGCTGTGGTATATAGAACATTGGTCATCTCCGAGGCTGAGGTACATAGAACATTGTTCATCTCTGAGGATGAGATATAAAGAACATTGTTCATCTCCGAGGCTCTGATATATAGAACATTCATAATCTCCGTTGCTGAGCTGCATAGAACTTTGGACATCTCCGTGGCTGAGGGTGATAGAACATTGCTCATCTCCGAGACTGAGGTGCATAGAACTTTGCTCATCTCGAAGGCTGAGTTGCATAGAACATTGTTCATCTCCGATGCTGTGGTACATAGAACATTGGACATCTCCGTGGCTGCGGTTGATAGAACATTGGTCATCCTGAGGCTGAGGTATATAGAACACTGGTCATCACCACGGCTGAGGTGCAGAGAACATTGATCATCTTTGAGGCTGAGGTATATAGAACATTGGTCATCTCTGAGGCTGATGTTTATAGAACATTGGTCATCTCGAAGACTGAGGTGTATAGTACATTGGTCATCTCTGAGGCTGAGGTGTATAGAATATTGGTCATCTCCGAGGCAGCATTACATAGAACATTGGTCATCTCCGTGGCTGAGGTGCATAGAACATTGCTCATCTCCGAGTCTGAGGTGCACAGAACGTTGCTCATCTCCGAGGCAGAGGTGCATAGATCATTGCTCATCTCCGAGACTGAGGTGCCTAGAACATTGGTCATCTTTGAGGCTGAGGTATATAGAACATTGGTCATCTCTGAGGATGAGCTATATAGAACCTTGACCAGCTCCGTGGCTGAGGTGGATTTACTATTGGTCATCTCTGAGGCTGTGGTGCATAGAGCGTTGGTCATCTCCAAGGCTGTGGTGCATAGAACATTGGTCCTCTGCGAGGCTGAGATGCATAGAACATTGGTCCTCTGCGACGCTGAGATGCATAGAACATTGGTCATCTCCGAGGCTGAGCTGCATAGAACATTGGTCATCTCCGAGGCTGCATTACATAGAACATTGGTCATCTCCGTGGCTGAGGTGCATCGAACATTGCTCATCTCTGAGGCTGAGGTATATAGAACATTGTCAACTCCGAGGCGGAGATGCATAGAACATTGCTCATCTCCGAGTCTGAGGTGCACAGAACGTTGCTCATCTCCGAGACTGAGGTGCCTAGAACATTGGTCATCTTTGAGGCTGAGGTATAAAGAACATTGGTCATCTCCGAGGCTGAGGTATATAGAACATTGGTCATCTCTGAGGCTGAGGTATATAGAACTTTGGTCATCTACGAGTCTGAGGTGCATACACCATTGGTCATCTCTGAGGCTGTGGTGCATAGATCCTTGGTCATCTCCGAGGCTGAGATATATAGAGCATTGGTCATCTCTGTGGCTGAGGTGCATAGAACATTTGTCATCTCGGTGGTTGAGGAACTTAGAACATTCATCATCTCCGATTGCGTGTGGATAGAACATTGGTCAACTCCTAGGCTGAGGTACATAGAACATTTTTCATCTCCCAGGCTGAAGTACATAGAACATTGATCATCTCCAAGGCTGTGGTGCATAGAACATTGGTCCTCTGCGAGGCTGAGATGCATAGAACATTGGTCATCTCTGAAGCTGAGCTGCATAGAACATTGGTCATCTCTGAGGCTGAGGTGCATAGAATATTGGTCATCTCTGAGGCTGAGAAATGTAGAACATTCGTCATCTCCGATGCTGAGGTGCATTGAATATTGGACATCTCGGAGGCTGAGATGCATAGAACATTGGTCAACTCTGAGGCTGAGGTGCATAGAACTTTGGTCAACTCTGAGGCTGCGGTATATAGAACATCGGTAATCTCTGAGGCTGAGGTCCATAGAGCACTGGTCATCTCTCAGGCTGAAGTGTATAAAACATTGGTCATCTCCGAGGCTGAGATGCATAGAACGTTGGTCAATTCTATGGCGGAGTTGCATAGAACTTTGGTCATCTCTGAAGCTGAGCTGCAAAGAACATTCGTCATCTCTGAGTCTGAGGTATAGAGAACCTTGTTCATCTCCAAGTCTGAGGTGGATAAACCATTGGTTATCTCTGAGGCTGTGGTGCATAGAGCGTTGGTCAACTCCGAGGCTGAGGTACATAGAACATTTTTCATCTCCCAGGCTGAAGTACATAGAACATTGGTCATCCCTGAGGATGAGCTATATACAACCTTGACCATTTCCGTGGCTGTGGTGGATTTACCATTGGTCATCTCTGAGGCTGTGGTGCATAGAGCGTTGGTCATCTCCAAGGCTGTGGTGCATAGAACATTGGTCCTCTGCGAGGCTGAGATGCATAGAACATTGGGCCTCTGCGAGGCTGAGATGCATAGAACATTGGTCACCTCTGAGGCTGAGGTGCATTGAACATTGGTCCTCTGCGAGGCTGAGATGCATAGAACATTGGTCATCTCTGAGGCTGAGGTTTATAGAACATTGGTCATCTCCGAGGCTGAGGTGTATAGAACATTGGTCATCTCTGAGGATGAGGTGTATAGAACATTGGTCATCTCCGAGGCTGAGCTGCATAGAACATTGGTCATCTCCGAGGCTGCATTACATAGAACATTGGTCATCTCCGTGGCTGAGGTGCATAGAACATTGCTCATCTCTGAGGCTGAGGTGCATAGAATATTGGTCATCTCTGAGGCTGAGAAATGTAGAACATTCGTCATCTCCGATGCTGAGGTGCATTGAACATTGGACATCTCGGAGGCTGAGATGCATAGAACATTGGTCAACTCTGAGGCTGAGGTGCATAGAACTTTCATCATCTCTGAGGCTGCGGGATATAGAACATCGGTAATCTCTGAGGCTGAGGTCCATAGAGCACTGGTCATCTCTCAGGCTGAAGTGTATAAAACATTGGTCATCTCCGAGGCAGAGATGCATAGAACGTTGGTCAATTCTATGGCGGAGTTGCATAGAACTTTGGTCATCTCTGAAGCTGAGCTGCATAGAACATTCGTCATCTCTGAGTCTGAGGTATATAGAACCTTGGTCATCTCCAAGTCTGAGGTGGATAAACCATTGGTTATCTCTGAGGCAGTGGTGCATAGAGCGTTGGTCAACTCCGAGGCTGAGGTACATAGAACATTTTTCATCTCCCAGGCTGAAGTACATAGAACATTGGTCATCCCTGAGGATGAGCTATATACAACCTTGACCATCTCCGTGGCTGAGGTGGATTTACCATTGGTCATCTCTGAGGCTGTGGTGCATAGAACATTGGTCATATATAAGGCTGAGGTGCATAGAACATTGGTCATCTCTGAGGCTGAGGTGCATAGAAAATTGGTCATCTCTGAGGCTGAGAAATGTAGAACATTCGTCATCTCCGATGCTGAGGTGCATTGAACATTGGACATCTCGGAGGCTGAGATGCATAGAAAATTGGTCAACTCTGAGGCTGAGGTGCATAGAACTTTGGTCATCTCTGAGGCTGTGGTCCTTAGAGCACTGGTCATCTCTCAGGCTGAAGTGTATTAAACATTGGTCATCTCCGACGCTGAGATGCATAGAACTTTGGTCATCTCTGAAGCTGAGCTGCATAGAACATTCGTCATCTCTGAGTCTGAGGTATATAGAACCTTGGTCATCTCCAAGTCTGAGGTGGATAAACCATTGGTCATCTCTGAGGCTGTGGTGCATAGAGCGTTGGTCAACTCCGAGGCTGAGGTACATAGAACATTTTACATCTCCCAGGCTGAAGTGCATAGAATATTGGTCATCCCTGAGGATGAGCTATATACAACCTTGACCATCTCCGTGGCTGAGGTCGATAAACCATTGGTCATCTCTAAGGCTGTGGTGCACAGAGCGTTCGTCAACTCCGAGGCTGAGGTGCATGGAACATTTGTCATCTCCGAGTCTGTGATGCATATTTCATTGATCATCTCCAATGCTATGGTGCATAGAACATTGGTCCTCTGCGAGGCTGAGATGCATAGAACATTGGTCATCTCTGAGGCTGAGGTTTATTGAACATTGGTCATCTTGGAGGCTGAGGTGTATAGAGCATTGTTCATCTCTGAGGCTGAGGTGTATAGAACATTGGTCATCTCCGTGGCTGAGGTGCATAGAACATTGCTCATCTCTGAGGCTGAGGTATATAGAACATTGTCAACTCCGAGGCTGAGCAGCATAGAACATTGTTCATCTCTGAGGCTGAGGTTTATAGAATATTGGTCATCTCCGAGGCTGAGCTGCATAGAAATTTGGTCATCTCTGAGGCTGTGGTATATAGAACATTGATCATCTCCAAGGCTGTGGTGCATAGAAGATTGGTCATCTCTGAGGATGAGATATAAAGAACATTGTTCATCTCCGAGGCTCTGATATATAGAACATTCATAATCTCCGTTGCTGAGCTGCATAGAACTTTGGACATCTCCGTGGCTGAGGTTGATAGAACATTGCTCATCTCCGAGACTGAGGTGCATAGAACTTTGCTCATCTCGAAGGCTGAGTTGCATAGAACATTGTTCATCTCCGATGCTGTGGTACATAGAACATTGGACATCTCCGTGGCTGCGGTTGATAGAACATTGGTCATCCTGAGGCTGAGGTATATAGAACACTGGTCATCACCACGGCTGAGGTGCAGAGAACATTGATCATCTTTGAGGCTGAGGTATATAGAACATTGGTCATCTCTGAGGCTGATGTTTATAGAACATTGGTCATCTCGAAGACTGAGGTGTATAGTACATTGGTCATCTCTGAGGCTGAGGTGTATAGAATATTGGTCATCTCCGAGGCAGCATTACATAGAACATTGGTCATCTCCGTGGCTGAGGTGCATAGAACATTGGTCATCTCCGAGGCTGAGATGCATAGAACGTTGGTCAATTCTATGGCGGAGGTGCATAGAACTTTGGTCATCTCTGAAGCTGAGCTGCATAGAACATTTGTCACCTCTGAGTCTGAGGTATATAGAACCTTGGTCATCTCCAAGTCTGAGGTGGATAAACCATTGGTTATCTCTGAGGCTGTGGTGTATAGAGAGTTGGTCAACTCCGAGGCTGAGGTACATAGAACATTTTTCATCTCCCAGGCTGAAGTACATAGAACATTGGTCATCCCTGAGGATGAGCTATATGCAACCTTGACCATCTCCGTGGCTGAGGTGGATTTTCCATTGGTCATCTCTGAGGCTGTGGTGCATAGAGCGTTGGTCATCTCCAAGGCTGTGGTGCATAGAACATTGGTCCTCTGCGAGGCTGAGATGCATAGAACATTGGTCCTCTGCGACGCTGAGATGCATAGAACATTGGTCATCTCTGAGGCTGAGGTGCATTGAACATTGGTCCTCTGCGAGGCTGAGATGCATTGAACATTGTCATCTCTGAGGCTGAGGTTTATAGAACTTTGGTCATCTCCGAGGCTAAGGTGTATAGAACATTGGTCATCTCTGAGGCTGAGGTGCATTGAACATTGGTCATCTCCGAGGCTGAGCTGCATAGAACATTGTTCATCTCCGAGGCTGCATTACATAGAACATTGGTCATCTCCGTGGCTGAGGTGCATAGAACATTGCTCATCTCTGAGGCTGAGGTATATAGAACATTGTCAACTCCGAGGCTGAGCTGCATAGAACATTGGTCATCTCTGAGGCTGAGGTTTATAGAACATTGGTCATCTCCGAGGCTGAGGTGTATTGAAAATTGGGCATCTCTCATGTCCTGGTTTATAGAACATTTGTCATCTCCGAGGCTGAGCTGCATAGAACTTTGGTCATCTCTGAGGCTGTGGTATATAGAACATTGGTCATCTCTGAGGCTGAGGTGCATAGAACATTGGTCATCTCTGAGGCTGAGGTGTATAGAACATTGGTCATATATAAGGCTGAGGTGCATAGAACATTGGTCATCTCTGAGGCTGTGAAATGTAGAACATTCGTCATCTCCGATGCTGAGGTGCATTGAACATTGGACATCTCGGAGGCTGAGATGCATAGAACATTGGTCAACTCTGAGGCTGAGGTGCATAGAACTTTGGTCATCTCTGAGGCTGTGGTATATAGAACATCGGTCATCTCTGAGGCTGAGGTATATAGAACCTTGGTCATCTCCAAGTCTGAGGTGGATAAACCATTGGTCATCTCTGAGGCTGTGGTGCATAGAGCGTTCGTCAACTCCGAGGCTGAGGTGCATGGAACATTTGTCATCTCCGAGTCTGTGATGCATAGTTCATTGATCATCTCCAAGGCTATGGTGCATAGAACATTGGTCCTCTGCGACGCTGAGATGCATAGAACATTGGTCATCTCCGAGGCTGAGCTGCATAGAACATTGGTCATCTCCGAGGCTGCATTACATAGAACATTGGTCATCTCCGTGGCTGAGGTGCATCGAACATTGCTCATCTCTAAGGCTGAGGTATATAGAACATTGTCAACTCCGAGGCGGAGATGCATAGAACATTGCTCATCTCCGAGTCTGAGGTGCACAGAACGTTGCTCATCTCCGAGGCAGAGGTGCATAGATCATTGCTCATCTCCGAGACTGAGGTGCCTAGAACATTGGTCATCTTTGAGGCTGAGGTATATAGAACATTGGTCATCTCCGAGGCTGAGGTATATAAAACATTGGTCATCTCTGAGGCTGAGGTATATAGAACATTGGTCATCTACGAGTCTGAGGTGCATACACCATTGGTCATCTCTGAGGCTGTGGTGCATAGATCCTTGGTCATCTCCGAGGCTGAGATATATAGAGCATTGGTCATCTCTGTGGCTGAGGTGCATAGAACATTTGTCATCTCGGTGGTTGAGGAACTTAGAACATTCATCATCTCCGATTGCGTGTGGATAGAACATTGGTCAACTCCTAGGCTGAGGTACATAGAACATTTTTTATCTCCCAGGCTGAAGTACATAGAACATTGATCATCTCCAAGGCTGTGGTGCATAGAACATTGGTCCTCTGCGAGGCTGAGATGCATTGAACATTGGTCATCTCTGAAGCTGACCTGCATAGAACATTTGTCATCTCTGAGGCTGAGGTATATAGAACATTGTTCATATATAAGGCTGAGGTGCATAGAACATTGGTCATCTCTGAGGCTGAGGTGCATAGAATATTGGTCATCTCTGAGGCTGAGAAATGTAGAACATTCGTCATCTCCGATGCTGAGGTGCATTGAACATTGGACATCTACGAGGCTGAGATGCATAGAACATTGGTCAACTCTGAGGCTGAGGTGCATAGAACTTTGGTCATCTCTGAGGCTGCGGGTTATAGAACATCGGTAACCTCTGAGCTGAGGTCCATAGAGCACTGGTCATCTCTCAGGCTGAAGTGTATAAAACATTGGTCATCTCCGAGGCTGAGATGCATAGAACGTTGGTCAATTCTATGGCGGAGGTGCATAGAACTTTGGTCATCTCTGAAGCTGAGCTGCATAGAACATTTGTCACCTCTGAGTCTGAGGTATATAGAACCTTGGTCATCTCCAAGTCTGAGGTGGATAAACCATTGGTTATCTCTCAGGCTGTGGTGTATAGAGAGTTGGTCAACTCCGAGGCTGAGGTACATAGAACATTTTTCATCTCCCAGGCTGAAGTACATAGAACATTGGTCATCCCTGAGGATCAGCTATATGCAAACTTGACCAACTCCCTGGCTGAGGTGGATTTTCCATTGGTCATCTCTGAGGCTGTGGTGCATAGAGCGTTGGTCATCTCCAAGGCTGTGGTGCATAGAACATTGGTCCTCTGCGAGGCTGAGGTGCATTGAACATTGGTCCTCTGCGAGGCTGAGATGCATTGAACATTGTCATCTCTGAGGCTGAGGTTTATAGAACTTTGGTCATCTCCGAGGCTAAGGTGTATAGAACATTGGTCATCTCTGAGGCTGAGGTGCATTGAACATTGGTCATCTCCGAGGCTGAGCTGCATAGAACATTGGTCATCTCCGAGGCTGCATTACATAGAACATTGGTCATCTCCGTGGCTGAGGTGCATAGAACATTGCTCATCTCTGAGGCTGAGGTATATAGAACATTGTCAACTCCGAGGCTGAGCTGCATAGAACATTGGTCATCTCTGAGGCTGAGGTTTATAGAACATTGGTCATCTCCGAGGCTGAGGTGTATTGAAAATTGGGCATCTCTCATGCTCGGTTTTATAGAACATTTGTCATCTCCGAGGCTGAGCTGCATAGAACTTTGGTCATCTCTGAGGCTGTGGTATATAGAACATTGGTCATCTCTGAGGCTGAGGTGCATAGAACATTGGTCATCTCTGAGGCTGAGGTGTATAGAACATTGGTCATATATAAGGCTGAGGTGCATAGAACATTGGTCATCTCTGAGGCTGAGAAATGTAGAACATTCGTCATCTCCGATGCTGAGGTGCATTGAACATTGGACATCTCGGAGGCTGAGATGCATAGAACATTGGTCAACTCTGAGGCTGAGGTGCATAGAACTTTGGTCATCTCTGAGGCTGTGGTATATAGAACATCGGTCATCTCTGAGGCTGAGGTATATAGAAACTTGGTCATCTCCAAGTCTGAGGTGGATAAACCATTGGTCATCTCTGAGGCTGTGGTGCATAGAGCGTTCGTCAACTCCGAGGCTGAGGTGCATGGAACATTTGTCATCTCCGAGTCTGTGATGCATAGTTCATTGATCATCTCCAAGGCTATGGTGCATAGAACATTGGTCCTCTGCGAGGCTGAGATGCATAGAACATTGGTCATCTCTGAGGCTGAGGTTTATTGAACATTGGTCATCTCCCAGGCTGAGGTGTATAGAACATTGGTCATCTCTGAGGCTGAGGTGTATAGAACATTGGTCATCTCTGAGGCTGAGGTGTATAGAACATTGGTCATCTCCGAGGCTGAGCTGCATAGAACATTGTTCATCTCCGAGGCAGCATTACATAGAACATTGGTCATCCTGAGGCTGAGGTATATAGAACACTGGTCATCACCACGGCTGAGGTGCAGACAACATTGATCATCTTTTAGGCTGAGGTATATAGAACATTGGTCATCTCCGAGGCTGCGGTACATAGAACATTGATCATCTCTGAGGCTGAGGTTGATAGAACATTGGTCATCTCCGAGGCTGAGGTACATAGAACATTGGACATCGTGAGGCTGAGGTATATAGAACATTGGTCATCACCAAGGCTGTGATGCATAGAACATTGTTCATCTCTGAGGATGAGATATAAAGAACATTGTTCATCTCCGAGGCTGTGATATATAGAACATTCATAATCTCCGTTGCTGAGCTGCATAGAACTTTGGACATCTCCGTGGCTGAGGTTGATAGAACATTGCTCATCTCCGAGGCTGAGGTACTATAACATTGCTCATCTCCGAGACTGAGGTGCATAGAACTTTGCTCATCTCCAATGCTGTGTTGCATAGAACATTGTTCATCTCCGATGCTGAGGTACATAGAACATTGGACATCTCCGTGGCTGAGGTTGATAGAATATTGGTTATCCTGAGGCTCAGGTATATTGAGCACTGGTCATCAGCACGGCTGAGGTGCAGAGAACATTGATCATCTTTGAGGCTGAGGTATATAGAACATTGGTCAACTCCGATGCTGAGGTTGATAGAACATTGGTCATCTCCAAGGCTGAGGTTGATAGAACATTGGTCATCTCCGAGGCTGAGGTACATAGAACATTGGTCATCTTGAGGCTGAGGTATATAGAACATTGGTCATCACCAAGGCTGTGATGCATAGAACATTGTTCATCTCTGAGGATGAGATATAAAGAACATTGTTCATCTCCGAGGCTGTGATATATAGAACATTCATAATCTCCGTTGCTGAGCTGCATAGAACTTTGGACATCTCCGTGGCTGAGGTTGATAGAACATTGCTCATCTCCGAGACTGAGGTGCATAGAACTTTGCTCATCTCCAATGCTGAGTTGCATAGAACATTGTTCTTCTCCGATGCTGAGGTACATAGAACATTGGACATCTCCGTGGCTGAGGTTGATAGAACATTGGTCATCCTGAGGCTGAGGTATATAGAACACTGGTCATCACCACGGCTGAGATGCAGAGAACATGGGTCATCTCCGAGGCTGAGCTGCATAGAACATTTGTCATCTCTGAGTCAGAGGTATATATAAACTTGGTCATCTCCAAGTCTGAGGTGGATAAGCCATTGGTCATCTCTGAGGCTGTGGTGCATAGAGCGTTGGTCAACTCCGAGGCTGAGGTGCATGGAACATTTGTCATCTACGAGGCTGAGGTGCATAGAACATTGGTCATATCTAAGGCTGAGGTGCATAGAACATTGGTCATCTCTCAGGCTGAGGTATATAGAACATTTGTCATCTCCGAGGCTGAGGTGTATAGAACATTGGTCATCTCTGAGGCTGAGGTGTATAGAACATTGGTCATCTCCGTGGCTGAGGTTGATAGAATATTGGTTATCCTGAGGCTCAGGTATATTGAGCACTGGTCATCAGCACGGCTGAGGTGCAGAGAACATTGATCATCTTTGAGGCTGAGAAATGTGGAACATTCGTCATCTCCGATGCTGAGGTGCATTGAACATTGGACATCTACGAGGCTGAGATGCATATAACATTGGTCATCTCCGAGGGTGTGGTGCATAGAATATTGGTCATCTCTTAGGCTGAAGTGTATAAAACATTGGTCATCTCCGAGACTGAGATGCATAGAACTTTGGTCATTTCCATGGCTGAGTTGCATAATATTTGGTCATCTCTGAAGTTGAGCTGCATAGAACATTTGTCATCTCTGAGTCTGAGGTACATAGAACCTTGGTCATCTCCGGGGCTGAGGTGCATAGAACATTGGTCATCTCCGAGGCTATGATGCATAGAACATTGAGCATCTCCAAGGCTGTGGTGCATAGAACATTGGTCCTCTGCGAGGCAGAGATGCATAGAACATTGGTCATCTCTGAGGCTGAGGTGTATAGAACATTGGTCATCTCCGGGTCTGAGGTGCATAGAACATTGTTCATCTCTGATGCTGTGGTATATAGAACATTGGTCATCTGTGAGGCTGTGGGATATAGAACATTGGTCATCAGCGAGGCTGAGGTGCATAGAACATTGGTCATCTCTGTGGCTGAGGTGTATAGAACATTGTTCATCTCCGAGGCTGAGGAGCATAGAACATTGGTCATCTCCAAGGCTGAGGTGCATCGAACTTTGGTCATCTCCCAGTCTGAGGTGCATAGGACATTGGTCATCTCTGAGGCTGAGGTATATACAACATTGGTCATCTCTAAGGCTGATGTGCATAGAACATTCGTCACCTCCGAGGCTGAGGTTCATTGCACATTGGTCATCTCCGTGGCTGAGATGCATAGAACAGTGGTCATCTCCGAGGCAGAAGTGCACTGAACTTTGGTCAACTCCGAGGCTGAGGTGCATAAAACATTGCTCATCTCGAAGGCTCAGGTGCTTAGAACATTGGTCATCTCCGAGGCTGCATTACATACAACATTGGGCATCTCCGTGGCTGAGGTGCATAGAACATTGCTCATCTCTGAAGCTGAGGTGTATAGAACATTGTTCATCTCCGAGGCTAGCTGCATAGAACTTTGTTCAACTCTGAGGCTGTGGTATATAGAACATTGGTCATCTCTGAGGCTGATGTGCATAGAACATTGTTCATCTCTGAGGCTGAGGTATATAGAACATAGGTCATATCTAAGGCTGAGGTATATAGAACATTGCTTATCTCCGAGGCTGACGTGCATAAAACATTGCTCATCTCCGAGGCTGTGGTACATAGAACATTGGTCATCTCCGCGGCTGAGGTTGATAGAACTTTGGTCATTTTGAGGCTGAGTTTATTAGAACATTGTTCATCTCCGATGCTGAGGTACATAGAACATTGGACATCTCCGTGGCTGATGTTGATAGAACATTGGTCATCCTGAGGCTGAGGTATATAGAACACTGGTCATCACCACGGCTGAGATGCAGAGAACATGGGTCATCTCCGAGGCTGAGCTGCATAGAACATTTGTCATCTCTGAGTCTGAGGTATATAGAAACTTGGTCATCTCCAAGTCTGAGGTGGATAAACCATTGGTCATCTCTGAGGCTGTGGTGCATAGTGCGTTGGTCAACTCCGAGGCTGAGGTGCATGGAACATTTGTCATTTCCGAGGCTGAGGTGCATAGAACATTGGTCATCTCCGAGTCTGCGGTACTTAGAACATTGGTCATCTCCGAGGCAGAGGTGCATAGAACATTGGTCATCTCTGAGGCTGAGAAATGTAGAACATTCGTCATCTCCGATGCTAAGGTGCATTGAACATTGGACATCTACGAGGCTGAGATGCATAGAACGTTCGTCATTTCCATGGCTGAGTTGCATAAAATTTGGTCATCTCTGAAGCTGAGCTGCATAGAACATTTGTCATCTCTGAGTCTGAGGTATATAGAACCTTGGTCATCTCCAAGTCTGAGGTGGATAAACCATTGGTCATCTCTGAGGCTGTGGTGCATAGAGCGTTGGTCAACTCCGAGGCTGAGGTACATAGAACATTTTTCATCTCCCAGGCTGAAGTGCATAGAACATTAGTCATCCCTGAGGATGAGCTATATACAACCTTGACCATCTCCGTGGCTGAGGTGGATAAACCATTGATCATCTCTAAGGCTGTGGTGCATAGAGCGTTCGTCAACTCCGAGACTGAGGTGCATGGAACATTTGTCATCTCCGAGTCTGTGATGCATAGTTCATTGATCATCTCCAAGGCTATGGTGCATAGAACATTGGTCCTCTGCGAGGCTGAGATGCATAGAACATTGGTCATCTCTGAGGCTGAGGTTTATTGAACATTGGTCATCTCCGAGGCTGAGGTGTATAGAACATTGGTCATCTCTGAGGCCGAGGTGTATAGAACATTGTTCATCTCCGAGGCAGCATTACATAGAACATTGGTCATCTCCGTGGCTGAGGTGCATACAACATTGCTCATCTCTGAGGCTGAGGTATATGGAACATTGTCAACACCGAGGCTGAGCTGCATAGAACATTGTTCATCTCTGAGGCTGAGGTTTATAGAACATTGGTCATATCCGATGCTGAGCTGCATAGAAATTTGGTCATCTCTGAGGCTGTGGTATATAGAACATTGGTCATCTCCGAGGCTGAGATACATAGAACATTGGTCATTTTGAGGCTGAGGTATATAGAACATTGATCATCTCCAAGGCTGTGGTAAATAGAACATTGGTCATCTCCGAGGCTGAGGTGTATAGAACATTGGTCATCTCTGAGGCCGAGGTGTATAGAACATTGGTCATCTCCGAGGCTGAGCTGCATAGAACATTGTTCATCTCCGAGGCAGCATTACATAGAACATTGGTCATCTCCGTGGCTGAGGTTCATACAACATTGCTCATCTCTGAGGCTGAGGTATATGGAACATTGTCAACTCCGAGGCTGAGCTGCATAGAACATTGTTCATCTCTGAGGCTGAGGTTTATAGAACATTGGTCATCTCCGATGCTGAGCTGCATAGAAATTTGGTCATCTCTGAGGCTGTGGTATATAGAACATTGGTCATCTCCGAGGCTGAGATACATAGAACATTGGTCATTTTGAGGCTGAGGTATATAGAACATTGATCATCTCCAAGGCTGTGGTAAATAGAACATTGGTCATCTCTGAGGATGAGATATAAAGAACATTGTTCATCTCCGAGGCTCTGATATATAGAACATTCATAATCTCCGTTGCTGAGCTGCATAGAACTTTGGACATCTCCGTGGCTGAGGTTGATAGAACATTGCTCATCTCCGAGGCTGAGGTACTATAACATTGCTCGTCTCCGAGACTGAGGTGCATAGAACTTTGCTCATCTCCAATGCTGTGTTGCATAGAACATTGTTCATCTCCGATGCTGAGGTACATAGAACATTGGACATCTCCAAGGCTGAGGTTGATAGAACATTGGTCATCTCCGAGGCTGAGGTACATAGAACATTGGTCATCTTGAGGCTGAGGTATATAGAACATTGGTCATCACCAAGGCTGTGATGCATAGAACATTGTTCATCTCTGAGGATGAGATATAAAGAACATTGTTCATCTCCGAGGCTGTGATATATAGAACATTCATAATCTCCGTTGCTGAGCTGCATAGAACTTTGGACATCTCCGTGGCTGAGGTTGATAGAACATTGCTCATCTCCGAGACTGAGGTGCATAGAACTTTGCTCATCTCCAATGCTGAGTTGCATAGAACATTGTTCTTCTCCGATGCTGAGGTACATAGAACATTGGACATCTCCGTGGCTGAGGTTGATAGAACATTGGTCATCCTGAGGCTGAGGTATATAGAACACTGGTCATCACCACGGCTGAGATGTAGAGAACATGGGTCATCTCCGAGGCTGAGCTGCATAGAACATTTGTCATCTCTGAGTCAGAGGTATATATAAACTTGGTCATCTCCAAGTCTGAGGTGGATAAGCCATTGGTCATCTCTGAGGCTGTGGTGCATAGAGCGTTGGTCAACTCCGAGGCTGAGGTGCATGGAACATTTGTCATCTACGAGGCTGAGGTGCATAGAACATTGGTCATATCTAAGGCTGAGGTGCATAGAACATTGGTCATCTCTCAGGCTGAGGTATATAGAACATTTGTCATCTCCGAGGCTGAGGTGTATAGAACATTGGTCATCTCTGAGGCTGAGGTGTATAGAACATTGGTCATCTCCGTGGCTAAGCTGCATAGAACATTGTTCATCTCCGAGGCTGCATTACTTAGAACATTGGTCATCTCTGAGTCTGAGGTTTATAGAACATTGGTCATCTCCGAGGCTGAACTGCATAGAACTTTGGTCATCTCTGAGGCTGTGATATATAGAACATTGGTCATCTCTGAGGCTGAGGTGCATAGAACGTTGGTCATGTCTGAGGCTGAGGTATATAGAACATTGGTCATATATAAGGCTGAGGTGCATAGAACATTGGTCATCTCTGAGGCTGAGGTGCATAGAACATTTGTCATCTCTGAGGCTGAGAAATGTAGAACATTCGTCATCTCCGATGCTGAGGTGCATTGAACATTGGACATCTACGAGGCTGAGATGCATATAACATTGGTCATCTCCGAGGCTGTGTTGCATAGAATATTGGTCATCTCTTAGGCTGAAGTGTATAAAACATTGGTCATCTCCGAGACTGAGATGCATAGAACTTTGGTCATTTCCATGGCTGAGTTGCATAATATTTGGTCATCTCTGAAGTTGAGCTGCATAGAACATTTGTCATCTCTGAGTCTGAGGTATATAGAACCTTGGTCATCTCCGGGGCTGAGGTGCATAGAACATTGGTCATCTCCGAGGCTATGATGCATAGAACATTGAGCATCTCCAAGGCTGTGGTGCATAGAACATTGGTCCTCTGCGAGGCAGAGATGCATAGAACATTGGTCATCTCTGAGGCTGAGGTGTATAGAACATTGGTCATCTCCGGGCCTGAGGTGCATAGAACATTGTTCATCTCTGATGCTGTGGTATATAGAACATTGGTCATCTGTGAGGCTGTGGGATATAGAACATTGGTCATCAGCGAGGCTGAGGTGCATAGAACATTGGTCATCTCTGTGGCTGAGGTGTATAGAACATTGTTCATCTCCGAGGCTGAGGAGCATAGAACATTGGTCATCTCCAAGGCTGAGGTGCATCGAACTTTGGTCATCTCCCAGTCTGAGGTGCATAGGACATTGGTCATCTCTGAGGCTGAGGTATATACAACATTGGTCATCTCTAAGGCTGATGTGCATAGAACATTCGTCACCTCCGAGGCTGAGGTTCATTGCACATTGGTCATCTCCGTGGCTGAGATGCATAGAACAGTGGTCATCTCCGAGGCAGAAGTGCACTGAACTTTGGTCAACTCCGAGGCTGAGGTGCATAAAACATTGCTCATCTCGAAGGCTCAGGTGCTTAGAACATTGGTCATCTCCGAGGCTGCATTACATACAACATTGGGCATCTCCGTGGCTGAGGTGCATAGAACATTGCTCATCTCTGAAGCTGAGGTGTATAGAACATTGTTCATCTCCGAGGCTAGCTGCATAGAACTTTGTTCAACTCTGAGGCTGTGGTATATAGAACATTGGTCATCTCTGAGGCTGATGTGCATAGAACATTGTTCATCTCTGAGGCTGAGGTATGTAGAACATTGGTCATATCTAAGGCTGAGGTATATAGAACATTGCTTATCTCCGAGGCTGACGTGCATAAAACATTGCTCATCTCCGAGGCTGTGGTACATAGAATATTGGTCATCTCCGCGGCTGAGGTTGATAGAACTTTGGTCATTTTGAGGCTGAGTTTATTAGAACATTGTTCATCTCCGATGCTGAGGTACATAGAACATTGGACATCTCCGTGGCTGATGTTGATAGAACATTGGTCATCCTGAGGCTGAGGTATATAGAACACTGGTCATCACCACGGCTGAGATGCAGAGAACATGGGTCATCTCCGAGGCTGAGCTGCATAGAACATTTGTCATCTCTGAGTCTGAGGTATATAGAAACTTGGTCATCTCCAAGTCTGAGGTGGATAAACCATTGGTCATCTCTGAGGCTGTGGTGCATAGTGCGTTGGTCAACTCCGAGGCTGAGGTGCATGGAACATTTGTCATTTCCGAGGCTGAGGTGCATAGAACATTGGTCATCTCCGAGTCTGCGGTACTTAGAACATTGGTCATCTCCGAGGCAGAGGTGCATAGAACATTGGTCATCTCTGAGGCTGAGAAATGTAGAACATTCGTCATCTCCGATGCTAAGGTGCATTGAACATTGGACATCTACGAGGCTGAGATGCATAGAACGTTCGTCATTTCCATGGCTGAGTTGCATAAAATTTGGTCATCTCTGAAGCTGAGCTGCATAGAACATTTGTCATCTCTGAGTCTGAGGTATATAGAACCTTGGTCATCTCCAAGTCTGAGGTGGATAAACCATTGGTCATCTCTGAGGCTGTGGTGCATAGAGCGTTGGTCAACTCCGAGGCTGAGGTACATAGAACATTTTTCATCTCCCAGGCTGAAGTGCATAGAACATTAGTCATCCCTGAGGATGAGCTATATACAACCTTGACCATCTCCGTGGCTGAGGTGGATAAACCATTGGTCATCTCTAAGGCTGTGGTGCATAGAGCGTTCGTCAACTCCGAGACTGAGGTGCATGGAACATTTGTCATCTCCGAGTCTGTGATGCATAGTTCATTTATCATCTCCAAGGCTATGGTGCATAGAACATTGGTCCTCTGCGAGGCTGAGATGCATAGAACATTGGTCATCTCTGAGGCTGAGGTTTATTGAACATTGGTCATCTCCGAGGCTGAGGTGTATAGAACATTGGTCATCTCTGAGGCCGAGGTGTATAGAACATTGTTCATCTCCGAGGCAGCATTACATAGAACATTGGTCATCTCCGTGGCTGAGGTGCATACAACATTGCTCATCTCTGAGGCTGTGGTATATAGAACATTGGTCATCTCCGAGGCTGAGATACATAGAACATTGGTCATTTTGAGGCGGAGGTATATAGAACATTGATCATCTCCAAGGCTGTGGTAAATAGAACATTGGTCATCTCCGAGGCTGAGGTGTATAGAACATTGGTCATCTCTGAGGCCGAGGTGTATAGAACATTGGTCATCTCCGAGGCTGAGCTGCATAGAACTTTGTTCATCTCCGAGGCAGCATTACATAGAACATTGGTCATCTCCGTGGCTGAGGTGCATACAACATTGCTCATCTCTGAGGCTGAGGTATATGGAACATTGTCAACTCCGAGGCTGAGCTGCATAGAACATTGGTCATCTCCGAGGCTGAGATACATAGAACATTGGTCATTTTGAGGCTGAGGTATATAGAACATTGATCATCTCCAAGGCTGTGGTAAATAGAACATTGGTCATCTCTGAGGATGAGATATAAAGAACATTGTTCATCTCCGAGGCTCTGATATATAGAACATTCATAATCTCCGTTGCTGAGCTGCATAGAACTTTGGACATCTCCGTGGCTGAGGTTGATAGAACATTGCTCATCTCCGAGGCTGAGGTACTATAACATTGCTCATCTCCGAGACTGAGGTGCATAGAACTTTGCTCATCTCCAATGCTGTGTTGCATAGAACATTGTTCATCTCCGATGCTGAGGTACATAGAACATTGGACATCTCCGTGGCTGAGGTTGATAGAATATTGGTTATCCTGAGGCTCAGGTATATTGAGCACTGGTCATCAGCACGGCTGAGGTGCAGAGAACATTGCTCATCTCCGAGACTGAGGTGCATAGAACTTTGCTCATCTCGAAGGCTGAGGTGCATAGAACATTGTTCATCTTTTAGGCTGAGGTATATAGAACATTGGTCATCTCCGAGGCTGCGGTACATAGAACATTGGTCATCTCTGAGGCTGAGGTTTATAGAACATTGGTCATCTCGAAGGCTGAGGTGTACAGAACATTGGTCATCTCTGTGGCTGAGGTGTATAGAACATTGGTCATCTCCGAGGCAGCATTACATAGAACATTGGTCATCTCCGTGGCTGAGGTGCATAGAAAGAACATTGCTCATCTCTGAGGCTGAGGTTTATAGAACATTGGTCCGTGGCTGAGCTGCATAGAAATTTGGTCATATCTGAGGCTGAGGTTGATAGAACATTGGTCATCTCCGAGGCTGAGGTACAGAGAACATTGGTCATCTTGAGGCTGAGGTATATAGAACATTGGTCATCACCAAGGCTGTGGTGCATAGAACATTGTTCATCTCTGAGGATGAGATATAAAGAACATTGTTCATCTCCGAGGCTGTGATATATAGAACATTCATAATCTCCGTTGCTGAGCTGCATAGAACTTTGGACATCTCCGTGGCTGAGGTTGATAGAACATTGCTCATCTCCGAGACTGAGATGCATTGAACTTTGCTCAACTCCAAGGCTGAGTTGCATAGAACATTGGTCATCTCTGAGGCTGAGCTGCATAGAACATTTGTCATCTCTGAGTCAGAGGTATATAGAAACTTGGTCATCTCCAAGTCTGAGGTGGATAAACCATTGGTCATCTCTGAGGCTGTGGTGCATAGTGCGTTGGTCAACTCCGAGGCTGAGGTGCATGGAACATTTGTCATCTCCGAGGCTGAGGTGCATAGAACAATTGTCATATCTAAGGCTGAGGTGCATAGAACATTGGTCAACTCTGAGGCTCAGGTGCCTAGAACATTGGTCATCTCTGAGGCTGAGGTCCATAGAGCACTGGTCATCTCTCAGGCTGAAGTGTATAAAACATTGGTCATCTCCGAGGCTGAGATGCATAGAACGTTAGTCATTTCTACGGCGGAGTTGCATAGAACTTTGGTCATCTCTGAAGCTGAGATGCATAGAACATTGGTCCTCTGCGACGCTGAGATGCATAGAACATTGGTCATCTCTGAGGCTGAGGTGCATTGAACATTGGTCCTCTGCGAGGCTGAGATGCATTGAACATTGTCATCTCTGAGGCTGAGGTTTATAGAACTTTGGTCATCTCCGAGGCTAAGGTGTATAGAACATTCGTCATCTCTGAGGCTGAGGTGTATAGAACATTTGTCATCTCCGAGGCTGAGCTGCATAGAACATTGGTCATCTCCGAGGCTGCATTACATAGAACATTGGTCATCTCCGTGGCTGAGGTGCATAGAACATTGCTCATCTCTGAGGCTGAGGTATATAGAACATTGTCAACTCCGAGGCTGAGCTGCATAGAACATTGGTCATCTCTGAGGCTGAGGTTTATAGAACATTGGTCATCTCCGAGGCTGAGGTGTATTGAAAATTGGGCATCTCTCATGCTCTGGTTTATAGAACATTTGTCATCTCCGAGGCTGAGCTGCATAGAACTTTGGTCATCTCTGAGGCTGTGGTATATAGAACATTGGTCATCTCTGAGGCTGAGGTGCATAGAACATTGATCATCTCTGAGGCTGAGGTGTATAGAACATTGGTCATATATAAGGCTGAGGTGCATAGAACATTGGTCATCTCTGAGGCTGAGGTGCATAGAAAATTGGTCATCTCTGAGGCTGAGAAATGTAGAACATTCGTCATCTCCGATGCTGAGGTGCATTGAACATTGGACATCTCGGAGGCTGAGATGCATAGAACATTGGTCAACTCTGAGGCTGAGGTGCATAGAACTTTGGTCATCTCTGAGGCTGTGGTATATAGAACATCGGTCATCTCTGAGGCTGAGGTCCATAGAGCACTGGTCATGTCTCAGGCTGGAGTGTATAAAACATTGGTCATCTCCGAGGCGGAGATGCATAGACCGTTTGTCATTTCTATGGCGGAGTTGCATAGAACTTTGGTATTCTCTGAAGCTGAGCTGCATAGAACATTCGTCATCTCTGAGTCTGAGGTATATAGAACCTTGGTCATCTCCAAGTCTGAGGTGGATAAACCATTGGTCATCTCTGAGGCTGTGGTGCATAGAGCGTTGGTCAACTCCGAGGCTGAGGTACATAGAACATTTTTCATCTCCCAGGCTGAGGTGCATAGAACATTGGTCATCCCTGAGGATAAGCTATATACAACCTTGACCATCTCCGTGGCTGAGGTGGATAAACCATTGGTCATCTCTAAGGCTGTGGTGCACAGAGCGTTCGTCAACTCCGAGGCTGAGGTGCATGGAACATTTGTCATCTCCGAGTCTGTGATGCATAGTTCATTGATCATCTCCAAGGCTATGGTGCATAGAACATTGGTCCTCTGCGAGGCTGAGATGCATAGAACATTGGTCATCTCTGAGGATGAGGTTTATTGAACATTGGTCATCTCCCAGGCTGAGGTGTATAGAACATTGGTCATCTCTGAGGCTGAGGTGTATAGAACATTGGTCATCTCCGAGGCTGAGCTGCATAGAACATTGTTCATCTCCGAGGCAGCATTACATAGAACATTGGTCATCCTGAGGCTGAGGTATATAGAACACTGGTCATCACCACGGCTGAGGTGCAGACAACATTGATCATCTTTTAGGCTGAGGTATATAGAACATTGGTCATCTCCGAGGCTCCGGTACATAGAACATTGATCATCTCTGAGGCTGAGGTTTATAGAACATTGGTCATCTCGAAGGCTGAGGTGTATAGAACATTGGTCATCTCTGAGGCTGAGGAGTATAGAACATTGGTCATCTCCGAGGCAGCATTACATAGAACATTGGTCATCTCCGTGGCTGAGGTGCATAGAACATTGTTCATCTCTGAGGATGAGATATAAAGAACATTGTTCATCTCCGAGGCTGTGATATATAGAACATTCATAATCTCCGTTGCTGAGCTGCATAGAACTTTGGACATCTCCGTGGCTGAGGTTGATAGAACATTGCTCATCTTCGAGACTGAGGTGCATAGAACTTTGCTCATTTCCAAGGCTGAGTTGCATAGAACATTGTTCTTCTCCGATGCTGAGGTACATAGAACATTGGACATCTCCGTGGCTGAGGTTGATAGAACATTGGTCATCCTGAGGCTGAGGTTGATAGAACATTGGTCACCTCCGAGGCTGAGGTACATAGAACATTGGTCATCTTGAGGCTGAGGTATATAGAACATTGGTCATCACCAAGGCTGTGATGCATAGAACATTGTTCATCTCTGAGGATGAGATATAAAGAACATTGTTCATCTCCGAGGCTGTGATATATAGAACATTCATAATCTCCGTTGCTGAGCTGCATAGAACTTTGGACATCTCCGTGGCTGAGGTTGATAGAACATTGCTCATCTCCGAGGCTGAGGTACTATAACATTGCTCGTCTCCGAGACTGAGGTGCATAGAACTTTGCTCATCTCCAATGCTGTGTTGCATAGAACATTGTTCATCTCCGATGCTGAGGTACATAGAACATTGGACATCTCCGTGGCTGAGGTTGATAGAATATTGGTTATCCTGAGGCTCAGGTATATTGAGCACTGGTCATCAGCACGGCTGAGGTGCAGAGAACATTGATCATCTTTGAGGCTGAGGTATATAGAACATTGGTCAACTCCGATGCTGAGGTTGATAGAACATTGGTCAGCTCCAAGGCTGAGGTTGATAGAACATTGGTCATCTCCGAGGCTGAGGTACATAGAACATTGGTCATCTTGAGGCTGAGGTATATAGAACATTGATCAGCTCTGAGGCTGATGTTTATAGAACATTGGTCATCTCGAAGACTGAGGTGTATAGTACATTGGTCATCTCTGAGGCTGAGGTGTATAGAATATTGGTCATCTCCGAGGCAGCATTACATAGAACATTGGTCATCTCCGTGGCTGAGGTGCATAGAACATTGCTCATCGCCGAGTCTGAGGTGCACAGAACGTTGCTCATCTCCGAGGCAGTGGTGCATAGATCATTGCTCATCTCCGAGACTGAGGTGCCTAGAACATTGGTCATCTTTGAGGCTGAGGTATATAGAACATTGGTCATCTCTGAGGATGAGCTATATAGAACCTTGACCAGCTCCGTGGCTGAGGTGGATTTACTATTGGTCATCTCTGAGGCTGTGGTGCATAGAGCGTTGGTCATCTCCAAGGCTGTGGTGCACAGAACATTGGTCCTCTGCGAGGCTGTTATTCATAGAACATTGGTCCTCTGCGACGCTGAGATGCATAGAACATTGGTCAACTCCGAGGCTGAGCTGCATAGAACATTGGTCATCTCCGAGGCTGCATTACATAGAACATTGGTCATCTCCGTGGCTGAGGTGCATCGAACATTGCTCATCTCTGAGGCTGAGGTATATAGAACATTGTCAACTCCGAGGCGGAGATGCATAGAACATTGCTCATCTCCGAGTCTGAGGTGCACAGAACGTTGCTCATCTCCGAGGCAGAGGTGCATAGATCATTGCTCATCTCCGAGACTGAGGTGCCTAGAACATTGGTCATCTTTGAGGCTGAGGTATATAGAACATTGGTCATCTCCGAGGCTGAGGTATATAGAACATTGGTCATCTCTGTGGCTGAGGTATATAGAACATTGGTCATCTACGAGTCTGAGGTGCATACACCATTGGTCATCTCTGAGGCTGTGGTGCATAGATCCTTGGTCATCTCCGAGGCTGAGATATATAGAGCATTGGTCATCTCTGTGGCTGAGGTGCATAGAACATTTGTCATCTCGGTGGTTGAGGAACTTAGAACATTCATCATCTCCGATTGCGTGTGGATAGAACATTGGTCAACTCCTAGGCTGAGGTACATAGAACATTTTTCATCTCCCAGGCTGAAGTACATAGAACATTGATCATCTCCAAGGCTGTGGTGCATAGAACATTGGTCCTCTGCGAGGCTGAGATGCATAGAACATTGGTCATCTCTCAGGCTGAGGTTTATTGAACATTGGTCATCTCCCAGGCTGAGGTGTATAGAACATTGGTCATCTCTCAGGCTGAGGTGTATAGAACATTGGTCATCTCTGAAGCTGAGATGCATAGAACATTGGTCCTCTGCGACGCTGAGATGCATAGAACATTGGTCATCTCTGAGGCTGAGGTGCATTGAACATTGGTCCTCTGCGAGGCTGAGATGCATTGAACATTGTCATCTCTGAGGCTGAGGTTTATAGAACTTTGGTCATCTCCGAGGCTAAGGTGTATAGAACATTCGTCATCTCTGAGGCTGAGGTGTATAGAACATTGGTCATCTCCGAGGCTGAGCTGCATAGAACATTGGTCATCTCCGAGGCTGCATTACATAGAACAATGGTCATCTCCGTGGCTGAGGTGCATAGAACATTGCTCATCTCTGAGGCTGAGGTATATAGAACATTGTCAACTCCGAGGCTGAGCTGCATAGAACATTGGTCATCTCTGAGGCTGAGGTTTATAGAACATTGGTCATCTCCGAGGCTGATGTGTATTGAAAATTGGGCATCTCTCATGCTCTGGTTTATAGAACATTTGTCATCTCCGAGGCTGAGCTGCATAGAACATTGGTCATCTCTGAGGCTGTGGTATATAGAACATTGGTCATCTCTGAGGCTGAGGTGCATAGAACATTGGTCATCTCTGAGGCTGAGGTGTATAGAACATTGGTCATATATAAGGCTGTGGTGCATAGAACTTTGGTCATCTCTGAGGCTGAGGTGCATAGAAAATTGGTCATCTCTGAGGCTGAGAAATGTAGAACATTCGTCATCTCCGATGCTGAGGTGCATTGAACATTGGACATCTCGGAGGCTGAGATGCATAGAACATTGGTCAACTCTGAGGCTGAGGTGCATAGAACTTTGGTCATCTCTGAGGCTGTGGTATATAGAACATCGGTCATCTCTGAGGCTGAGGTCCATAGAGCACTGGTCATCTCTCAGGCTGGAGTGTATAAAACATTGGTCATCTCCGAGGCGGAGATGCATAGACCGTTTGTCATTTCTATGGCGGAGTTGCATAGAACTTTGGTCATCTCTGAAGCTGAGCTGCATAGAACATTCGTCATCTCTGAGTCTGAGGTATATAGAACCTTGGTCATCTCCAAGTCTGAGGTGGATAAACCATTGGTCATCTCTGAGGCTGTGGTGCATAGAGCGTTGGTCAACTCCGAGGCTGAGGTACATAGAACATTTTTCATCTCCGAGGCTGAAGTACATAGAACATTGGTCATCCCTGAGGATGAGCTATATACAACCTTGACCATCTCCGTGGCTGAGGTGGATAAACCATTGGTCATCTCTAAGGCTGCGGTGCATAGAGCGTTCGTCAACTCCGAGGCTGAGGTGCATGGAACATTTGTCATCTCCGAGTCTGTGATGCATAGTTCATTGATCATCTCCAAGGCTATGGTGCATAGAACATTGGTCCTCTGCGAGGCTGAGATGCATAGACCATTGGTCATCTCTGAGGCTGAGGTTTATTGAACATGGGTCATCTCCCAGGCTGAGGTGTATAGAACATTGGTCATCTCTGAGGCTGAGGTGTATAGAACATTGGTCATCTCCGAGGCTGAGCTGCATAGAACATTGTTCATCTCCGAGGCAGCATTACATAGAACATTGGTCATCCTGAGGCTGAGGTATATAGAACACTGGTCATCCTGAGGCTGAGGTATATAGAACACTGGTCATCACCACGGCTGAGGTGCAGACAACATTGATCATCTTTTAGGCTGAGGTATATAGAACATTGGTCATCTCCGAGGCTGCGGTACATAGAACATTGATCATCTCTGAGGCTGAGGTTTATAGAACATTGGTCATCTCGAAGGCTGAGGTGTATAGAACATTGGTCATCTCTGAGGAGTATAGAACATTGGTCATCTCCGAGGCAGCATTACATAGAACATTGGTCATCTCCGTGGCTGAGGTGCATAGAACATTGATCATCTCTGAGGATGAGATATAAAGAACATTGTTCATCTCCGAGGCTGTGATATATAGAACATTCATAATCTCCGTTGCTGAGCTGCATAGAACTTTGGACATCTCCGTGGCTGAGGTTGATAGAACATTGCTCATCTTCGAGACTGAGGTGCATAGAACTTTGCTCATTTCCAAGGCTGAGTTGCATAGAACATTGTTCTTCTCCGATGCTGAGGTACATAGAACATTGGACATCTCCGTGGCTGAGGTTGATAGAACATTGGTCATCCTGAGGCTGAGGTTGATAGAACATTGGTCATCTCCGAGGCTGAGGTACATAGAACATTGGTCATCTTGAGGCTGAGGTATATAGAACATTGGTCATCACCAAGGCTGTGATGCATAGAACATTGTTCATCTCTGAGGATGAGATATAAAGAACATTGTTCATCTCCGAGGCTGTGATATATAGAACATTCATAATCTCCGTTGCTGAGCTGCATAGAACTTTGGACAACTCCGTGGCTGAGGTTGATAGAACATTGCTCATCTCCGAGGCTGAGGTACTATAACATTGCTCATCTCCGAGACTGAGGTGCATAGAACTTTGCTCATCTCCAATGCTGTGTTGCATAGAACATTGTTCATCTCCGATGCTGAGGTACATAGAACATTGGACATCTCTGAGGCTGAGGTGCATAGAACATTGGTCATCTATGAGGCTGAGGTGTATAGAACATTGGTCATATATAAGGCTGAGGTGCATAGAACTTTGGTCATCTCTGAGGCTGAGGTGCATAGAAAATTGGTCATCTCTGAGGCTGAGAAATGTAGAACATTCGTCATCTCCGATGCTGAGGTGCATTGAACATTGGACATCTCGGAGGCTGAGATGCATAGAACATTGGTCAACTCTGAGGCTGAGGTGCATAGAACTTTGGTCATCTCTGAGGCTGTGGTATATAGAACATCGGTCATCTCTGAGGCTGAGGTCCATAGAGCACTGGTCATCTCTCAGGCTGGAGTGTATAAAACATTGGTCATCTCCGAGGCGGAGATGCATAGACCGTTTGTCATTTCTATGGCGGAGTTGCATAGAACTTTGGTCATCTCTGAAGCTGAGCTGCATAGAACATTCGTCATCTCTGAGTCTGAGGTATATAGAACCTTGGTCATCTCCAAGTCTGAGGTGGATAAACCATTGGTCATCTCTGAGGCTGTGGTGCATAGAGCGTTGGTCAACTCCGAGGCTGAGGTACATAGAACATTTTTCATCTCCCAGGCTGAAGTACATAGAACATTGGTCATCCCTGAGGATGAGCTATATACAACCTTGACCATCTCCGTGGCTGAGGTGGATAAACCATTGGTCATCTCTAAGGCTGCGGTGCATAGAGCGTTCGTCAACTCCGAGGCTGAGGTGCATGGAACATTTGTCATCTCCGAGTCTGTGATGCATAGTTCATTGATCATCTCCAAGGCTATGGTGCATAGAACATTGGTCCTCTGCGAGGCTGAGATGCATAGACCATTGGTCATCTCTGAGGCTGAGGTTTATTGAACATGGGTCATCTCCCAGGCTGAGGTGTATAGAACATTGGTCATCTCTGAGGCTGAGGTGTATAGAACATTGGTCATCTCCGAGGCTGAGCTGCATAGAACATTGTTCATCTCCGAGGCAGCATTACATAGAACATTGGTCATCCTGAGGCTGAGGTATATAGAACACTGGTCATCCTGAGGCTGAGGTATATAGAACACTGGTCATCACCATGGCTGAGGTGCAGACAACATTGATCATCTTTTAGGCTGAGGTATATAGAACATTGGTCATCTCCGAGGCTGCGGTACATAGAACATTGATCATCTCTGAGGCTGAGGTTTATAGAACATTGGTCATCTCGAAGGCTGAGGTGTATAGAACATTGGTCATCTCTGAGGCTGAGGAGTATAGAACATTGGTCATCTCCGAGGCAGCATTACATAGAACATTGGTCATCTCCGTGGCTGAGGTGCATAGAACATTGTTCATCTCTGAGGATGAGATATAAAGAACATTGTTCATCTCCGAGGCTGTGATATATAGAACATTCATAATCTCCGTTGCTGAGCTGCATAGAACTTTGGACATCTCCGTGGCTGAGGTTGATAGAACATTGCTCATCTTCGAGACTGAGGTGCATAGAACTTTGCTCATTTCCAAGGCTGAGTTGCATAGAACATTGTTCTTCTCCGATGCTGAGGTACATAGAACATTAGACATCTCCGTGGCTGAGGTTGATAGAACATTGGTCATCCTGAGGCTGAGGTTGATAGAACATTGGTCATCTCCGAGGCTGAGGTACATAGAACATTGGTCATCTTGAGGCTGAGGTATATAGAACATTGGTCATCACCAAGGCTGTGATGCATAGAACATTGTTCATCTCTGAGGATGAGATATAAAGAACATTGTTCATCTCCGAGGCTGTGATATATAGAACATTCATAATCTCCGTTGCTGAGCTGCATAGAACTTTGGACATCTCCGTGGCTGAGGTTGATAGAACATTGCTCATCTTCGAGACTGAGGTGCATAGAACTTTGCTCATTTCCAAGGCTGAGTTGCATAGAACATTGTTCTTCTCCGATGCTGAGGTACATAGAACATTGGACATCTCCGTGGCTGTGGTTGATAGAATATTGGTTATCCTGAGGCTCAGGTATATTGAGCACTGGTCATCAGCACGGCTGAGGTGCAGAGAACATTGATCATCTTTGAGGCTGAGGTATATAGAACATTGGTCAACTCCGATGCTGAGGTTGATAGAACATTGGTCATCTCCGTGGCTGAGGTGCATAGAACATTGCTCATCGCCGAGTCTGAGGTGCACAGAACGTTGCTCATCTCCGAGGCAGAGGTGCATAGATCATTGCTCATCTCCGAGACTGAGGTGCCTAGAACATTGGTCATCTTTGAGGATGAGGTATATAGAACATTGGTCATCTCTGAGGATGAGCTATATAGAACCTTGACCAGCTCCGTGGCTGAGGTGGATTTACTATTGGTCATCTCTGAGGCTGTGGTTCATAGAGCGTTGGTCATCTCCAAGGCTGTGGTGCATAGAACATTGGTCCTCTGCGAGGCTGTGATGCATAGAACATTGGTCCTCTGCGACGCTGAGATGCATAGAACATTGGTCAACTCCGAGGCTGAGCTGCATAGAACATTGGTCATCTCCGAGGCTGCATTACATAGAACATTGGTCATCTCCGTGGCTGAGGTGCATCGAACATTGCTCATCTCTGAGGCTGAGGTATATAGAACATTCTCAACTCCGAGGCGGAGATGCATAGAACATTGCTCATCTCCGAGTCTGAGGTGCACAGAACGTTGCTCATCTCCGAGGCAGAGGTGCATAGATCATTGCTCATCTCCGAGACTGAGGTGCCTAGAACATTGGTCATCTTTGAGGCTGAGGTATATAGAACATTGGTCATCTCCGAGGCTGAGGTATATAGAACATTGGTCATCTCTGAGGCTGAGGTATATAGAACATTGGTCATCTACGACTCTGAGGTGCATACACCATTGGTCATCTCTGAGGCTGTGGTGCATAGATCCTTGGTCATCTCCGAGGCTGAGATATATAGAGCATTGGTCATCTCTGTGCCTGAGGTTCATAGAACATTTGTCATCTCGGTGGTTGAGGAACTTAGAACATTCATCATCTCCGATTGCGTGTGGATAGAACATTGGTCAACTCCTAGGCTGAGGTACATAGAACATTTTTCATCTCCCAGGCTGAAGTACATAGAACATTGATCATCTCCAAGGCTGTGGTGCATAGAACATTGGTCCTCTGCGAGGTTGAGATGCATAGAACATTGGTCATCTCTCAGGCTGAGGTGTATAGAACATTGGTCATCTCTCAGGCTGAGGTGTATAGAACATTGGTCATCTCTGAAGCTGAGATGCATAGAACATTGGTCCTCTGCGACGCTGAGATGCATAGAACATTGGTCATCTCTGAGGCTGAGGTGCATTGAACATTGGTCCTCTGCGAGGCTGAGATGCATTGAACATTGTCATCTCTGAGGCTGAGGTTTATAGAACATTGGTCATCTCCGAGGCTGAGGTGTATTGAAAATTGGGCATCTCTCATGCTCTGGTTTATAGAACATTTGTCATCTCCGAGGCTGAGCTGCATAGAACTTTGGTCATCTCTGAGGCTGTGGTATATAGAACATTGTTCATCTCTGAGGCTGAGGTGCATAGAACATTGGTCATCTCTGAGGCTGAGGTGTATAGAACATTGGTCATATATAAGGCTGAGGTGCATAGAACATTGGTCATCTCTGAGGCTGAGGTGCATAGAAAATTGGTCATCTCTGAGGCTGAGAAATGTAGAACATTCGTCATCTCCGATGCTGAGGTGCATTGAACATTGGACATCTCGGAGGCTGAGATGCATAGAACATTGGTCAACTCTGAGGCTGAGGTGCATAGAACTTTGGTCATCTCTGAGGCTGCGGTATATAGAACATCGGTCATCTCTGAGGCTGAGGTCCATAGAGCACTGGTAATCTCTCAGGCTGAGGTATATAGAACATTCTCAACTCCGAGGCGGAGATGCATAGAACATTGCTCATCTCCGAGTCTGAGGTGCACAGAACGTTGCTCATCTCCGAGGCAGAGGTGCATAGATCATTGCTCATCTCCGAGACTGAGGTGCCTAGAACATTGGTCATCTTTGAGGCTGAGGTATATAGAACATTGGTCATCTCCGAGGCTGAGGTATATAGAACATTGGTCATCTCTGAGGCTGAGGTATATAGAACATTGGTCATCTACGACTCTGAGGTGCATACACCATTGGTCATCTCTGAGGCTGTGGTGCATAGATCCTTGGTCATCTCCGAGGCTGAGATATATAGAGCATTGGTCATCTCTGTGCCTGAGGTTCATAGAACATTTGTCATCTCGGTGGTTGAGGAACTTAGAACATTCATCATCTCCGATTGCGTGTGGATAGAACATTGGTCAACTCCTAGGCTGAGGTACATAGAACATTTTTCATCTCCCAGGCTGAAGTACATAGAACATTGATCATCTCCAAGGCTGTGGTGCATAGAACATTGGTCCTCTGCGAGGCTGAGATGCATAGAACATTGGTCATCTCTCAGGCTGAGGTGTATAGAACATTGGTCATCTCTCAGGCTGAGGTGTATAGAACATTGGTCATCTCTGAAGCTGAGATGCATAGAACATTGGTCCTCTGAGACGCTGAGATGCATAGAACATTGGTCATCTCTGAGGCTGAGGTGCATTGAACATTGGTCCTCTGCGAGGCTGAGATGCATTGAACATTGTCATCTCTGAGGCTGAGGTTTATAGAACATTGGTCATCTCCGAGGCTGAGGTGTATTGAAAATTGGGCATCTCTCATGCTCTGGTTTATAGAACATTTGTCATCTCCGAGGCTGAGCTGCATAGAACTTTGGTCATCTCTGAGGCTGTGGTATATAGAACATTGTTCATCTCTGAGGCTGAGGTGCATAGAACATTGGTCATCTCTGAGGCTGAGGTGTATAGAACATTGGTCATATATAAGGCTGAGGTGCATAGAACATTGGTCATCTCTGAGGCTGAGGTGCATAGAAAATTGGTCATCTCTGAGGCTGAGAAATGTAGAACATTCGTCATCTCCGATGCTGAGGTGCATTGAACATTGGACATCTCGGAGGCTGAGATGCATAGAACATTGGTCAACTCTGAGGCTGAGGTGCATAGAACTTTGGTCATCTCTGAGGCTGCGGTATATAGAACATCGGTCATCTCTGAGGCTGAGGTCCATAGAGCACTGGTAATCTCTCAGGCTGGAGTGTATAAAACATTGGTCATCTCCGAGGCGGAGATGCATAGACCGTTTGTCATTTCTATGGCGGAGTTGCATAGAACTTTGGTCATCTCTGAAGCTGAGCTGCATAGAACATTCGTCATCTCTGAGTCTGAGGTATATAGAACCTTGGTCATCTCCAAGTCTGAGGTGGATAAACCATTGGTCATCTCTGAGGCTGTGGTGCATAGAGCGTTGGTCAACTCCGAGGCTGAGGTACATAGAACATTGGTCATCTTGAGGCTGAGGTATATAGAACATTGGTCATCACCAAGGCTGTGGTGCATAGAACATTGTTCATCTCTGAGGATGAGATATAAAGAACATTGTTCATCTCCGAGGCTGTGATATATAGAACATTCATAATCTCCGTTGCTGAGCTGCATAGAACTTTGGACATCTCCGTGGCTGAGGTTGATAGAACATTGCTCATCTTCGAGACTGAGGTGCATAGAACTTTGCTCATTTCCAAGGCTGAGTTGCATAGAACATTGTTCTTCTCCGATGCTGAGGTACATAGAACATTGGACATCTCCGTGGCTGAGGTTGATAGAACATTGGTCATCCTGAGGCTGAGGTTGATAGAACATTGGTCATCTCCGAGGCTGAGGTACATAGAACATTGGTCATCTTGAGGCTGAGGTATATAGAACATTGGTCATCACCAAGGCTGTGATGCATAGAACATTGTTCATCTCTGAGGATGAGATATAAAGAACATTGTTCATCTCCGAGGCTGTGATATATAGAACATTCATAATCTCCGTTGCTGAGCTGCATAGAACTTTGGACATCTCCGTGGCTGAGGTTGATAGAACATTGCTCATCTCCGAGGCTGAGGTACTATAACATTGCTCATCTCCGAGACTGAGGTGCATAGAACTTTGCTCATCTCCAATGCTGTGTTGCATAGAACATTGTTCATCTCCGATGCTGAGGTACATAGAACATTGGACATCTCCGTGGCTGAGGTTGATAGAATAGTGGTTATCCTGAGGCTCAGGTATATTGAGCACTGGTCATCAGCACGGCTGAGGTGCAGAGAACATTGATCATCTTTGAGGCTGAGGTATATAGAACATTGGTCAACTCCGATGCTGAGGTTGATAGAACATTGGTCAGCTCCAAGTCTGAGGTTGATAGAACATTGGTCATCTCCGAGGCTGAGGTACATAGAACATTGGTCATCTTGAGGCTGAGGTATATAGAACATTGGTCATCTCTGAGGCTGATGTTTATAGAACATTGGTCATCTCGAAGACTGAGGTGTATAGTACATTGGTCATCTCTGAGGCTGAGGTGTATAGAATATTGGTAATCTCCGAGGCAGCATTACATAGAACATTGGTCATCGCCGAGTCTGAGGTGCACAGAACGTTGCTCATCTCCGAGGCAGAGGTGCATAGATCATTGCTCATCTCCGAGACTGAGGTGCCTAGAACATTGGTCATCTTTGAGGCTGAGGTATATAGAACATTGGTCATCTCTGAGGATGAGCTATATAGAACCTTGACCAGCTCCGTGGCTGAGGTGGATTTACTATTGGTCATCTCTGAGGCTGTGGTGCATAGAGCGTTGGTCATCTCCAAGGCTGTGGTGCATAGAACATTGGTCCTCTGCGAGGCTGTGATGCATAGAACATTGGTCCTCTGCGACGCTGAGATGCATAGAACATTGGTCAACTCCGAGGCTGAGCTGCATAGAACATTGGTCATCTCCGAGGCTGCATTACATAGAACATTGGTCATCTCCGTGGCTGAGGTGCATCGAACATTGCTCATCTCTGAGGCTGAGGTATATAGAACATTCTCAACTCCGAGGCGGAGATGCATAGAACATTGCTCATCTCCGAGACTGAGGTGCCTAGAACATTGGTCATCTTTGAGGCTGAGGTATATAGAACATTGGTCATCTCCGAGGCTGAGGTATATAGAACATTGGTCATCTCTGAGGCTGAGGTATATAGAACATTGGTCATCTACGACTCTGAGGTGCATACACCATTGGTCATCTCTGAGGCTGTGGTGCATAGATCCTTGGTCATCTCCGAGGCTGAGATATATAGAGCATTGGTCATCTCTGTGGCTGAGGTGCATAGAACATTTGTCATCTCGGTGGTTGAGGAACTTAGAACATTCATCATCTCCGATTGCGTGTGGATAGAACATTGGTCAACTCCTAGGCTGAGGTACATAGAACATTTTTCATCTCCCAGGCTGAAGTACATAGAACATTGATCATCTCCAAGGCTGTGGTGCATAGAACATTGGTCCTCTGCGAGGCTGAGATGCATAGAACATTGGTCTTCTCTGAAGCTGACCTGCATAGAACATTTGTCAACTCTGAGGCTGAGGTATATAGAACCTTGGTCATCTCCAAGTCAGAGGTGGATAAACCATTGGTCATCTCTGAGGCTGTGGTACATAGAACATTTTTCATCTCCCAGGCTGAAGCACATAGAACATTGGTCATCTCTGAGGATGAGCTATATAGAACCTTGACCATCCCCATGGCTGAGGTGGATTTACCATTGGTTATCTTCAAGGCTGTGGTGCATAGAACATTGGTCCTCTGCGAGGCTGAGATGCATAGAACATTGGTCCTCTGCGACGCTGAGATGCATAGAACATTGGTCATCTCTGAGGCTGAGGTGTATAGAACATTGGTCATCTCCGAGGCTGAGCTGCATAGAACATTGGTCATCTCCGAGGTTGCATTACATAGAACATTGCTCATCTCCGAGTCTGAGGTGCACAGAACGTTGCTCATCTCCGAGGCAGAGGTGCATAGATCATTGCTCATCTCCGAGACTGAGGTACCTAGAACATTGGTCATCTTTGAGGCTGAGGTATATAGAACATTGGTCATCTCCGAGGCTGAGGTATATAGAACATTGGTCATCTCTGAGGCTGAGCTGCATAGAACATTTGTCATCTCTTAGGCTGAGGTATATAGAACATTGGTCATCTACGAGTCTGAGGTGCATACACCATTGGTCATCTCTGAGGCTGTGGTGCATAGATCCTTGGTCATCTCCGAGGCTGATTTAGAACATTCATCATCTCCGATTGCGTGTGCATAGAACATTGGTCAACTCCTAGGCTGAGGTACATAGAACATTTTTCATCTCCCAGGCTGAAGTACATAGAACATTGATCATCTCCAAGGCTGTGGTGCATAGAACATTGGTCCTCTGCGAGGCTGAGATGCATAGAACATTGGTCATCTCTGAAGCTGAGGTATATAGAACATTGTTCATATATAAGGCTGAGGTGCATAGAACATTGGTCATATCTGAGGCTGAGGTGCATAGAATATTGGTCATCTCTGAGGCTGAGAAATGTAGAACATTTGTCATCTCCGATGCTGAGGTGCATTGAACATTGGACATCTCGGAGGCTGAGATGCATAGAACATTGGTCAACTCTGAGGCTGAGGTGCATAGAGCACTGGTCATCTCTCAGGCTGAAGTGTATAAAACATTGGTCATCTCCGAGGCTGAGATGCATAGAACGTTGGTCAATTCTATGGCGGAGTTGCATAGAACTTTGGTCATCTCTGAAGCTGTGCTGCATAGAACATTCGTCATCTCTGAGTCTGAGGTATATAGAACCTTGGTCATCTCCAAGTCTGAGGTGGATAAACCATTGGTTATCTCTGAGGCTGTGGTGCATAGAGCGTTGGTCAACTCCGAGGCTGAGGGACAGAGAACATTTTTCATCTCCCAGGCTGAAGTACATAGAACATTGGTCATCCCTGAGGATGAGCTATATACAACCTTGACCATCTCCGTGGCTGAGGTGGATTTACCATTGGTCATCTCTGAGGCTGTGGTGCATAGAGTGTTGGTCATCTCCAAGGCTGTGGTGCATAGAACATTGGTCCTCTGCGAGGCTGAGATGCATAGAACATTGGGCCTCTGCGAGGCTGAGATGCATTGAACATTGGTCATCTCTGAGGCTGATGTGCATTGAACATTGGTCCTCTGCGAGGCTGAGATGCATAGAACATTGGTCATCTCTGAGGCTGAGGTTTATAGAACATTGGTCATCTCCGAGGCTGAGGTGTATAGAACATTGGTCATCTCTGAGGATGGGGTGTATAGAACATTGGTCATCTCCGAGGCTGAGCTGCATAGAACATTGGTCATCTCCGAGGCTGCATTACATAGAACATTGGTCATCTCCGTGGCTGAGGTGCATAGAACATTGGTCATCTCTGAGGCTGAGAAATGTAGAACATTCGTCATCTCCGATGCTGAGGTGCATTGAACATTGGACATCTCGGAGGCTGAGATGCATAGAACATTGGTCAACTCTGAGGCTGAGGTGCATAGAACTTTGATCATCTCTGAGGCTGCGGGATATAGAACATCGGTAATCTCTGAGGCTGAGGTCCATAGAGCACTGGTCATCTCTCAGGCTGAAGTGTATAATACATTGGTCATCTCCGAGGCTGAGATGCATAGAACGTTGGTCAATTCTATGGCGGAGTTGCATAGAACTTTGGTCATCTCTGAAGCTGAGCTGCATAGAACATTCGTCATCTCTGAGTCTGAGGTATATAGAACCTTGGTCATCTCCAAGTCTGAGGTGGATAAACCATTGGTCATCTCTGAGGCTGTGGTGCATAGAGCGTTGGTCAACTCCGAGGCTGAGGTACATAGAACATTTTACATCTCCCAGGCTGAAGTGCATAGAATATTGGTCATCCCTGAGGATGAGCTATATACAACCTTGACCATCTCCGTGGCTGAGGTGGATAAACCATTGGTCATCTCTAAGGCTGTGGTGCACAGAGCGTTCGTCAACTCCGAGGCTGAGGTGCATGGAACATTTGTCATCTCCGAGTCTGTGATGCATAGTTCATTGATCATCTCCAATGCTATGGTGCATAGAACATTGGTCCTCTGCGAGGCTGAGATGCATAGAACATTGGTCATCTCTGAGGCTGAGGTTTATTGAACATTAGTCATCTCCGAGGCTGAGGTGTATAGAGCATTGTTTATCTCTGAGGCTGAGGTGTATAGAACATTGTTCATCTCCGAGAGTGAGCTGCATAGAACATTGGTCATCTCCGAGGCAGCATTACATAGAACATTGGTCATCTCCGTGGCTGAGGTGCATAGAACATTGCTCATCTCTGAGGCTGAGGTATATAGAACATTGTCAACTCCGAGGCTGAGCAGCATAGAACATTGTTCATCTCTGAGGCTGAGGTTTATAGAACATTGGTCATCTCCGAGGCTGAGCTGCATAGAAATTTGGTCATCTCTGAGGCTGTGGTATATAGAACATTGATCATCTCCAAGGCTGTGGTGCATAGAAGATTGGTCATCTCTGAGGATGAGATATAAAGAACATTGTTCATCTCCGAGGCTCTGATATATAGAACATTCATAATCTCCGTTGGACATTGGACATCTCCGTGGCTGCGGTTGATAGAACATTGGTCATCCTGAGGCTGAGGTATATAGAACACTGGTCATCACCACGGCTGAGGTGCAGAGTACATTGATCATCTTTGAGGCTGAGGTATATAGAATATTGGTCATCTCCGAGGCAGCATTACATAGAACATTGGTCATCTCCGTGGCTGAGATGCATAGAACGTTGGTCAATTCTATGGCGGAGGTGCATAGAACTTTGGTCATCTCTGAAGCTGAGCTGCATAGAACATTAGTCACCTCTGAGTCTGAGGTATATAGAACCTTGGTCATCTCCAAGTCTGAGGTGGATTTACCATTGGTCATCTCTGAGGCTGTGGTGCATAGAGTGTTGGTCATCTCCAAGGCTGTGGTGCATAGAACATTGGGCCTCTGCGAGGCTGAGATGCATAGAACATTGGTCATCTCTGAGGCTGATGTGCATTGAACATTGGTCCTCTGCGAGGCTGAGATGCATAGAACATTGTTCATCTCCGATGCTGTGGTACATAGAACATTGGACATCTCCGTGGCTGCGGTTGATAGAACATTGGTCATCCTGAGGCTGAGGTATATAGAACACTGGTCATCACCACGGCTGAGGTGCAGAGAACATTGATCATCTTTGAGGCTGAGGTATATAGAACATTGGTCATCTCTGAGGCTGATGTTTATAGAACATTGGTCATCTCGAAGACAGAGGTGTATAGTACATTGGTCATCTCTGAGGCTGAGGTGTATAGAATATTGGTCATCTCCGAGGCAGCATTACATAGAACATTGGTCATCTCCGTGGCTGAGGTGCATAGAACATTGCTCATCTCCGAGTCTGAGGTGCACAGAACGTTGCTCATCTCCGAGGCAGAGGTGCATAGATCATTGCTCATCTCCGAGACTGAGGTGCCTAGAACATTGGTCATCTTTGAGGCTGAGGTATATAGAACATTGGTCATCTCTGAGGATGAGCTATATAGAACCTTGACCAGCTCCGTGGCTGAGGTGGATTTACTATTGGTCATCTCTGAGGCTGTGGTGCATAGAGCGTTGGTCATCTCCAAGGCTGTGGTGCATAGAACATTGGTCCTCTGCGAGGCTGAGATGCATAGAACATTGGTCCTCTGCGACGCTGAGATGCATAGAACATTGGTCATCTCCGAGGCTGAGCTGCATAGAACATTGGTCATCTCCGAGGCTGCATTACATAGAACATTGGTCATCTCCGTGGCTGAGGTGCATAGAACATTGCTCATCTCCGAGTCTGAGGTGCACAGAACGTTGCTCATCTCCGAGGCAGAGGTGCATAGATCATTGCTCATCTCCGAGACTGAGGTGCCTAGAACATTGGTCATCTTTGAGGCTGAGGTATATAGAACATTGGTCATCTCCGAGGCTGAGGTATATAGAACATTGGTCATCTCTGAGGCTGAGGTATATAGAACATTGGTCATCTACGAGTCTGAGGTGCATACACCATTGGTCATCTCTGAGGCTGTGGTGCATAGATCCTTGGTCATCTCCGAGGCTGAGATATATAGAGCATTGGTCATCTCTGTGGCTGAGGTGCATAGAACATTTGTCATCTCGGTGGTTGAGGAATTTAGAACATTCATCATCTCCGATTGCGTGTGGATAGAACATTGGTCAACTCCTAGGCTGAGGTACATAGAACATTTTTCATCTCCCAGGCTGAAGTACATAGAACATTGATCATCTCCAAGGCTGTGGTGCATAGAACATTGGTCCTCTGCGAGGCTGTGGTGCATAGAACATTGGTCATCTCTGAGGCTGAGGTGTATAGAACATTGGTCATATATAAGGCTGAGGTGCATAGAACATTGGTCATCTCCGAGGCTGAGGTACATAGAACATTGGTCATCTTGAGGCTGAGGTATATAGAACATTGGTCATCTCTGAGGCTGATGTTTATAGAACATTGGTCATCTCGAAGACTGAGGTGTATAGTACATTGGTCATCTCTGAGGCTGAGGTGTATAGAATATTGGTAATCTCCGAGGCAGCATTACATAGAACATTGGTCATCGCCGAGTCTGAGGTGCACAGAACGTTGCTCATCTCCGAGGCAGAGGTGCATAGATCATTGCTCATCTCCGAGACTGAGGTGCCTAGAACATTGGTCATCTTTGAGGCTGAGGTATATAGAACATTGGTCATCTCTGAGGATGAGCTATATAGAACCTTGACCAGCTCCGTGGCTGAGGTGGATTTACTATTGGTCATCTCTGAGGCTGTGGTGCATAGAGCGTTGGTCATCTCCAAGGCTGTGGTGCATAGAACATTGGTCCTCTGCGAGGCTGTGATGCATAGAACATTGGTCCTCTGCGACGCTGAGATGCATAGAACATTGGTCAACTCCGAGGCTGAGCTGCATAGAACATTGGTCATCTCCGAGGCTGCATTACATAGAACATTGGTCATCTCCGTGGCTGAGGTGCATCGAACATTGCTCATCTCTGAGGCTGAGGTATATAGAACATTCTCAACTCCGAGGCGGAGATGCATAGAACATTGCTCATCTCCGAGACTGAGGTGCCTAGAACATTGGTCATCTTTGAGGCTGAGGTATATAGAACATTGGTCATCTCCGAGGCTGAGGTATATAGAACATTGGTCATCTCTGAGGCTGAGGTATATAGAACATTGGTCATCTACGACTCTGAGGTGCATACACCATTGGTCATCTCTGAGGCTGTGGTGCATAGATCCTTGGTCATCTCCGAGGCTGAGATATATAGAGCATTGGTCATCTCTGTGGCTGAGGTGCATAGAACATTTGTCATCTCGGTGGTTGAGGAACTTAGAACATTCATCATCTCCGATTGCGTGTGGATAGAACATTGGTCAACTCCTAGGCTGAGGTACATAGAACATTTTTCATCTCCCAGGCTGAAGTACATAGAACATTGATCATCTCCAAGGCTGTGGTGCATAGAACATTGGTCCTCTGCGAGGCTGAGATGCATAGAACATTGGTCTTCTCTGAAGCTGACCTGCATAGAACATTTGTCAACTCTGAGGCTGAGGTATATAGAACCTTGGTCATCTCCAAGTCAGAGGTGGATAAACCATTGGTCATCTCTGAGGCTGTGGTACATAGAACATTTTTCATCTCCCAGGCTGAAGCACATAGAACATTGGTCATCTCTGAGGATGAGCTATATAGAACCTTGACCATCCCCATGGCTGAGGTGGATTTACCATTGGTTATCTTCAAGGCTGTGGTGCATAGAACATTGGTCCTCTGCGAGGCTGAGATGCATAGAACATTGGTCCTCTGCGACGCTGAGATGCATAGAACATTGGTCATCTCTGAGGCTGAGGTGTATAGAACATTGGTCATCTCCGAGGCTGAGCTGCATAGAACATTGGTCATCTCCGAGGTTGCATTACATAGAACATTGCTCATCTCCGAGTCTGAGGTGCACAGAACGTTGCTCATCTCCGAGGCAGAGGTGCATAGATCATTGCTCATCTCCGAGACTGAGGTACCTAGAACATTGGTCATCTTTGAGGCTGAGGTATATAGAACATTGGTCATCTCCGAGGCTGAGGTATATAGAACATTGGTCATCTCTGAGGCTGAGCTGCATAGAACATTTGTCATCTCTTAGGCTGAGGTATATAGAACATTGGTCATCTACGAGTCTGAGGTGCATACACCATTGGTCATCTCTGAGGCTGTGGTGCATAGATCCTTGGTCATCTCCGAGGCTGATTTAGAACATTCATCATCTCCGATTGCGTGTGCATAGAACATTGGTCAACTCCTAGGCTGAGGTACATAGAACATTTTTCATCTCCCAGGCTGAAGTACATAGAACATTGATCATCTCCAAGGCTGTGGTGCATAGAACATTGGTCCTCTGCGAGGCTGAGATGCATAGAACATTGGTCATCTCTGAAGCTGAGGTATATAGAACATTGTTCATATATAAGGCTGAGGTGCATAGAACATTGGTCATATCTGAGGCTGAGGTGCATAGAATATTGGTCATCTCTGAGGCTGAGAAATGTAGAACATTTGTCATCTCCGATGCTGAGGTGCATTGAACATTGGACATCTCGGAGGCTGAGATGCATAGAACATTGGTCAACTCTGAGGCTGAGGTGCATAGAGCACTGGTCATCTCTCAGGCTGAAGTGTATAAAACATTGGTCATCTCCGAGGCTGAGATGCATAGAACGTTGGTCAATTCTATGGCGGAGTTGCATAGAACTTTGGTCATCTCTGAAGCTGTGCTGCATAGAACATTCGTCATCTCTGAGTCTGAGGTATATAGAACCTTGGTCATCTCCAAGTCTGAGGTGGATAAACCATTGGTTATCTCTGAGGCTGTGGTGCATAGAGCGTTGGTCAACTCCGAGGCTGAGGGACAGAGAACATTTTTCATCTCCCAGGCTGAAGTACATAGAACATTGGTCATCCCTGAGGATGAGCTATATACAACCTTGACCATCTCCGTGGCTGAGGTGGATTTACCATTGGTCATCTCTGAGGCTGTGGTGCATAGAGTGTTGGTCATCTCCAAGGCTGTGGTGCATAGAACATTGGTCCTCTGCGAGGCTGAGATGCATAGAACATTGGGCCTCTGCGAGGCTGAGATGCATTGAACATTGGTCATCTCTGAGGCTGATGTGCATTGAACATTGGTCCTCTGCGAGGCTGAGATGCATAGAACATTGGTCATCTCTGAGGCTGAGGTTTATAGAACATTGGTCATCTCCGAGGCTGAGGTGTATAGAACATTGGTCATCTCTGAGGATGGGGTGTATAGAACATTGGTCATCTCCGAGGCTGAGCTGCATAGAACATTGGTCATCTCCGAGGCTGCATTACATAGAACATTGGTCATCTCCGTGGCTGAGGTGCATAGAACATTGGTCATCTCTGAGGCTGAGAAATGTAGAACATTCGTCATCTCCGATGCTGAGGTGCATTGAACATTGGACATCTCGGAGGCTGAGATGCATAGAACATTGGTCAACTCTGAGGCTGAGGTGCATAGAACTTTGATCATCTCTGAGGCTGCGGGATATAGAACATCGGTAATCTCTGAGGCTGAGGTCCATAGAGCACTGGTCATCTCTCAGGCTGAAGTGTATAATACATTGGTCATCTCCGAGGCTGAGATGCATAGAACGTTGGTCAATTCTATGGCGGAGTTGCATAGAACTTTGGTCATCTCTGAAGCTGAGCTGCATAGAACATTCGTCATCTCTGAGTCTGAGGTATATAGAACCTTGGTCATCTCCAAGTCTGAGGTGGATAAACCATTGGTCATCTCTGAGGCTGTGGTGCATAGAGCGTTGGTCAACTCCGAGGCTGAGGTACATAGAACATTTTACATCTCCCAGGCTGAAGTGCATAGAATATTGGTCATCCCTGAGGATGAGCTATATACAACCTTGACCATCTCCGTGGCTGAGGTGGATAAACCATTGGTCATCTCTAAGGCTGTGGTGCACAGAGCGTTCGTCAACTCCGAGGCTGAGGTGCATGGAACATTTGTCATCTCCGAGTCTGTGATGCATAGTTCATTGATCATCTCCAATGCTATGGTGCATAGAACATTGGTCCTCTGCGAGGCTGAGATGCATAGAACATTGGTCATCTCTGAGGCTGAGGTTTATTGAACATTAGTCATCTCCGAGGCTGAGGTGTATAGAGCATTGTTTATCTCTGAGGCTGAGGTGTATAGAACATTGTTCATCTCCGAGAGTGAGCTGCATAGAACATTGGTCATCTCCGAGGCAGCATTACATAGAACATTGGTCATCTCCGTGGCTGAGGTGCATAGAACATTGCTCATCTCTGAGGCTGAGGTATATAGAACATTGTCAACTCCGAGGCTGAGCAGCATAGAACATTGTTCATCTCTGAGGCTGAGGTTTATAGAACATTGGTCATCTCCGAGGCTGAGCTGCATAGAAATTTGGTCATCTCTGAGGCTGTGGTATATAGAACATTGATCATCTCCAAGGCTGTGGTGCATAGAAGATTGGTCATCTCTGAGGATGAGATATAAAGAACATTGTTCATCTCCGAGGCTCTGATATATAGAACATTCATAATCTCCGTTGGACATTGGACATCTCCGTGGCTGCGGTTGATAGAACATTGGTCATCCTGAGGCTGAGGTATATAGAACACTGGTCATCACCACGGCTGAGGTGCAGAGTACATTGATCATCTTTGAGGCTGAGGTATATAGAATATTGGTCATCTCCGAGGCAGCATTACATAGAACATTGGTCATCTCCGTGGCTGAGATGCATAGAACGTTGGTCAATTCTATGGCGGAGGTGCATAGAACTTTGGTCATCTCTGAAGCTGAGCTGCATAGAACATTAGTCACCTCTGAGTCTGAGGTATATAGAACCTTGGTCATCTCCAAGTCTGAGGTGGATTTACCATTGGTCATCTCTGAGGCTGTGGTGCATAGAGTGTTGGTCATCTCCAAGGCTGTGGTGCATAGAACATTGGGCCTCTGCGAGGCTGAGATGCATAGAACATTGGTCATCTCTGAGGCTGATGTGCATTGAACATTGGTCCTCTGCGAGGCTGAGATGCATAGAACATTGTTCATCTCCGATGCTGTGGTACATAGAACATTGGACATCTCCGTGGCTGCGGTTGATAGAACATTGGTCATCCTGAGGCTGAGGTATATAGAACACTGGTCATCACCACGGCTGAGGTGCAGAGAACATTGATCATCTTTGAGGCTGAGGTATATAGAACATTGGTCATCTCTGAGGCTGATGTTTATAGAACATTGGTCATCTCGAAGACAGAGGTGTATAGTACATTGGTCATCTCTGAGGCTGAGGTGTATAGAATATTGGTCATCTCCGAGGCAGCATTACATAGAACATTGGTCATCTCCGTGGCTGAGGTGCATAGAACATTGCTCATCTCCGAGTCTGAGGTGCACAGAACGTTGCTCATCTCCGAGGCAGAGGTGCATAGATCATTGCTCATCTCCGAGACTGAGGTGCCTAGAACATTGGTCATCTTTGAGGCTGAGGTATATAGAACATTGGTCATCTCTGAGGATGAGCTATATAGAACCTTGACCAGCTCCGTGGCTGAGGTGGATTTACTATTGGTCATCTCTGAGGCTGTGGTGCATAGAGCGTTGGTCATCTCCAAGGCTGTGGTGCATAGAACATTGGTCCTCTGCGAGGCTGAGATGCATAGAACATTGGTCCTCTGCGACGCTGAGATGCATAGAACATTGGTCATCTCCGAGGCTGAGCTGCATAGAACATTGGTCATCTCCGAGGCTGCATTACATAGAACATTGGTCATCTCCGTGGCTGAGGTGCATAGAACATTGCTCATCTCCGAGTCTGAGGTGCACAGAACGTTGCTCATCTCCGAGGCAGAGGTGCATAGATCATTGCTCATCTCCGAGACTGAGGTGCCTAGAACATTGGTCATCTTTGAGGCTGAGGTATATAGAACATTGGTCATCTCCGAGGCTGAGGTATATAGAACATTGGTCATCTCTGAGGCTGAGGTATATAGAACATTGGTCATCTACGAGTCTGAGGTGCATACACCATTGGTCATCTCTGAGGCTGTGGTGCATAGATCCTTGGTCATCTCCGAGGCTGAGATATATAGAGCATTGGTCATCTCTGTGGCTGAGGTGCATAGAACATTTGTCATCTCGGTGGTTGAGGAATTTAGAACATTCATCATCTCCGATTGCGTGTGGATAGAACATTGGTCAACTCCTAGGCTGAGGTACATAGAACATTTTTCATCTCCCAGGCTGAAGTACATAGAACATTGATCATCTCCAAGGCTGTGGTGCATAGAACATTGGTCCTCTGCGAGGCTGTGGTGCATAGAACATTGGTCATCTCTGAGGCTGAGGTGTATAGAACATTGGTCATATATAAGGCTGAGGTGCATAGAACATTGGTCATCTCTGAGGCTGAGGTGCATAGAACTTTGGTCATCTCTGAGGCTGTGGTATATAGAACATCGGTCATCTCTGAGGCTGAGGTATATTGAACCTTGGTCATCTCCAAGTCTGAGGTGGATAAACCATTGGTCATCTCTGAGGCTGTGGTGCATAGAGCGTTGGTCAACTCCGAGGCTGAGGTGCATGGAACATTTGTCATCTCCGAGTCTGTGATGCATAGTTCATTGATCATCTCCAAGGCTATGGTGCATAGAGCATTGGTCCTCTGCGAGGCTGAGATGCATAGAACATTGGTCATCTCTGAGGCTGAGGTTTATTGAACATTGGTCATCTCCCAGGCTGAGGTGTATAGAACATTGGTCATCTCTGAGGCTGAGGTGTATAGAACATTGGTCATCTCCGAGGCTGAGCTGCATAGAACATTGTTCATCTCCGAGGCAGCATTACATAGAACATTGGTCATCCTGAGGCTGAGGTATATAGAACACTGGTCATCACCACGGCTGAGGTGCAGACAACATTGATCATCTTTTAGGCTGAGGTATATAGAACATTGGTCATCTCCGAGGCTGCGGTACATAGAACATTGATCATCTCTGAGGCTGAGGTTTATAGGACATTGGTCATCTCGAAGGCTGTGGTGCATAGAGCGTTCGTCAACTCCGAGGCTGAGGTGCATGGAACATTTGTCATCTCCGAGTCTGTGATGCATAGTTCATTGATCATCTCCAAGGCTATGGTGCATAGAACATTGGTCCTCTGCGAGGCTGAGATGCATAGAACATTGGTCATCTCTGAGGCTGAGGTTTATTGAACATTGGTCATCTCCCAGGCTGAGGTGTATAGAACATTGGTCATCTCTGAGGCTGAGGTGTATAGAACATTGGTCATCTCCGAGGCTGAGCTGCATAGAATATTGTTCATCTCCGAGGCAGCATTACATAGAACATTGGTCATCCTGAGGCTGAGGTATATAGAACACTGGTCATCACCACGGCTGAGGTGCAGACAACATTGATCATCTTTTAGGCTGAGGTATATAGAACATTGGTCATCTCCGAGGCTGCGGTACATAGAACATTGATCATCTCTGAGGCTGAGGTTTATAGAACATTGGTCATCTCGAAGGCTGAGGTGTATAGAACATTGGTCATCTCCGAGGCAGCATTACATAGAACATTGGTCATCTCCGTGGCTGAGGTGCATAGAACATTGTTCATCTCTGAGGATGAGATATAAAGAACATTGTTCATCTCCGAGGCTGTGATATATAGAACATTCATAATCTCCGTTGCTGAGCTGCATAGAACTTTGGACATCTCCGTGGCTGAGGTTGATAGAACTTTGCTCATCTTCGAGACTGAGGTGCATAGAACTTTGCTCATTTCCAAGGCTGAGTTGCATAGAACATTGTTCTTCTCCGATGCTGAGGTACATAGAACATTGGACATCTCCGTGGCTGAGGTTGATAGAACATTGGTCATCCTGAGGCTGAGGTTGATAGAACATTGGTCATCTCCGAGGCTGAGGTACATAGAACATTGGTCATCTTGAGGCTGAGGTATAAAGAACATTGTTCATCTCCGAGGCTGTGATATATAGAACATTCATAATCTCCGTTGCTGAGCTGCATAGAACTTTGGACATCTCCGTGGCTGAGGTTGATAGAACATTGCTCATCTCCGAGGCTGAGGTACTATAACATTGCTCATCTCCGAGACTGAGGTGCATAGAACTTTGCTCATCTCCAATGCTGTGTTGCATAGAACATTGTTCATCTCCGATGCTGAGGTACATAGAACATTGGACATCTCCGTGGCTGAGGTTGATAGAATATTGGTTATCCTGAGGCTCAGGTATATTGAGCACTGGTCATCAGCACGGCTGAGGTGCAGAGAACATTGATCATCTTTGAGGCTGAGGTATATAGAACATTGGTCAACTCCGATGCTGAGGTTGATAGAACATTGGTCATCTCCAAGGCTGAGGTTGATAGAACATTGGTCATCTCCGAGGCTGAGGTACATAGAACATTGGTCATCACCAAGGCTGTGATGCATAGAACATTGTTCATCTCTGAGGATGAGATATAAAGAACATTGTTCATCTCCGAGGCTGTGATATATAGAACATTCATAATCTCCGTTGCTGAGCTGCATAGAACTTTGGACATCTCCGTGGCTGAGGTTGATAGAACATTGCTCATCTCCGTGACTGAGGTGCATAGAACTTTGCTCATCTCCAATGCTGAGTTGCATAGAACATTGTTCTTCTCCGATGCTGAGGTACATAGAACATTGGACATCTCCGTGGCTGAGGTTGATAGAACATTGGTCATCCTGAGGCTGAGGTATATAGAACACTGGTCATCACCACGGCTGAGATGCAGAGAACATGGGTCATCTCCGAGGCTGAGCTGCATAGAACATTTGTCATCTCTGAGTCTGAGGTATATAGAAACTTGGTCATCTCCAAGTCTGAGGTGGATAAGCCATTGGTCATCTCTGAGGCTGTGGTGCATAGAGCGTTGGTCAACTCCGAGGCTGAGGTGCATGGAACATTTGTCATCTACGAGGCTGAGGTGCATAGAACATTGGTCATATCTAAGGCTGAGGTGCATAGAACATTGGTCATCTCTCAGGCTGAGGTATATAGAACATTTGTCATCTCCGAGGCTGAGGTGTAAAGAACATTGGTCATCTCTGAGGCTGAGGTGTATAGAACATTGGTCATCTCCGTGGCTAAGCTGCATAGAACATTGTTCATCTCCGAGGCTGCATTACATAGAACATTGGTCATCTCTGAGTCTGAGGTTTATAGAACATTGGTCATCTCCGAGGCTGAACTGCATAGAACTTTGGTCATCTCTGAGGCTGTGGTATATAGAACATTGGTCATCTCTGAGGCTGAGGTGCATAGAACGTTGGTCATGTCTGAGGCTGAGGTATATAGAACATTGGTCATATATAACGCTGAGGTGCATAGAACATTGGTCATCTCTGAGGCTGAGGTGCATAGAACATTGGTCATCTCTGAGGCTGAGAAATGTAGAACATTCGTCATCTCCGATGCTGAGGTGCATTGAACATTGGACATCTACGAGGCTGAGATGCATATAACATTGGTCATCTCCGAGGCTGTGGTGCATAGAATATTGGTCATCTCTTAGGCTGAAGTGTATAAAACATTGGTCATCTCCGAGACTGAGATGCATAGAACTTTGGTCATTTCCATGGCTGAGTTGCATAATATTTGGTCATCTCTGAAGTTGAGCTGCATAGAACAATTGTCATCTCTCAGTCTGAGGTATATAGAACCTTGGTCATCTCCGGGGCTGAGGTGCATAGAACATTGGTCATCTCCGAGGCTATGATGCATAGAATATTGAGCATCTCCAAGGCTGTGGTGCATAGAACATTGGTCCTCTGCGAGGCAGAGATGCATAGAACATTGGTCATCTCTGAGGCTGAGGTGTATAGAACATTGGTCATCTCCGGGCCTGAGGTGCATAGAACATTGGTCATCTCTGATGCTGTGGTATATAGAACATTGGTCATCTGTGAGGCTGTGGGATATAGAACATTGGTCATCAGCGAGGCTGAGGTGCATAGAACATTGGTCATCTCTGTGGCTGAGGTGTATAGAACATTGTTCATCTCCGAGGCTGAGGAGCATAGAACATTGGTCATCTCCAAGGCTGAGGTGCATCGAACTTTGGCCATCTCCCAGTCTGAGGTGCATAGGACATTGGTCATCTCTGAGGCTGAGGTATATACAACATTGCTCATCTCTAAGGCTGATGTGCATAGAACATTCGTCACCTCCGAGGCTGAGGTTCATTGCACATTGGTCATCTCCGTGGCTGAGATGCATAGAACAGTGGTCATCTCCGAGGCTGAAGTGCACTGAACTTTGGTCAACTCCGAGGCTGAGGTGCATAAAACATTGCTCATCTCGAAGGCTCAGGTGCTTAGAACATTGGTCATCTCCGAGGCTGCATTACATACAACATTGGGCATCTCCGTGGCTGAGGTGCATAGAACATTGCTCATCTCTGAAGCTGAGGTTTATAGAACATTGGTCATCTCCGAGGCTGAGGTGTACAGAACATTGGTCATCTCAGATGCTGAGGTGTATAGAACATTGTTCATCTCCGAGGCTAGCTGCATAGAACTTTGTTCAACTCTGAGGCTGTGGTATATAGAACATTGGTCATCTCTGAGGCTGATGTGCATAGAACATTGTTCATCTCTGAGGCTGAGGTATATAGAACATTGGTCATATCTAAGGCTGAGGTATATAGAACATTGCTTATCTCCGAGGCTGACGTGCATAAAACATTGCTCATCTCCGAGGCTGTGGTACATAGAACATTGGACATCTCCGTGGCTGATGTTGATAGAACATTGGTCATCCTGAGGCTGAGGTATATAGAACACTGGTCATCACCACGGCTGAGATGCAGAGAACATGGGTCATCTCCGAGGCTGAGCTGCATAGAACATTTGTCATCTCTGAGTCTGAGGTATATAGAAACTTGGTCATCTCCAAGTCTGAGGTGGATAAACCATTGGTCATCTCTGAGGCTGTGGTGCATAGTGCGTTGGTCAACTCCGAGGCTGAGGTGCATGGAACATTTGTCATTTCCGAGGCTGAGGTGCATAGAACATTGGTCATCTCCGAGTCTGCGGTACTTAGAACATTGGTCATCTCCGAGGCAGAGGTGCATAGAACATTGGTCATCTCTGAGGCTGAGAAATGTAGAACATTCGTCATCTCCGATGCTAAGGTGCATTGAACATTGGACATCTATGAGGCTGAGATGCATAGAACGTTCGTCATTTCCATGGCTGAGTTGCATAAAATTTGGTCATCTCTGAAGCTGAGCTGCATAGAACATTTGTCATCTCTGAGTCTGAGGTATATAGAACCTTGGTCATCTCCAAGTCTGAGGTGGATAAACCATTGGTCATCTCTGAGGCTGTGGTGCATAGAGCGTTGGTCAACTCCGAGGCTGAGGTACATAGAACATTTTTCATCTCCCAGGCTGAAGTGCATAGAACATTAGTCATCCCTGAGGATGAGCTATATACAACCTTGACCATCTCCGTGGCTGAGGTGGATAAACCATTGGTCATCTCTAAGGCGGTGGTGCATAGAGCGTTCGTCAACTCCGAGACTGAGGTGCATGGAACATTTGTCATCTCCGAGTCTGTGATGCATAGTTCATTGATCATCTCCAAGGCTATGGTGCATAGAACATTGGTTCTCTGCGAGGCTGAGATGCATAGAACATTGGTCATCTCTGAGGCTGAGGTTTATTGAACATTGGTCATCTCCGAGGCTGAGGTGTATAGAACATTGGTCATCTCTGAGGCCGAGGTGTATAGAACATTGGTCATCTCCGAGGCTGAGCTGCATAGAACATTGTTCATCTCCGAGGCAGCATTACATAGAACATTGGTCATCTCCGTGGCTGAGGTGCATACAACATTGCTCATCTCTGAGGCTGAGGTATATGGAACATTGTCAACTCCGAGGCTGAGCTGCATAGAACATTGTTCATCTCTGAGGCTGAGGTTTATAGAACATTGGTCATCTCCGATGCTGAGCTGCATAGAAATTTGGTCATCTCTGAGGCTGTGGTATATAGAACATTGGTCATCTCCGAGGCTGAGATACATAGAACATTAGTCATTTTGAGGCTGAGGTATATAGAACATTGATCATCTCCAAGGCTGTGGTAAATAGAACATTGGTCATCTCTGAGGATGAGATATAAAGAACATTGTTCATCTCCGAGGCTCTGATATATAGAACATTCATAATCTCCGTTGCTGAGCTGCATAGAACTTTGGACATCTCCGTGGCTGAGGTTGATAGAACATTGCTCATCTCCGAGACTGAGGTGCATAGAACTTTGCTCATCTCGAAGGCTGAGGTGCATAGAACATTGTTCATGTTTTAGGCTGAGGTATATAGAACATTGGTCATCTCCGAGGCTGCGGTACATAGAACATTGGTCATCTCTGAGGCTATAGAACATTGGTCATCTCGAAGGCTGAGGTGTACAGAACATTGGTCATCTCTGAGGCTGAGGTGTATAGAACATTGGTCATCTCCGAGGCAGCATTACATAGAACATTGGTCATCTCCGTGGCTGAGGTGCATAGAAAGAACATTGCTCATCTCTGAGGCTGAGGTTTATAGAACATTGGTCCGTGGCTGAGCTGCATGGAAATTTGGTCATATCTGAGGCTGAGGTTGATAGAACATTGGTCATCTCCGAGGCTGAGGTACATAGAACATTGGTCATCTTGAGGCTGAGGTATATAGAGCATTGGTCATCACCAAGGCTGTGGTGCATAGAACATTGTTCATCTCTGAGGATGAGATATAAAGAACATTGTTCATCTCCGAGGCTGTGATATATAGAACATTCATAATCTCCTTTGCTGAGCTGCATAGAACTTTGGACATCTCCGTGGCTGAGGTTGATAGAACATTGCTCATCTCCGAGACTGAGATGCATAGAACTTTGCTCAACTCCAAGGCTGAGTTGCATAGAACATTGGTCATCTCTGAGGCTGAGCTGCATAGAACATTTGTCATCTCTGAGTCTGAGGTATATAGAAACTTAGTCATCTCCAAGTCTGAGGTGGATAAACCATTGGTCATCTCTGAGGCTGTGGTGCATAGTGCGTTGGTCAACTCCGAGGCTGAGGTGCATGGAACATTTGTCATCTCCGAGGCTGAGGTGCATAGAACAATTGTCATATCTAAGACTGAGGTGCATAGAACATTGGTCAACTCTGAGGCTCAGGTGCATAGAACATTGGTCATCTCTGAGGCTGAGGTCCATAGAGCACTGGTCATCTCTCAGGCTGAAGTGTATAAAACATTGGTCATCTCCGAGGCTGAGATGCATAGAACGTTTGTCATTTCTATGGCGGAGTTGCATAGAACTTTGGTCATCTCTGAAGCTGAGATGCATAGAACATTGGTCCTCTGCGACGCTGAGATGCATAGAACATTGGTCATCTCTGAGGCTGAGGTGCATTGAACATTGGTCCTCTGCGAGGCTGAGATGCATTGAACATTGTCATCTCTGAGGCTGAGGTTTATAGAACTTTGGTCATCTCCGAGGCTAAGGTGTATAGAACATTCGTCATCTCTGAGGCTGAGGTGTATAGAACATTGGTCATCTCCGAGGCTGAGCTGCATAGAACATTGGTCATCTCCGAGGCTGCATTACATAGAACATTGTTCATCTCCGTGGCTGAGGTGCATAGAACATTGCTCATCTCTGAGGCTGAGGTATATAGAACATTGTCAACTCCGAGGCTGAGCTGCATAGAACATTGGTCATCTCTGAGGCTGAGGTTTATAGAACATTGGTCATCTCCGAGGCTGAGGTGTATTGAAAATTGGGCATCTCTCATGCTCTGGTTTATAGAACATTTGTCATCTCCGAGGCTGAGCTGCATAGAACTTTGGTCATCTCTGAGGCTGTGGTATATAGAACATTTGTCATCTCCGAGGCTGAGCTGCATAGAACATTGTTCATCTCCGAGGCAGCATTACATAGAACATTGGTCATCCTGAGGCTGAGGTATATAGAACACTGGTCATCACCACGGCTGAGGTGCAGACAACATTGATCATCTTTTAGGCTGAGGTATATAGAACATTGGTCATCTCCGAGGCTGCGGTACATAGAACATTGATCATCTCTGAGGCTGAGGTTTATAGAACATTGGTCATCTCGAAGGCTGAGGTGTATAGAACATTGGTCATCTCTGAGGCTGAGGAGTATAGAACATTGGTCATCTCCGAGGCAGCATTACATAGAACATTGGTCATCTCCGTGGCTGAGGTGCATAGAACATTGTTCATCTCTGAGGATGAGATATAAAGAACATTGTTCATCTCCGAGGCTGTGATATATAGAACATTCATAATCTCCGTTGCTGAGCTGCATAGAACTTTGGACATCTCCGTGGCTGAGGTTGATAGAACATTGCTCATCTTCGAGACTGAGGTGCATAGAACTTTGCTCATTTCCAAGGCTGAGTTGCATAGAACATTGTTCTTCTCCGATGCTGAGGTACATAGAACATGGACATCTCCGTGGCTGAGGTTGATAGAACATTGGTCATCCTGAGGCTGAGGTTGATAGAACATTGGTCATCTCCGAGGCTGAGGTACATAGAACATTGGTCATCTTGAGGCTGAGGTATATAGAACATTGGTCATCACCAAGGCTGTGATGCATAGAACATTGTTCATCTCTGAGGATGAGATATAAAGAACATTGTTCATCTCCGAGGCTGTGATATATAGAACATACATAATCTCCGTTGCTGAGCTGCATAGAACTTTGGACATCTCCGTGGCTGAGGTTGATAGAACATTGCTCATCTCCGAGGCTGAGGTGCATAGAACTTTGCTCATCTCCAATGCTGTGTTGCATAGAACATTGTTCATCTCCGATGCTGAGGTACATAGAACATTGGACATCTCCGTGGCTGAGGTTGATAGAATATTGGTTATCCTGAGGCTCAGGTATATTGAGCACTGGTCATCAGCACGGCTGATGTGCAGAGAACATTGATCATCTTTGAGGCTGAGGTATATAGAACATTGGTCAACTCCGATGCTGAGGTTGATAGAACATTGGTCCTCTCCAAGGCTGAGGTTGATAGAACATTGGTCATCTCCGAGGCTGAGGTACATAGAACATTGGTCATCTTGAGGCTGAGGTATATAGAACATTGGTCATCACCAAGGCTGTGATGCATTGAACATTGTTCATCTCTGAGGATGAGATATAAAGATCATTGATCATCTCCGAGGCTGTGATATATAGAACATTCATAATCTCCGTTGCTGAGCTGCATAGAACTTTGGACATCTCCGTGGCTGAGGTTGATAGAACATTGCTCATCTCCGAGACTGAGGTGCTTAGAACTTTGCTCATCTCCAATGCTGAGTTGCATAGAACATTGTTCTTCTCCGATGCTGAGGTACATAGAACATTGGACATCTCCGTGGCTGAGGTTGATAGAACATTGGTCATCCTGAGGCTGAGGTATATAGAACACTGGTCATCACCACGGCTGAGATGCAGAGAACATGGGTCATCTCCGAGGCTGAGCTGCATAGAACATTTGTCATCTCTGAGTCAGAGGTATATAGAAACTTGGTCATCTCCAAGTCTGAGGTGGATAAACCATTGGTCATCTCTGAGGCTGTGGTGCATAGTGCGTTGGTCAACTCCGAGGCTGAGGTGCATGGAACATTTGTCATCTCCGAGGCTGAGGTGCATAGAACAATTGTCATATCTAAGGCTGAGGTGCATAGAACATTGGTCAACTCTGAGGCTCAGGTGCATAGAACATTGGTCATCTCTGAGGCTGAGGTCCATAGAGCACTGGTCATCTCTCAGGCTGAAGTGTATAAAACATTGGTCATCTCCGAGGCTGAGATGCATAGAACGTTAATCACTTCTATGGCGGAGTTGCATAGAACTTTGGTCATCTCTGAAGCTGAGATGCATAGAACATTGGTCCTCTGCGACGCTGAGATGCATAGAACATTGGTCATCTCTGAGGCTGAGGTGCATTGAACATTGGTCCTCTGCGAGGCTGAGATGCATTGAACATTGTCATCTCTGAGGCTGAGGTTTATAGAACTTTGGTCATCTCCGAGGCTAAGGTGTATAGAACATTCGTCATCTCTGAGGCTGAGGTGTATAGAACATTGGTCATCTCCGAGGCTGAGCTGCATAGAACATTGGTCATCTCCGAGGCTGCATTACATAGAACATTGGTCATCTCCGTGGCTGAGGTGCATAGAACATTGCTCATCTCTGAGGCTGAGGTATATAGAACATTGTCAACTCCGAGGCTGTGCTGCATAGAACATTGGTCATCTCTGAGGCTGAGGTTTATAGAACATTGGTCATCTCCGAGGCTGAGGTGTATTGAAAATTGGGCATCTCTCATGCTCTGGTTTATAGAACATTTGTCATCTCCGAGGCTGAGCTGCATGGATCTTTGGTCATCTCTGAGGCTGTGGTATCTAGAACATTGGTCATCTCTGAGGCTGAGGTGCATAGAACATTGGTCATCTCTGAGGCTGAGGTGTATAGAACATTGGTCATATATAAGGCTGAGGTGCATAGAACATTGGTCATCTCTGAGGCTGAGGTGCATAGAAAATTGGTCATCTCTGAGGCTGAGAAATGTAGAACATTCTTCATCTCCGATGCTGAGGTGCATTGAACATTGGACATCTCGGAGGCTGAGATGCATAGAACATTGGTCAACTCTGAGGCTGAGGTGCATAGAACTTTGGTCATCTCTGAGGCTGTGGTATATGGAACTTCGGTCATCTCTGAGGCTGAGGTCCATAGAGCACTGGTCATCTCTCAGGCTGGAGTGTATAAAACATTGGTCATCTCCGAGGCGGAGATGCATAGACCGTTTGTCATTTCTATGGCGGAGTTGCATAGAACTTTGGTCATCTCTGAAGCTGAGCTGCATAGAACATTCGTCATCGCTGAGTCTGAGGTATATAGAACCTTGGTCATCTCCAAGTCTGAGGTGGATAAACCATTGGTCATCTCTGAGGCTGTGGTGCATAGAGCGTTGGTCAACTCCGAGGCTGAGGTACATAGAACATTTTTCATCTCCCAGGCTGAAGTGCATAGAACATTGGTCATCCCTGAGGATGAGCTATATACAACCTTGACCATCTCCGTGGCTGAGGTGGATAAACCATTGGTCATCTCTAAGGCTGTGGTGCATAGAGCGTTCGTCAACTCCGAGGCTGAGGTGCATGGAACATTTGTCATCTCCGAGTCTGTGATGCATAGTTCATTGATCATCTCCAAGGCTATGGTGCATAGAACATTGGTCATCTCTGAGGCTGAGGTGCATAGAAAATTGGTCATCTCTGAGGCTGAGAAATGTAGAACATTCTTCATCTCCGATGCTGAGGTACATTGAACATTGGACATCTCGGAGGCTGAGATGCATAGAACATTGGTCAACTCTGAGGCTGAGGTGCATAGAACTTTGGTCATCTCTGAGGCTGTGGTATATGGAACTTCGGTCATCTCTGAGGCTGAGGTCCATAGAGCACTGGTCATCTCTCAGGCTGGAGTGTATAAAACATTGGTCATCTCCGAGGCGGAGATGCATAGACCGTTTGTCATTTCTATGGCGGAGTTGCATAGAACTTTGGTCATCTCTGAAGCTGAGCTGCATAGAACATTCGTCATCGCTGAGTCTGAGGTATATAGAACCTTGGTCATCTCCAAGTCTGAGGTGGATAAACCATTGGTCATCTCTGAGGCTGTGGTGCATAGAGCGTTGGTCAACTCCGAGGCTGAGGTACATAGAACATTTTTCATCTCCCAGGCTGAAGTGCATAGAACATTGGTCATCCCTGAGGATGAGCTATATAGAAACTTGACCATCTCCGTGGCTGAGGTGGATAAACCATTGGTCATCTCTAAGGCTGTGGTGCATAGAGCGTTCGTCAACTCCGAGGCTGAGGTGCATGGAACATTTGTCATCTCCGAGTCTGTGATGCATAGTTCATTGATCATCTCCAAGGCTATGGTGCATAGAACATTGGTCCTCTGCGAGGCTGAGATGCATAGAACATTGGTCATCTCTGAGGCTGAGGTTTATTGAACTTTGGTCATCTCCCAGGCTGAGGTGTATAGAACATTGGTCATCTCTGAGGCTGAGGTGTATAGAACATTTGTCATCTCCGAGGCTGAGCTGCATAGAACATTGTTCATCTCCGAGGCAGCATTACATAGAACATTGGTCATCCTGAGGCTGAGGTATATAGAACACTGGTCATCACCACGGCTGAGGTGCAGACAACATTGATCATCTTTTAGGCTGAGGTATATAGAACATTGGTCATCTCCGAGGCTGCGGTACATAGAACATTGATCATCTCTGAGGCTGAGGTTTATAGAACATTGGTCATCTCGAAGGCTGAGGTGTATAGAACATTGGTCATCTCTGAGGCTGAGGAGTATAGAACATTGGTCATCTCCGAGGCAGCATTACATAGAACATTGGTCATCTCCGTGGCTGAGGTGCATAGAACTTTGTTCATCTCTGAGGATGAGATATAAAGAACATTGTTCATCTCCGAGGCTGTGATATATAGAACATTCATAATCTCCGTTGCTGAGCTGCATAGAACTTTGGACATCTCCGTGGCTGAGGTTGATAGAACATTGCTCATCTTCGACACTGAGGTGCATAGAACTTTGCTCATTTCCAAGGCTGAGTTGCATAGAACATTGTTCTTCTCCGATGCTGAGGTACATAGAACATTGGAAATCTCCGTGGCTGAGGTTGATAGAACATTGGTCATCCTGAGGCTGAGGTTGATAGAACATTGGTCATCTCCGAGGCTGAGGTACATAGAACATTGGTCATCTTGAGGCTGAGGTATATAGAACATTGGTCATCACCAAGGCTGTGATGCATAGAACATTGTTCATCTCTGAGGATGAGATATAAAGAACATTGTTCATCTCCGAGGCTGTGATATATAGAACATTCATAATCTCCGTTGCTGAGCTGCATAGAACTTTGGACATCTCCGTGGCTGAGGTTGATAGAACATTGCTCATCTCCGAGGCTGAGGTACTATAACATTGCTCGTCTCCGAGACTGAGGTGCATAGAACTTTGCTCATCTCCAATGCTGTGTTGCATAGAACATTGTTCATCTCCGATGCTGAGGTACATAGAACATTGGACATCTCCGTGGCTGAGGTTGATAGAATATTGGTTATCCTGAGGCTCAGGTATATTGAGCACTGGTCATCAGCACGGCTGAGGTGCAGAGAACATTGATCATCTTTGAGGCTGAGGTATATAGAACATTGGTCAACTCCGATGCTGAGGTTGATAGAACATTGGTCATCTCCAAGGCTGAGGTTGATAGAACATTGGTCATCTCCGAGGCTGAGGTACATAGAACATTGGTCATCTTGAGGCTGAGGTATATAGAACATTGGTCATCACCAAGGCTGTGATGCATAGAACATTGTTCATCTCTGAGGATGAGATATAAAGATCATTGTTCATCTCCGAGGCTGTGATATATAGAACATTCATAATCTCCGTTGCTGAGCTGCATAGAACTTTGGACATCTCCGTGGCTGAGGTTGATAGAACATTGCTCATCTCCGAGACAGAGGTGCATAGAACTTTGCTCATCTCCAATGCTGAGTTGCATAGAACATTGTTCTTCTCCGATGCTGAGGTACATAGAACATTGGACATCTCCGTAGCTGAGGTTGATAGAACATTGGTCATCCTGAGGCTGAGGTATATAGAACACTGGTCATCACCACGGCTGAGATGCAGAGAACATGGGTCATCTCCGAGGCTGAGCTGCATAGAACATTTGTCATCTCTGAGTCTGAGGTATATAGAAACTTGGTCATCTCCAAGTCTGAGGTGGATAAACCATTGGTCATCTCTGAGGCTGTGGTGCATAGAGCGTTGGTCAACTCCGCGGCTGAGGTGCATGGAACATTTGTCATCTCCGAGGCTGAGGTGCATAGAACAATTGTCATATCTAATGCTGAGGTGCATAGAACATTGGTCAACTGTGAGGCTCAGGTGCATAGAACTTTGGTCATCTCTGAGGCTGAGGTGTATAGAACATTGGTCATCTCTGAGGCTGAGGTGTATAGAACATTGGTCATCTCCGTGGCTAAGCTGCATAGAACATTGTTCATCTCCGAGGCTGCATTACATAGAACATTGGTCATCTCTGAGTCTGAGGTTTATAGAACATTGGTCATCTCCGAGGCTGAACTGCATAGAACTTTGGTCATCTCTGAGGCTGTGGTATATAGAACACTGGTCATCTCTGAGGCTGAGGTGCATAGAACGTTGGTCATGTCTGAGGCTGAGGTATATAGAACATTGGTCATATATAAGGCTGAGGTGCATAGAACATTGGTCATCTCTGATGCTGAGGTGCATAGAACATTGGTCATCTCTGAGGCTGAGAAATGTAGAACATTCGTCATCTCCGATGCTGAGGTGCATTGAACATTGGACATCTACGAGGCTGAGATGCATATAACATTGGTCATCTCCGAGGCTGTGGTGCATAGAATATTGGTCATCTCATAGGCTGAAGTGTATAAAACATTGGTCATCTCCGAGACTGTGATGCATAGAACTTTGGTCATTTCCATGGCTGAGTTGCATAATATTTGGTCATCTCTGAAGCTGAGCTGCATAGAACATTTGTCATCTCTGAGTCTGAGGTATATAGAACCTTGGTCATCTCCGGGGCTGAGGTGCATAGAACATTGGTCATCTCCGAGGCTATGATGCATAGAACATTGAGCATCTCCAAGGCTGTGGTGCATAGCACATTGGTCCTCTGCGAGGCAGAGATGCATAGAACATTGGTCATCTCTGAGGCTGAGGTGTATAGAACATTGGTCATCTGCGGGCCTGAGGTGCATAGAACATTGGTCATCTCTGATGCTGTGGTATATAGAACATTGGTCATCTCTGAGGCTGTGGGATATAGAACATTGGTCATCAGCGAGGCTGAGGTGCATAGAACATTAGTCATCTCTGTGGCCTAGGTGTATAGAACATTGTTCATCTCCGAGGCTGAGGAGCATAGAACATTGGTCATCTCCAAGGCTGAGGTGCATCGAACTTTGGTCATCTCCCAGTCTGAGGTGCATAGGACATTGGTCATCTCTGAGGCTGAGGTATATACAACATTGGTCATCTCTAAGGCTGATGTGCATAGAACATTCGTCACCTCCGAGGCTGAGGTTCATTGCATATTGGTCATCTCCGTGGCTGAGATGCATAGAACAGTGGTCATCTCCGAGGCTGAGGTGCACTGAACTTTGGTCAACTCCGAGGCTGAGGTGCATAAAACATTGCTCATCTCGAAGGCACAGGTGCTTAGAACATTGGTCATCTCCGAGGCTGCATTACATACAACATTGGGCATCTCCGTGGCTGAGGTGCATAGAACATTGCTCATCTCTGAAGCTGAGTTTTATAGAACATTGGTCATCTCCGAGTCTGAGGTGTACAGAACATTGTTCATCTCTGAGGCTGAGGTATATAGAACATTGGTCATATCTAAGGCTGAGGTATATAGAACATTGCTTATCTCCGAGGCTGACGTGCATAAAACATTGCTCATCTCCGAGGCTGTGGTACATAGAACATTGGTCATCTCCGCGGCTGAGGTTGATAGAACTTTGGTCATTTTGAGGCTGAGTTATTAGAACATTGTTCATCTCCGATGCTGAGGTACATAGAACATTGGACATCTCCGTGGCTGATGTTGATAGAACATTGGTCATCCTGAGGCTGAGGTATATAGAACATTGGTCATCTCCGAGTCTGCGGTACTTAGAACATTGGTCATCTCCGAGGCTGAGGTGCATGGAACATTGGTCATCTCTGAGGCTGAGAAATGTAGACCATTCGTCATCTCCGATGCTGAGGTGCATTGAACATTGGACATCTACGAGGCTGAGATGCATAGAACGTTCGTCATTTCCATGGCTGAGTTGCATAAAATTTGGTCATCTCTGAAGCTGAGCTGCATAGAACATTTGTCATCTCTGAGTCTGAGGTATATAGAACCTTGGTCATCTCCAAGTCTGAGGTGGATAAACCATTGGTCATCTCTGAGGCTGTGGTGCATAGAGCGTTGGTCAACTCCGAGGCTGAGGTACATAGAACATTTTTCATCTCCCAGGCTGAAGTGCATAGAACATTGGTCATCCCTGAGGATGAGCTATATACAACCTTGACCATCTCCGTGGCTGAGGTGGATAAACCATTGGTCATCTCTAAGGCTGTGGTGCATAGAGCGTTCGTCAACTCCGAGGCTGAGGTGCATGGAACATTTGTCATCTCCGAGTCGGTGATGCATAGTTCATTGATCATCTCCAAGGCTATGGTGCATAGAACATTGGTCCTCTGCGAGGCTGAGATGCATAGAACATTGGTCATCTCTGAGGCTGAGGTTTATTGAACTTTGGTCATCTCCCAGGCTGAGGTGTATAGAACATTGGTCACCTCTGAGGCTGAGGTGTATAGAACATTGGTCATCTCCGAGGCTGAGCTGCATAGAACATTGTTCATCTCCGAGGCAGCATTACATAGAACATTGGTCATCCTGAGGCTGAGGTATATAGAACACTGGTCATCACCACGGCTGAGGTGCAGACAACATTGATCATCTTTTAGGCTGAGGTATATAGAACATTGGTCATCTCCGAGGCTGCGGTACATAGAACATTGATCATCTCTGAGGCTGAGGTTTATAGAACATTGGTCATCTCGAAGGCTGAGGTGTATAGAACATTGGTCATCTCTGAGGCTGAGGAGTATAGAACATTGGTCATCTCCGAGGCAGCATTACATAGAACATTGGTCATCTCCGTGGCTGAGGTGCATAGAACTTTGTTCATCTCTGAGGATGAGATATAAAGAACATTGTTCATCTCCGAGGCTGTGATATATAGAACATTCATAATCTCCGTTGCTGAGCTGCATAGAACTTTGGACATCTCCGTGGCTGAGGTTGATAGAACATTGCTCATCTCCGAGACTGAGATGCATAGAACTTTGCTCAACTCCAAGGCTGAGTTGCATAGAACATTGGTCATCTCTGAGGCTGAGCTGCATAGAACATTGGTCATCTCCGTGGCTGAGGTGCATACAACATTGCTCATCTCTGAGGCTGAGGTATATGGAACATTGTCAACTCCGAGGCTGAGCTGCATAGAACATTGTTCATCTCTGAGGCTGAGGTTTATAGAACATTGGTCATCTCCGATGCTGAGCTGCATAGAAATTTGGTCATCTCTGAGGCTGTGGTTTATAGAACATTGGTCATCTCCGAGGCTGAGGTACATAGAACATTGGTCATCTCCGAGGCTGAGGTGCATGGAACATTGGTCATCTCTGAGGCTGAGAAATGTAGACCATTCGTCATCTCCGATGCTGAGGTGCATTGAACATTGGACATCTACGAGGCTGAGATGCATAGAACGTTCGTCATTTCCATGGCTGAGTTGCATAAAATTTGGTCATCTCTGAAGCTGAGCTGCATAGAACATTTGTCATCTCTGAGTCTGAGGTATATAGAACCTTGGTCATCTCCAAGTCTGAGGTGGATAAACCATTGGTCATCTCTGAGGCTGTGGTGCATAGAGCGTTGGTCAACTCCGAGGCTGAGGTACATAGAACATTTTTCATCTCCCAGGCTGAAGTGCATAGAACATTGGTCATCCCTGAGGATGAGCTATATACAACCTTGACCATCTCCGTGGCTGAGGTGGATAAACCATTGGTCATCTCTAAGGCTGTGGTGCATAGAGCGTTCGTCAACTCCGAGGCTGAGGTGCATGGAACATTTGTCATCTCCGAGTCTGTGATGCATAGTTCATTGATCATCTCCAAGGCTATGGTGCATAGAACATTGGTCCTCTGCGAGGCTGAGATGCATAGAACATTGGTCATCTCTGAGGCTGAGGTTTATTGAACTTTGGTCATCTCCCAGGCTGAGGTGTATAGAACATTGGTCATCTCTGAGGCTGAGGTGTATAGAACATTGGTCATCTCCGAGGCTGAGCTGCATAGAACATTGTTCATCTCCGAGGCAGCATTACATAGAACATTGGTCATCCTGAGGCTGAGGTATATAGAACACTGGTCATCACCACGGCTGAGGTGCAGACAACATTGATCATCTTTTAGGCTGAGGTATATAGAACATTGGTCATCTCCGAGGCTGCGGTACATAGAACATTGATCATCTCTGAGGCTGAGGTTTATAGAACATTGGTCATCTCGAAGGCTGAGGTGTATAGAACATTGGTCATTTCTGAGGCTGAGGAGTATAGAACATTGGTCATCTCCGAGGCAGCATTACATAGAACATTGGTCATCTCCGTGGCTGAGGTGCATACAACATTGCTCATCTCTGAGGCTGAGGTATATGGAACATTGTCAACTCCGAGGCTGAGCTGCATAGAACATTGTTCATCTCTGAGGCTGAGGTTTATAGAACATTGGTCATCTCCGATGCTGAGCTGCATAGAAATTTGGTCATCTCTGAGGCTGTGGTTTATAGAACATTGGTCATCTCCGAGGCTGCGGTACATAGAACATTGATCATCTCTGAGGCTGAGGTTTATAGAACATTGGTCATCTCGAAGGCTGAGGTGTATAGAACATTGGTCATCTCTGAGGCTGAGGAGTATAGAACATTGGTCATCTCCGAGGCAGCATTACATAGAACATTGGTCATCTCCGTGGCTGAGGTGCATAGAACTTTGTTCATCTCTGAGGATGAGATATAAAGAACATTGTTCATCTCCGAGGCTGTGATATATAGAACATTCATAATCTCCGTTGCTGAGCTGCATAGAACTTTGGACATCTCCGTGGCTGAGGTTGATAGAACATTGCTCATCTTCGACACTGAGGTGCATAGAACTTTGCTCATTTCCAAGGCTGAGTTGCATAGAACATTGTTATTCTCCGATGCTGAGGTACATAGAACATTGGAAATCTCCGTGGCTGAGGTTGATAGAACATTGGTCATCCTGAGGCTGAGGTTGATAGAACATTGGTCATCTCCGAGGCTGAGGTACATAGAACATTGGTCATCTTGAGGCTGAGGTATATAGAACATTGGTCATCACCAAGGCTGTGATGCATAGAACATTGTTCATCTCTGAGGATGAGATATAAAGAACATTGTTCATCTCCGAGGCTGTGATATATAGAACATTCATAATCTCCGTTGCTGAGCTGCATAGAACTTTGGACATCTCCGTGGCTGAGGTTGATAGAACATTGCTCATCTCCGAGGCTGAGGTACTATAACATTGCTCGTCTCCGAGACTGAGGTGCATAGAACTTTGCTCATCTCCAATGCTGTGTTGCATAGAACATTGTTCATCTCCGATGCTGAGGTACATAGAACATTGGACATCTCCGTGGCTGAGGTTGATAGAATATTGGTTATCCTGAGGCTCAGGTATATTGAGCACTGGTCATCAGCACGGCTGAGGTGCAGAGAACATTGATCATCTTTGAGGCTGAGGTATATAGAACATTGGTCAACTCCGATGCTGAGGTTGATAGAACATTGGTCATCTCCAAGGCTGAGGTTGATAGAACATTGGTCATCTCCGAGGCTGAGGTACATAGAACATTGGTCATCTTGAGGCTGAGGTATATAGAACATTGGTCATCACCAAGGCTGTGATGCATAGAACATTGTTCATCTCTGAGGATGAGATATAAAGATCATTGTTCATCTCCGAGGCTGTGATATATAGAACATTCATAATCTCCGTTGCTGAGCTGCATAGAACTTTGGACATCTCCGTGGCTGAGGTTGATAGAACATTGCTCATCTCCGAGACAGAGGTGCATAGAACTTTGCTCATCTCCAATGCTGAGTTGCATAGAACATTGTTCTTCTCCGATGCTGAGGTACATAGAACATTGGACATCTCCGTAGCTGAGGTTGATAGAACATTGGTCATCCTGAGGCTGAGGTATATAGAACACTGGTCATCACCACGGCTGAGATGCAGAGAACATGGGTCATCTCCGAGGCTGAGCTGCATAGAACATTTGTCATCTCTGAGTCTGAGGTATATAGAAACTTGGTCATCTCCAAGTCTGAGGTGGATAAACCATTGGTCATCTCTGAGGCTGTGGTGCATAGAGCGTTGGTCAACTCCGCGGCTGAGGTGCATGGAACATTTGTCATCTCCGAGGCTGAGGTGCATAGAACAATTGTCATATCTAATGCTGAGGTGCATAGAACATTGGTCAACTGTGAGGCTCAGGTGCATAGAACTTTGGTCATCTCTGAGGCTGAGGTGTATAGAACATTGGTCATCTCTGAGGCTGAGGTGTATAGAACATTGGTCATCTCCGTGGCTAAGCTGCATAGAACATTGTTCATCTCCGAGGCTGCATTACATAGAACATTGGTCATCTCTGAGTCTGAGGTTTATAGAACATTGGTCATCTCCGAGGCTGAACTGCATAGAACTTTGGTCATCTCTGAGGCTGTGGTATATAGAACATTGGTCATCTCTGAGGCTGAGGTGCATAGAACGTTGGTCATGTCTGAGGCTGAGGTATATAGAACATTGGTCATATATAAGGCTGAGGTGCATAGAACATTGGTCATCTCTGATGCTGAGGTGCATAGAACATTGGTCATCTCTGAGGCTGAGAAATGTAGAACATTCGTCATCTCCGATGCTGAGGTGCATTGAACATTGGACATCTACGAGGCTGAGATGCATATAACATTGGTCATCTCCGAGGCTGTGGTGCATAGAATATTGGTCATCTCTTAGGCTGAAGTGTATAAAACATTGGTCATCTCCGAGACTGAGATGCATAGAACTTTGGTCATTTCCATGGCTGAGTTGCATAATATTTGGTCATCTCTGAAGCTGAGCTGCATAGAACATTTGTCATCTCTGAGTCTGAGGTATATAGAACCTTGGTCATCTCCGGGGCTGAGGTGCATAGAACATTGGTCATCTCCGAGGCTATGATGCATAGAACATTGAGCATCTCCAAGGCTGTGGTGCATAGCACATTGGTCCTCTGCGAGGCAGAGATGCATAGAACATTGGTCATCTCTGAGGCTGAGGTGTATAGAACATTGGTCATCTGCGGGCCTGAGGTGCATAGAACATTGGTCATCTCTGATGCTGTGGTATATAGAACATTGGTCATCTCTGAGGCTGTGGGATATAGAACATTGGTCATCAGCGAGGCTGAGGTGCATAGAACATTAGTCATCTCTGTGGCCTAGGTGTATAGAACATTGTTCATCTCCGAGGCTGAGGAGCATAGAACATTGGTCATCTCCAAGGCTGAGGTGCATCGAACTTTGGTCATCTCCCAGTCTGAGGTGCATAGGACATTGGTCATCTCTGAGGCTGAGGTATATACAACATTGGTCATCTCTAAGGCTGATGTGCATAGAACATTCGTCACCTCCGAGGCTGAGGTTCATTGCATATTGGTCATCTCCGTGGCTGAGATGCATAGAACAGTGGTCATCTCCGAGGCTGAGGTGCACTGAACTTTGGTCAACTCCGAGGCTGAGGTGCATAAAACATTGCTCATCTCGAAGGCACAGGTGCTTAGAACATTGGTCATCTCCGAGGCTGCATTACATACAACATTGGGCATCTCCGTGGCTGAGGTGCATAGAACATTGCTCATCTCTGAAGCTGAGTTTTATAGAACATTGGTCATCTCCGAGTCTGAGGTGTACAGAACATTGTTCATCTCTGAGGCTGAGGTATATAGAACATTGGTCATATCTAAGGCTGAGGTATATAGAACATTGCTTATCTCCGAGGCTGACGTGCATAAAACATTGCTCATCTCCGAGGCTGTGGTACATAGAACATTGGTCATCTCCGCGGCTGAGGTTGATAGAACTTTGGTCATTTTGAGGCTGAGTTATTAGAACATTGTTCATCTCCGATGCTGAGGTACATAGAACATTGGACATCTCCGTGGCTGATGTTGATAGAACATTGGTCATCCTGAGGCTGAGGTATATAGAACATTGGTCATCTCCGAGTCTGCGGTACTTAGAACATTGGTCATCTCCGAGGCTGAGGTGCATGGAACATTGGTCATCTCTGAGGCTGCGGTACATAGAACATTGATCATCTCTGAGGCTGAGGTTTATAGAACATTGGTCATCTCGAAGGCTGAGGTGTATAGAACATTGGTCATCTCTGAGGCTGAGGAGTATAGAACATTGGTCATCTCCGAGGCAGCATTACATAGAACATTGGTCATCTCCGTGGCTGAGGTGCATAGAACTTTGTTCATCTCTGAGGATGAGATATAAAGAACATTGTTCATCTCCGAGGCTGTGATATATAGAACATTCATAATCTCCGTTGCTGAGCTGCATAGAACTTTGGACATCTCCGTGGCTGAGGTTGATAGAACATTGCTCATCTCCGAGACTGAGATGCATAGAACTTTGCTCAACTCCAAGGCTGAGTTGCATAGAACATTGGTCATCTCTGAGGCTGAGCTGCATAGAACATTGGTCATCTCCGTGGCTGAGGTGCATACAACATTGCTCATCTCTGAGGCTGAGGTATATGGAACATTGTCAACTCCGAGGCTGAGCTGCATAGAACATTGTTCATCTCTGAGGCTGAGGTTTATAGAACATTGGTCATCTCCGATGCTGAGCTGCATAGAAATTTGGTCATCTCTGAGGCTGTGGTTTATAGAACATTGGTCATCTCCGAGGCTGAGGTACATAGAACATTGGTCATCTCCGAGGCTGAGGTGCATGGAACATTGGTCATCTCTGAGGCTGAGAAATGTAGACCATTCGTCATCTCCGATGCTGAGGTGCATTGAACATTGGACATCTACGAGGCTGAGATGCATAGAACGTTCGTCATTTCCATGGCTGAGTTGCATAAAATTTGGTCATCTCTGAAGCTGAGCTGCATAGAACATTTGTCATCTCTGAGTCTGAGGTATATAGAACCTTGGTCATCTCCAAGTCTGAGGTGGATAAACCATTGGTCATCTCTGAGGCTGTGGTGCATAGAGCGTTGGTCAACTCCGAGGCTGAGGTACATAGAACATTTTTCATCTCCCAGGCTGAAGTGCATAGAACATTGGTCATCCCTGAGGATGAGCTATATACAACCTGGACCATCTCCGTGGCTGAGGTGGATAAACCATTGGTCATCTCTAAGGCTGTGGTGCATAGAGCGTTCGTCAACTCCGAGGCTGAGGTGCATGGAACATTTGTCATCTCCGAGTCTGTGATGCATAGTTCATTGATCATCTCCAAGGCTATGGTGCATAGAACATTGGTCCTCTGCGAGGCTGAGATGCATAGAACATTGGTCATCTCTGAGGCTGAGGTTTATTGAACTTTGGTCATCTCCCAGGCTGAGGTGTATAGAACATTGGTCATCTCTGAGGCTGAGGTGTATAGAACATTGGTCATCTCCGAGGCTGAGCTGCATAGAACATTGTTCATCTCCGAGGCAGCATTACATAGAACATTGGTCATCCTGAGGCTGAGGTATATAGAACACTGGTCATCACCACGGCTGAGGTGCAGACAACATTGATCATCTTTTAGGCTGAGGTATATAGAACATTGGTCATCTCCGAGGCTGCGGTACATAGAACATTGATCATCTCTGAGGCTGAGGTTTATAGAACATTGGTCATCTCGAAGGCTGAGGTGTATAGAACATTGGTCATCTCTGAGGCTGAGGAGTATAGAACATTGGTCATCTCCGAGGCAGCATTACATAGAACATTGGTCATCTCCGTGGCTGAGGTGCATAGAACTTTGTTCATCTCTGAGGATGAGATATAAAGAACATTGTTCATCTCCGAGGCTGTGATATATAGAACATTCATAATCTCCGTTGCTGAGCTGCATAGAACTTTGGACATCTCCGTGGCTGAGGTTGATAGAACATTGCTCATCTCCGAGACTGAGATGCATAGAACTTTGCTCAACTCCAAGGCTGAGTTGCATAGAACATTGGTCATCTCTGAGGCTGAGCTGCATAGAACATTGGTCATCTCCGTGGCTGAGGTGCATACAACATTGCTCATCTCTGAGGCTGAGGTATATGGAACATTGTCAACTCCGAGGCTGAGCTGCATAGAACATTGTTCATCTCTGAGGCTGAGGTTTATAGAACATTGGTCATCTCCGATGCTGAGCTGCATAGAAATTTGGTCATCTCTGAGGCTGTGGTTTATAGAACATTGGTCATCTCCGAGGCTGAGGTACATAGAACATTGGTCATTTTGAGGCTGAGGTATATAGAACATTGATCATCTCCAAGGCTGTGGTAAATAGAACATTGGTCATCTCTGAGGATGAGATATAAAGAACATTGTTCATCTCCGAGGCTCTGATATAGAGAACATTCATAATCTCCGTTGCTGAGCTGCATAGAACATTTGTCATCTCTGAGTCTGAGGTATATAGAAACTTGGTCATCTCCAAGTCTGAGGTGGATAAGCCATTGGTCATCTCTGAGGCTGTGGTGCATAGAGCGTTGGTCAACTCCGAGGCTGAGGTGCATGGAACATTTGTCATCTACGAGGCTGAGGTGCATAGAACATTGGTCATATCTAAGGCTGAGGTGCATAGAACATTGGTCATCTCTGAGGCTGTGGTGCATGGAACATTGGTCATCTCTGAAGCTGAGGTATATAGAACATTTGTCATCTCCGAGGCTGAGGTGTATAGAACATTGGTCATCTCTGAGGCTGAGGTGTATAGAACATTGGTCATCTCCGTGGCTAAGCTGCATAGAACATTGGTCATCTCCGAGGCTGCATTACATAGAACATTGGTCAACTCTGAGTCTGAGGTTTATAGAACATTGGTCATCTCCGAGGCTGAGCTGCATAGAACTTTGGTCATCTCTAAGGCTGTGGTATATAGAACATTGGTCATCTCTGAGGCTGAGGTGCATAGAACGTTGGTCATGTCTGAGGCTGAGGTATATAGAACATTGGTCATATATAAGGCTGAGGTGCATAGAACATTGGTCATCTCTGAGGCTGAGGTGCATAGAAAATTGGTCATCTCTGAGGCTGAGAAATGTAGAACATTCGTCATCTCCGATGCTGAGGTGCATTGAACATTGGACATCTACCAGGCTGAGATGCATATCACATTGGTCATCTCTGAGGCTGAGGTCCATAGAACATTGGTCATCTCCCAGTCTGAGGTGCATAGGACATTGGTCATCTCTGAGGCTGAGGTATATACAACATTGGTCATCTCTAAGGCTGATGTGCATAGAACATTCGTCACCTCCGAGGCTGAGGTTCATTGCATATTGGTCATCTCCGTGGCTGAGATGCATAGAACAGTGGTCATCTCCGAGGCTGAGGTGCACTGAACTTTGGTCAACTCCGAGGCTGAGGTGCATAAAACATTGCTCATCTCGAAGGCACAGGTGCTTAGAACATTGGTCATCTCCGAGGCTGCATTACATACAACATTGGGCATCTCCGTGGCTGAGGTGCATAGAACATTGCTCATCTCTGAAGCTGAGTTTTATAGAACATTGTTCATCTCCGAGTCTGAGGTGTACAGAACATTGTTCATCTCTGAGGCTGAGGTATATAGAACATTGGTCATATCTAAGGCTGAGGTATATAGAACATTGCTTATCTCCGAGGCTGACGTGCATAAAACATTGCTCATCTCCGAGGCTGTGGTACATAGAACATTGGTCATCTCCGCGGCTGAGGTTGATAGACCTTTGGTCATTTTGAGGCTGAGTTATTAGAACATTGTTCATCTCCGAGGCTGAGGTACTATAACATTGCTCGTCTCCGAGACTGAGGTGCATAGAACTTTGCTCATCTCCAATGCTGTGTTGCATAGAACATTGTTCATCTCCGATGCTGAGGTACATAGAACATTGGACATCTCCGTGGCTGAGGTTGATAGAATATTGGTTATCCTGAGGCTCAGGTATATTGAGCACTGTTCATCAGCACGGCTGAGGTGCAGAGAACATTGATCATCTTTGAGGCTGAGGTATATAGAACATTGGTCAACTCCGATGCTGAGGTTGATAGAACATTGGTCATCTCCAAGGCTGAGGTTGATAGAACATTGGTCATCTCCGAGGCTGAGGTACATAGAACATTGGTCATCTTGAGGCTGAGGTATATAGAACATTGGTCATCACCAAGGCTGTGATGCATAGAACATTGTTCATCTCTGAGGATGAGATATAAAGATCATTGTTCATCTCCGAGGCTGTGATATATAGAACATTCATAATCTCCGTTGCTGAGCTGCATAGAACTTTGGACATCTCCGTGGCTGAGGTTGATAGAACATTGCACATCTCCGAGACTGAGGTGCATAGAACTTTGCTCATCTCCAATGCTGAGTTGCATAGAACATTGTTCTTCTCCGATGCTGAGGTACATAGAACATTGGACATCTCCGTAGCTGAGGTTGATAGAACATTGGTCATCCTGAGGCTGAGGTATATAGAACACTGGTCATCACCACGGCTGAGATGCAGAGAACATGGGTCATCTCCGAGGCTGAGCTGCATAGAACATTTGTCATCTCTGAGTCTGAGGTATATAGAAACTTGGCCATCTCCAAGTCTGAGGTGGATAAACCAATGGTCATCTCTGAGGCTGTGGTGCATAGAGCGTTGGTCAACTCCGCGGCTGAGGTGCATGGAACATTTGTCATCTCCGAGGCTGAGGTGCATAGAACAATTGTCATATCTAAGGCTGAGGTGCATAGAACATTGGTCAACTGTGAGGCTCAGGTGCATAGAACTTTGGTCATCTCTGAGGCTGAGGTGTATAGAACATTGGTCATCTCTGAGGCTGAGGTGTATAGAACATTGGTCATCTCCGTGGCTAAGCTGCATAGAACATTGTTCATCTCCGAGGCTGCATTACATAGAACATTGGTCATCTCTGAGTCTGAGGTTTATAGAACATTGGTCATCTCCGAGGCTGAACTGCATAGAACTTTGGTCATCTCTGAGGCTGTGGTATATAGAACATTGGTCATCTCTGAGGCTGAGGTGCATAGAACGTTGGTCATGTCTGAGGCTGAGGTATATAGAACATTGGTCATATATAAGGCTGAGGTGCATAGAACATTGGTCATCTCTGAGGCTGAGGTGCATAGAACATTGGTCATCTCTGAGGCTGAGAAATGTAGAACATTCGTCATCTCCGATGCTGAGGTGCATTGAACATTGGACATCTACGAGGCTGAGATGCATATAACATTGGTCATCTCCGAGGCTGTGGTGCATAGAATATTGGTCATCTCTTAGGCTGAAGTGTATAAAACATTGGTCATCTCCGAGACTGAGATGCATAGAACTTTGGTCATTTCCATGGCTGAGTTGCATAATATTTGGTCATCTCTGAAGCTGAGCTGCATAGAACATTTGTCATCTCTGAGTCTGAGGTATATAGAACCTTGGTCATCTCCGGGGCTGAGGTGCATAGAACATTGGTCATCTCCGAGGCTATGATGCATAGAACATTGAGCATCTCCAAGGCTGTGGTGCATAGCACATTGGTCCTCTGCGAGGCAGAGATGCATAGAACATTGGTCATCTCTGAGGCTGAGGTATATAGAACATTGGTCATCTCCGGGCCTGAGGTGCATAGAACATTGGTCATCTCTGATGCTGTGGTATATAGAACACTGGTCATCTCTGAGGCTGTGGGATATAGAACATTGGTCATCAGCGAGGCAGAGGTGCATAGAACATTAGTCATCTCTGTGGCCTAGGTGTATAGAACATTGTTCATCTCCGAGGCTGAGGAGCATAGAACATTGGTCATCTCCAAGGCTGAGGTGCATCGAACTTTGGTCATCTCCCAGTCTGAGGTGCATAGGACATTGGTCATCTCTGAGGCTGAGGTATATACAACATTGGTCATCTCCGTGGCTGAGATGCATAGAACAGTGGTCATCTCCGAGGCTGAGGTGCACTGAACTTTGGTCAACTCCGAGGCTGAGGTGCATAAAACATTGCTCATCTCGAAGGCACAGGTGCTTAGAACATTGGTCATCTCCGAGGCTGCATTACATACAACATTGGGCATCTCCGTGGCTGAGGTGCATAGAACATTGCTCATCTCTGAAGCTGAGTTTTATAGAACATTGGTCATCTCCGAGTCTGAGGTGTACAGAACATTGTTCATCTCTGAGGCTGAGGTATATAGAACATTGGTCATATCTAAGGCTGAGGTATATAGAACATTGCTTATCTCCGAGGCTGACGTGCATAAAACATTGCTCATCTCCGAGGCTGTGGTACATAGAACATTGGTCATCTCCGCGGCTGAGGTTGATAGAACTTTGGTCATTTTGAGGCTGAGTTATTAGAACATTGTTCATCTCCGATGCTGAGGTACATAGAACATTGGACATCTCCGTGGCTGATGTTGATAGAACATTGGTCATCCTGAGGCTGAGGTATATAGAACATTGGTCATCTCCGAGCCTGCGGTACTTAGAACATTGGTCATCTCCGAGGCTGAGGTGCATGGAACATTGGTCATCTCTGAGGCTGAGAAATGTAGACCATTCGTCATCTCCGATGCTGAGGTGCATTGAACATTGGACATCTACGAGGCTGAGATGCATAGAACGTTCGTCATTTCCATGGCTGAGTTGCATAAAATTTGGTCATCTCTGAAGCTGAGCTGCATAGAACATTTGTCATCTCTGAGTCTGAGGTATATAGAACCTTGGTCATCTCCAAGTCTGAGGTGGATAAACCATTGGTCATCTCTGAGGCTGTGGTGCATAGAGCGTTGGTCAACTCCGAGGCTGAGGTACATAGAACATTTTTCATCTCCCAGGCTGAAGTGCATAGAACATTGGTCATCCCTGAGGATGAGCTATATACAACCTTGACCATCTCCGTGGCTGAGGTGGATAAACCATTGGTCATCTCTAAGGCTGTGGTGCATAGAGCGTTCGTCAACTCCGAGGCTGAGGTGCATGGAACATTTGTCATCTCCGAGTCTGTGATGCATAGTTCATTGATCATCTCCAAGGCTATGGTGCATAGAACATTGGTCCTCTGCGAGGCTGAGATGCATAGAACATTGGTCATCTCTGAGGCTGAGGTTTATTGAACTTTGGTCATCTCCCAGGCTGAGGTGTATAGAACATTGGTCATCTCTGAGGCTGAGGTGTATAGAACATTGGTCATCTCCGAGGCTGAGCTGCATAGAACATTGTTCATCTCCGAGGCAGCATTACATAGAACATTGGTCATCCTGAGGCTGAGGTATATAGAACACTGGTCATCACCACGGCTGAGGTGCAGACAACATTGATCATCTTTTAGGCTGAGGTATATAGAACATTGGTCATCTCCGAGGCTGCGGTACATAGAACATTGATCATCTCTGAGGCTGAGGTTTATAGAACATTGGTCATCTCGAAGGCTGAGGTGTATAGAACATTGGTCATCTCTGAGGCTGAGGAGTATAGAACATTGGTCATCTCCGAGGCAGCATTACATAGAACATTGGTCATCTCCGTGGCTGAGGTGCATAGAACTTTGTTCATCTCTGAGGATGAGATATAAAGAACATTGTTCATCTCCGAGGCTGTGATATATAGAACATTCATAATCTCCGTTGCTGAGCTGCATAGAACTTTGGACATCTCCGTGGCTGAGGTTGATAGAACATTGCTCATCTCCGAGACTGAGATGCATAGAACTTTGCTCAACTCCAAGGCTGAGTTGCATAGAAATTTGGTCATCTCTGAGGCTGTGGTTTATAGAACATTGGTCATCTCCGAGGCTGAGGTACATAGAACATTGGTCATTTTGAGGCTGAGGTATATAGAACATTGATCATCTCCAAGGCTGTGGTAAATAGAACATTGGTCATCTCTGAGGATGAGATATAAAGAACATTGTTCATCTCCGAGGCTCTGATATAGAGAACATTCATAATCTCCGTTGCTGAGCTGCATAGAACATTTGTCATCTCTGAGTCTGAGGTATATAGAAACTTGGTCATCTCCAAGTCTGAGGTGGATAAGCCATTGGTCATCTCTGAGGCTGTGGTGCATAGAGCGTTGGTCAACTCCGAGGCTGAGGTGCATGGAACATTTGTCATCTACGAGGCTGAGGTGCATAGAACATTGGTCATATCTAAGGCTGAGGTGCATAGAACATTGGTCATCTCTGAGGCTGTGGTGCATGGAACATTGGTCATCTCTGAAGCTGAGGTATATAGAACATTTGTCATCTCCGAGGCTGAGGTGTATAGAACATTGGTCATCTCTGAGGCTGAGGTGTATAGAACATTGGTCATCTCCGTGGCTAAGCTGCATAGAACATTGGTCATCTCCGAGGCTGCATTACATAGAACATTGGTCAACTCTGAGTCTGAGGTTTATAGAACATTGGTCATCTCCGAGGCTGAGCTGCATAGAACTTTGGTCATCTCTAAGGCTGTGGTATATAGAACATTGGTCATCTCTGAGGCTGAGGTGCATAGAACGTTGGTCATGTCTGAGGCTGAGGTATATAGAACATTGGTCATATATAAGGCTGAGGTGCATAGAACATTGGTCATCTCTGAGGCTGAGGTGCATAGAAAATTGGTCATCTCTGAGGCTGAGAAATGTAGAACATTCGTCATCTCCGATGCTGAGGTGCATTGAACATTGGACATCTACCAGGCTGAGATGCATATCACATTGGTCATCTCTGAGGCTGAGGTCCATAGAACATTGGTCATCTCCCAGTCTGAGGTGCATAGGACATTGGTCATCTCTGAGGCTGAGGTATATACAACATTGGTCATCTCTAAGGCTGATGTGCATAGAACATTCGTCACCTCCGAGGCTGAGGTTCATTGCATATTGGTCATCTCCGTGGCTGAGATGCATAGAACAGTGGTCATCTCCGAGGCTGAGGTGCACTGAACTTTGGTCAACTCCGAGGCTGAGGTGCATAAAACATTGCTCATCTCGAAGGCACAGGTGCTTAGAACATTGGTCATCTCCGAGGCTGCATTACATACAACATTGGGCATCTCCGTGGCTGAGGTGCATAGAACATTGCTCATCTCTGAAGCTGAGTTTTATAGAACATTGGTCATCTCCGAGTCTGAGGTGTACAGAACATTGTTCATCTCTGAGGCTGAGGTATATAGAACATTGGTCATATCTAAGGCTGAGGTATATAGAACATTGCTTATCTCCGAGGCTGACGTGCATAAAACATTGCTCATCTCCGAGGCTGTGGTACATAGAACATTGGTCATCTCCGCGGCTGAGGTTGATAGAACTTTGGTCATTTTGAGGCTGAGTTATTAGAACATTGTTCATCTCCGATGCTGAGGTACATAGAACATTGGACATCTCCGTGGCTGATGTTGATAGAACATTGGTCATCCTGAGGCTGAGGTATATAGAACATTGGTCATCTCCGAGTCTGCGGTACTTAGAACATTGGTCATCTCCGAGGCTGAGGTGCATGGAACATTGGTCATCTCTGAGGCTGAGAAATGCAGACCATTCGTCATCTCCGATGCTGAGGTGCATTGAACATTGGACATCTACGAGGCTGAGATGCATAGAACGTTCGTCATTTCCATGGCTGAGTTGCATAAAATTTGGTCATCTCTGAAGCTGAGCTGCATAGAACATTTGTCATCTCTGAGTCTGAGGTATATAGAACCTTGGTCATCTTCAAGTCTGAGGTGGATAAACCATTGGTCATCTCGGAGGCTGTGGTGCATAGAGCGTTGGTCAACTCCGAGGCTGAGGTACATAGAACATTTTTCATCTCCCAGGCTGAAGTGCATAGAACATTGGTCATCCCTGAGGATGAGCTATATACAACCTTGACCATCTCCGTGGCTGAGGTGGATAAACCATTGGTCATCTCTAAGACTGTGGTGCATAGAGCGTTCGTCAACTCCGAGGCTGAGGTGCATGGAACATTTGTCATCTCCGAGTCTGTGATGCATAGTTCATTGATCAACTCCGAGGCTGAGCTGCATAGAACATTGTTCATCTCTGAGGCTGAGGTTTATAGAACATTGGTCATCTCCGATGCTGAGCTGCATAGAAATTTGGTCATCTCTGAGGCTGTGGTTTATAGAACATTGGTCATCTCCGAGGCTGAGGTACATAGAACATTGGTCATTATGAGGCTGAGGTATATAGAACATTGATCATCTCCAAGGCTGTGGTAAATAGAACATTGGTCATCTCTGAGGATGAGATATAAAGAACATTGTTCATCTCCGAGGCTCTGATATAGAGAACATTCATAATCTCCGTTGCTGAGCTGCATAGAACATTTGTCATCTCTGAGTCTGAGGTATATAGAAACTTGGTCATCTCCAAGTCTGAGGTGGATAAGCCATTGGTCATCTCTGAGGCTGTGGTGCATAGAGCGTTGGTCAACTCCGAGGCTGAGGTGCATGGAACATTTGTCATCTACGAGGCTGAGGTGCATAGAACATTGGTCATATCTAAGGCTGAGGTGCATAGAACATTGGTCATCTCTGAGGCTGTGGTGCATGGAACATTGGTCATCTCTGAGGCTGTGGTGCATGGAACATTGGTCATCTCTGAAGCTGAGGTATATAGAACATTTGTCATCTCCGAGGCTGAGGTGTATAGAACATTGGTCATCTCTGAGGCTGAGGTGTATAGAACATTGGTCATCTCCGTGGCTAAGCTGCATAGAACATTGGTCATCTCCGAGGCTGCATTACATAGAACATTGGTCAACTCTGAGTCTGAGGTTTATAGAACATTGGTCATCTCCGAGGCTGAGCTGCATAGAACTTTGGTCATCTCTAAGGCTGTGGTATATAGAACATTGGTCATCTCTGAGGCTGAGGTGCATAGAACGTTGGTCATGTCTGAGGCTGAGGTATATAGAACATTGGTCATATATAAGGCTGAGGTGCATAGAACATTGGTCATCTCTGAGGCTGAGGTGCATAGAAAATTGGTCATCTCTGAGGCTGAGAAATGTAGAACATTCGTCATCTCCGATGCTGAGGTGCATTGAACATTGGACATCTACCAGGCTGAGATGCATATCACATTGGTCATCTCTGAGGCTGAGGTCCATAGAACATTGGTCATCTCCCAGTCTGAGGTGCATAGGACATTGGTCATCTCTGAGGCTGAGGTATATACAACATTGGTCATCTCTAAGGCTGATGTGCATAGAACATTCGTCACCTCCGAGGCTGAGGTTCATTGCATATTGGTCATCTCCGTGGCTGAGATGCATAGAACAGTGGTCATCTCCGAGGCTGAGGTGCACTGAACTTTGGTCAACTCCGAGGCTGAGGTGCATAAAACATTGCTCATCTCGAAGGCACAGGTGCTTAGAACATTGGTCATCTCCGAGGCTGCATTACATACAACATTGGGCATCTCCGTGGCTGAGGTGCATAGAACATTGCTCATCTCTGAAGCTGAGTTTTATAGAACATTGGTCATCTCCGAGTCTGAGGTGTACAGAACATTGTTCATCTCTGAGGCTGAGGTATATAGAACATTGGTCATATCTAAGGCTGAGGTATATAGAACATTGCTTATCTCCGAGGCTGACGTGCATAAAACATTGCTCATCTCCGAGGCTGTGGTACATAGAACATTGGTCATCTCCGCGGCTGAGGTTGATAGAACTTTGGTCATTTTGAGGCTGAGTTATTAGAACATTGTTCATCTCCGATGCTGAGGTACATAGAACATTGGACATCTCCGTGGCTGATGTTGATAGAACATTGGTCATCCTGAGGCTGAGGTATATAGAACATTGGTCATCTCCGAGTCTGCGGTACTTAGAACATTGGTCATCTCCGAGGCTGAGGTGCATGGAACATTGGTCATCTCTGAGGCTGAGAAATGCAGACCATTCGTCATCTCCGATGCTGAGGTGCATTGAACATTGGACATCTACGAGGCTGAGATGCATAGAACGTTCGTCATTTCCATGGCTGAGTTGCATAAAATTTGGTCATCTCTGAAGCTGAGCTGCATAGAACATTTGTCATCTCTGAGTCTGAGGTATATAGAACCTTGGTCATCTTCAAGTCTGAGGTGGATAAACCATTGGTCATCTCGGAGGCTGTGGTGCATAGAGCGTTGGTCAACTCCGAGGCTGAGGTACATAGAACATTTTTCATCTCCCAGGCTGAAGTGCATAGAACATTGGTCATCCCTGAGGATGAGCTATATACAACCTTGACCATCTCCGTGGCTGAGGTGGATAAACCATTGGTCATCTCTAAGACTGTGGTGCATAGAGCGTTCGTCAACTCCGAGGCTGAGGTGCATGGAACATTTGTCATCTCCGAGTCTGTGATGCATAGTTCATTGATCAACTCCGAGGCTGAGCTGCATAGAACATTGTTCATCTCTGAGGCTGAGGTTTATAGAACATTGGTCATCTCCGATGCTGAGCTGCATAGAAATTTGGTCATCTCTGAGGCTGTGGTTTATAGAACATTGGTCATCTCCGAGGCTGAGGTACATAGAACATTGGTCATTATGAGGCTGAGGTATATAGAACATTGATCATCTCCAAGGCTGTGGTAAATAGAACATTGGTCATCTCTGAGGATGAGATATAAAGAACATTGTTCATCTCCGAGGCTCTGATATAGAGAACATTCATAATCTCCGTTGCTGAGCTGCATAGAACATTTGTCATCTCTGAGTCTGAGGTATATAGAAACTTGGTCATCTCCAAGTCTGAGGTGGATAAGCCATTGGTCATCTCTGAGGCTGTGGTGCATAGAGCGTTGGTCAACTCCGAGGCTGAGGTGCATGGAACATTTGTCATCTACGAGGCTGAGGTGCATAGAACATTGGTCATATCTAAGGCTGAGGTGCATAGAACATTGGTAATCTCTGAGGCTGTGGTGCATGGAACATTGGTCATCTCTGAAGCTGAGGTATATAGAACATTTGTCATCTCCGAGGCTGAGGTGTATAGAACATTGGTCATCTCTGAGGCTGAGGTGTATAGAACATTGGTCATCTCCGTGGCTAAGCTGCATAGAACATTGGTCATCTCCGAGGCTGCATTACATAGAACATTGGTCAACTCTGAGTCTGAGGTTTATAGAACATTGGTCATCTCCGTGGCTGAGGTGCATAGAACTTTGTTCATCTCTGAGGATGAGATATAAAGAACATTGTTCATCTCCGAGGCTGTGATATATAGAACATTCATAATCTCCGTTGCTGAGCTGCATAGAACTTTGGACATCTCCGTGGCTGAGGTTGATAGAACATTGCTCATCTCCGAGACTGAGATGCATAGAACTTTGCTCAACTCCAAGGCTGAGTTGCATAGAACATTGGTCATCTCTGAGGCTGAGCTGCATAGAACATTGGTCATCTCCGTGGCTGAGGTGCATAGAACATTGGTCATCTCCGATGCTGAGCTGCATAGAAATTTGGTCATCTCTGAGGCTGTGGTTTATAGAACATTGGTCATCTCTGAGGCTGAGGTATATGGAACATTGTCAACTCCGAGGCTGAGCTGCATAGAACATTGTTCATCTCTGAGGCTGAGGTTTATAGAACATTGGTCATCTCCGATGCTGAGCTGCATAGAAATTTGGTCATCTCTGAGGCTGTGGTTTATAGAACATTGGTCATCTCCGAGGCTGAGGTACATAGAACATTGGTCATTATGAGGCTGAGGTATATAGAACATTGATCATCTCCAAGGCTGTGGTAAATAGAACATTGGTCATCTCTGAGGATGAGATATAAAGAACATTGTTCATCTCCGAGGCTCTGATATAGAGAACATTCATAATCTCCGTTGCTGAGCTGCATAGAACATTTGTCATCTCTGAGTCTGAGGTATATAGAAACTTGGTCATCTCCAAGTCTGAGGTGGATAAGCCATTGGTCATCTCTGAGGCTGTGGTGCATAGAGCGTTGGTCAACTCCGAGGCTGAGGTGCATGGAACATTTGTCATCTACGAGGCTGAGGTGCATAGAACATTGGTCATATCTAAGGCTGAGGTGCATAGAACATTGGTCATCTCTGAGGCTGTGGTGCATGGAACATTGGTCATCTCTGAAGCTGAGGTATATAGAACATTTGTCATCTCCGAGGCTGAGGTGTATAGAACATTGGTCATCTCTGAGGCTGAGGTGTATAGAACATTGGTCATCTCCGTGGCTAAGCTGCATAGAACATTGGTCATCTCCGAGGCTGCATTACATAGAACATTGGTCAACTCTGAGTCTGAGGTTTATAGAACATTGGTCATCTCCGAGGCTGAGCTGCATAGAACTTTGGTCATCTCTAAGGCTGTGGTATATAGAACATTGGTCATCTCTGAGGCTGAGGTGCATAGAACGTTGGTCATGTCTGAGGCTGAGGTATATAGAACATTGGTCATATATAAGGCTGAGGTGCATAGAACATTGGTCATCTCTGAGGCTGAGGTGCATAGAAAATTGGTCATCTCTGAGGCTGAGAAATGTAGAACATTCGTCATCTCCGATGCTGAGGTGCATTGAACATTGGACATCTACCAGGCTGAGATGCATATCACATTGGTCATCTCTGAGGCTGAGGTCCATAGAACACTGGTCGTCTCAGAGGCTGAGGTTTATAGAACATTGGTCATCTCCGAGGCTGTGGTGCATAGAATATTGGTCATCTCTTAGGCTGAAGTGTATAAAACATTGGTCATCTCCGAGGCTGAGATGCATAGAACGTTGGTCATTTCCATGGCTGAGTTGCATAAAATTTGGTCATCTCTGAAGCTGAGCTGCATAGAACATTTGGCATCTCTGAGTCTGAGGTATATAGAACCTTGGTCATCTCCGGGGCTGAGGTGCTTAGAACATTGGTCATCTCCGAGGCTGTGATGCATAGAGCGTTCGTCAACTCCGAGACTGAGGTGCATGGAACATTTGTCATCTCCGAGTCTGTGATGAATAGTTCATTGATCATCTCCAAGGCTATGGTGCATAGATCATTGGTCC